>NC_135670.1:40215161-40580206 GCF_964188315.1 Podarcis muralis
GGAGCCAGCGTACAGCTTCCGGGTCATGTGGCCAGCATGACTAAGCCGCTTCTGGCGAACCAGAGCAGCACACGGAAACGGCGTTTACCTTCCCACCAGAGTGGTACCTATTTATCTACTTGCACTTTGACGTGCTTTCGAACTGCTAGGTTGGCAGGAGCAGGGACCGAGCAACGGGAGCTCACCCCATCACGGGGATTCAAACCGCCCACCTGATCGGCAAGTCCTAGGCTCTGTGGTTTAACCCACAGCACCACCCGCATCCCTCCTAAGTCATTAAGGGCTTTATATATCCATAGCAACACCTTGAACTTGGATAGGTAGCATATTTTGCAGCTATTTATTCGCACAATATTAAAGCAACTGAAATTACAACAATAAAATGAAACTTAATGGTGCAGCTCAGAAATGAATGACTGGAAAACAAGCATCCTTTGCCAAATTCCCTCAATATTGTCCACACTGACTGGCAGCCGCTCTCCAGGGTTTTGGGTAGAAGGACATTCCCAGCCCTTCTTGGAGATACCAGGGATTGAACCTGGAACCTTCTGCATGTAAAGCAGATGGTCTGCCTTTAATCTGTGGTCTTTTTGCATGCTATGCTGTTTGAGGTGCAGTGATAGGCTGTGGAAGGAGGGGAGGGGGAGAGGAAAAGCTTGGGATCTGCGCCTCTTGGGCCAACCTGCCTCTTGCTTGACAAACATTGGCCAAGATCCCTTGCTGGAGCTCTGGGTTTCCACCTTGGCTCCCTCCTGCCCACCGGCTGCACATGGGGGAATCTGATTCACCAAGTTGGAGAAGTGACAAGAAGTGTTCTAGCACGATGGGCTTCTTGGAATGGGGGCTTGCTTGCCGTCATGCCACCTGGGTGCAGGCTTCCTCCAGTGTTGTAACCACTGCAATTCCTAAACCTGTCCTAGGCTACTTGCCCAACGGCATCCATGCGGTAGAAGCAATGTTGGCCGCAGCGAGCATTGGCGCCATCTGGAGTGCAACGTCGCCGGACTTTGGCATCAACGTAAGTAACTCCTTGCAGCTCTTGTTCCGAGGAACCGTTGCCCCTTCCGGAATGCTGCTCCCGGGGAAAGGCACCTGGTGCTGTCGTGACCAGCTTTTAGGTGCCAGTCAGACATTTTTATTTTGCCAAACTTTTGGTGGTTAAATCAGCCTCTGCTGTACTGCTCAGCCATAAGAGTGCTGAGGGCAGATCTTTTATTTTTAATTTGCCTCTTAGTTAATTTTGCTTGCTTGTATTTTAACTTGAGATTAGATCACTTTGAGACTTTTATTTCTGCATAAAGCGACCAGCACATGCAGTGAATAACAGAGGGTGATCATCGTCATCTTCTGTTCCCAACCGGCACTCTGCTACACTGGTTCAAAAGTGATGAATTTGTTGTTTTATTTTATTTTAAAATAAAGGCCTTTGCGGATGATTTGATAATAATTGCAGAAAACCCAGAAGAAAGTATACAGAAAATATTAGGGAAAAAATGTTGAATTTGGGAAAGTGGCAGGATTTAAAATAAATAAAAATAAAAGCAATATGTTAGCCAAAAACATGTCTTTACAAGAAAAAAAAGAATTACAAATAAATTCAGGATTGACGATAAGGTTAAATATCTGGGAATCTGGCTAACATACAAAAACAGTAATTTTTTCAATGACAATTATTCAAAAATTTGGAAATAAATTAAAAAGTAGTTGGAAATTTGGGACTGGTTGAAATTATCATTGCACTGTAGAATCTCAGCAGTAAAGATGAATGTACTTCGCAAGATGGTAGAATCATAGAATCATAGAATCATAGAATCATAGAGTTGGAAGAGACCACAAGGGCCATCGAGTCCAACCCCCTGCCAAGCAGGAAACACCATCAGAGCACTCCTGACATATGGTTGTCAAGCCTCTGCTTAAAGACCTCCAAAGAAGGAGACTCCACCACACTCCTTGGCAGCAAATTCCACTGTCGAACAGCTCTTACTGTCAGGAAGTTCTTCCTAATGTTTAGGTGGAATCTTCTTTCTTGTAGTTTGGATCCATTGCTCCGTGTCCGCTTCTCTGGAGCAGCAGAAAACAACCTTTCTCCCTCCTCTATGTGACATCCTTTTATATATTTGAACATGGCTATCATATCACCCCTTAACCTCCTCTTCTCCAGGCTAAACATGCCCAGCTCCCTTAGCCGTTCCTCATAAGGCATCATTTCCAGGCCTTTGACCATTTTGGTTGCCCTCCTCTGGACACGTTCCAGTTTGTCAGTGTCCTTCTTGAACTGTGGTGCCCAGAACTGGACACAGTACTCCAGGTGAGGTCTGACCAGAGCAGAATACAGTGGCACTATTACTTCCCTTGATCTAGATGCTATACTCCTATTGATGAGGCCCAGAATTGCATTGGCTTTTTTAGCTGCCGCGTCACACTGTTGGCTCATGTCAAGTTTGTGGTCAACCAAGACTCCTAGATCCTTTTCACATGTACTGCTCTCAAGCCAGGTGTCACCCATCTTGTATTTGTGCCTCTCATTTTTTTTGCCCAAGTGCAATACTTTACATTTCTCCCTGTTAAAATTCATCTTGTTTGTTTTGGCCCAGTTCTCTAATCTGTCAAGGTCGTTTTGAAGTGTGATCCTGTCCTCTGGGGTGTTAGCCACCCCTCCCAGTTTGGTGTCATCTGCAAATTTGATCAGGATGCCCTTGAGTCCATCATCCAAGTCGTTGATAAAGATGTTGAATAAGACCGGGCCCAAGACAGAACCCTGTGGCACCCCACTAGTCACTCTTCTCCAGGATGAAGAGGAACCATTGATGAGCACCCTTTGGGTTCGGTCAGTCAGCCAGTTACAAATCCACTGAGTGGTAGCATAGTCAAGACCGCATTTTACCAGCTTCTTTACAAGAATATCATGGGGCACCTTGTCAAATGCCTTGCTGAAATCAAGGTAGACTACATCCACTGCGTTCCCTTCATCTACCAGGCTTGTAATTCTGTCAAAAAACGAGATCAGGTTAGTCTGACATGACTTATTTTTCAGAAATCCATGCTGACTATTGGTGATCACAGCATTCCTTTCTAGGTGCTCACAGACTGTTTGCTTAATGATCTGCTCCAGAATCTTCCCTGGTATTGATGTCAGACTGACTGGGCGGTAATTATTTGGGTCCTCTCTTTTCCCCTTTTTGAAAATAGGGACAACATTTGCCCTCCTCCAGTCTGCCGGGACTTCGCCTGTTCTCCAGGAATTCTCAAAGATGACTGCCAGTGGTTCTGAAATCACATCTGCCAGTTCTTTTAATACTCTTGGATGCAGTTCATCTGGCCCTGGAGACTTGAATACATCTAGACTAGCCAAGTATTCTTGTACTATCTCCTTAGTTATTCTGGGCTGTGTTTCCTCTGCTGAATCATTTGCTCCAAATTCTTCAGGTCGGGCATTGTTTTCTTTATCGGAGAAGACTGAGGCAAAGAAGGCATTGAGGAGTTCAGCCCTTTCTGTGTCCCCTGTTTGCATTTCACCATCTTCTCCTCTGAGTGACCCCACGGTTTCTTTGTTCTTCCTTTTGCTACGAACATACCCATAAAAGCCTTTTTTGTTGCTTTTAACCTCTCTAGCAAGCCTGAGTTCATTTTGTGCTTTAGCTTTTCTGACTTTGTGTCTACACGTGCTGGCTATTTGTTTGAATTCCTCTTTGGTGGTTTCCCCCCTTTTCCATTTTTTGTACACATCCTTTTTTAATCTTAACTCAGTTAAAAGTTCTTTAGATAGCCACCCTGGCTTCTTTATGCACCTTCCATGTTTCCGTCTCATTGGTATTGCCTGAAGTTGTGCTTTTACTATCTCCCTCTTAACAAACTCCCAGCCATCTTGAACTCCCTTCCCTTTTAGTATTACTGTCCATGGGATCTCACCCAGCACTTCCCTAAGCTTTATGAAGTCGGCTTTCTTAAAGTCGAGAAATTGAGTCCTAGTATGCTTGGCTGCTCCTTTCCGCTGTATAGTAAACTTCAGAAGAGCATGATCACTCGCGCCTAATGATCCTTCCACTTCTACCCCACTAACCAGGTCATCAACATTGGTTAGGACCAGATCTAAAATGGCTGTTCCTCTTGTTGCTTCTCCCACTTTCTGGACAATGAAGTTGTCTGCAAGGGCAGTGAGGAATCTGTTTGACCTTATGCTCTTGGCTGAGTTTGACATCCAACAAATATCCGGGTAATTGAAGTCCCCCATTACTACTATCTCCCTTCCTTTTGCATGCTTGGCCATCTGTTCCAGGAAGGCATCATCTATGTCCTCCGTTTGGCTTGGGGATCTATAGTAAACTCCCACAATGAGGTCACTGTTATTCTTCTCTCCCTTAATTTTGACCCAAATGCTCTCACTTTGGCTTTGAGGTTCTAAATCTTGGATCTCTTCACAGGTATACACATCCCTGACATATAACGCCACTCCTCCTCCTTTCTTGTCTGGTCTGTTTCTTTGAAATAGATTGTATCCCTCCATTATTACATTCCAATCGTGGGATTTATCCCACCAGGTTTCAGTGATTCCTATTATGTCATATTTAGTTTGCTGTACCAGGAGCTCAAGCTCATCTTGTTTATTTCCCATGCTTTGCGCATTAGTGTACAGACATTGAAGTCCATTAATCATTCCCCCGTGTCTCTTATTTAAGGATTTTCTCCTCCCACCACTAGGTCTGCATGCTCTTTGCTCCATTCGGTCTATGACATTTGGATGATCATCTTCATCAATTGATAGACTCCTACCTTCAGGAGCACTGTCTCCCTCCCCCACATTAGTCAGTTTAAAGCCCTCCTGATGAGGTTTCTGAGATTTTTTGCAAAAACATTCCTCCCAACCGTTGTGAGGTGCAGCCCATCGCTTGCCAGAAGTCCATCTTCAAGAAACTGCATTCCGTGATCTAAGAATCCAAACCGTTCCTGTTTGCACCATTTGCGAAGCCAGTTGTTCACTTCCACTATTTTTCCCTCTCTCCCTGGGCCACGTCGTTCAACTGGGAGGACAGATGAGATGACAATTTGTGCATTTAATTGCTTCAATTTCCTGCCCAGAGCCTCGTAATCTCTTTTGATCTTCTGGAGGCTATTGCTTGCAGTGTCATTGGTTCCCACATGAACCAAGAGGAAGGGGTATTTGTCAGTGGGTTTTATGATTCCTTGCAGTCGTTCAGTTACATCTTGGATCTTAGCCCCGGGGAGACAGCACACTTCCCGAGACATCTTGTCAGGCCCACAGATCACTGCTTCTGTTCCCCTCAGTAGGGAATCCCCTATCACCACTACACGCCTCCTCTTAGGTCTGGTCGGGGTTCTTCTGTGAGCTGTCGGTTCCAAGGTCGCCTGGACATTCCCAGAGGACTGCCTTTGCTCCTCGTCTTCATATACCTGATCGACTGTAATGAGGGAGAGATCCTCAAATGGAGTCTGCTCTTCGTCTTCCATGCTAGGGGAAAGGACCTCAAAGCGATTGCGTATTTCTAAACAATCAGAGCGAACCCTGGGCCTCCTACTTCTTTGAGTCACGTTTCTCCATATATCTGGCTCCTGTGTTGGTGAACTAGCCACCTTCTCAGGGGAGTCCCCTGTCTCTTCCTTGGTGGAGACGGTGTGCTCTGTTGCTTCCAAGAAGAGTTCCAGCTCTCTAATTCTTTGGAGCGTAGCTACACGTTCCTCCAGTTGCTGGACTTTGTCTTTTAAGAGGGCAATCAACATGCAATTGCTGCAGGTAAAGCTGCCTGCAACCTTTGGCAAGATGGCAAACATTGCGCAGGAACCACAGGCGACTGCAGCTGTTCCCTCACCCTCCATCTTGGGAACGTGTCGTTGGGGGTGACTACAGTGGTCCTCTATCATAAAAAGTGTGGAGACAGGACAAATAAATCCCTCCCAAAAAACCTAGGTCTCCCCCAACAAATGTTTGAGACTAGCTCCCCTAAATCTAAAATATGGATCAAACTGCGTTTGATCCATGGTGTTCTTATTTAAAATGATACTGGTGGTTGGGATGCTTTAAAAGCTGGCAAAAAGACCTATCAAGATTTATTTGGCAATATAAAAAACTGAGAATTCAACACAAACTACTAATAGATAGTAAAAACAGAGGGGGAATGGCATTACCTGATTTGAAATTGTGCAGTGGTACCTCAGGTTACATATGCTTCAGGTTACAGACTCCGCTAACCCAGAAATAGTACCACGGGTTAAGAACTTTGCTTCAGGATGAGAACAGAAATCACGTAGCAGCGGGAGGCCCCATTAGCTAAAGTGGTGCTTCAGATTAAGAACAGTTTCAGGTTAATAATGGACCTCCAGAACAAATTATGTTCTTAACCCAAGGTACCACGTATTATGATTCAGCCTGTCTAAATTGGTTAAAGGAACGGATAACATTGGAAAATGCTGGCCTATTGGATTTAGAAGGTTTTGACAATTCTTACGGGTGGCATGCGTAGTTGGGTTATCAAAAGGTGAAAGTCAATAGAGGCTTCCTTATCCATATTATAAGGAAACCTTTAAAGTGTGGGAAAGATATAAAGATTTAGTAAAACCTAAAACCCTTTGGTGGCTATCGCCTTTGAAGGCCTTAGCAGTCAAGATGAAAAATATGGAAACAACCTGGGCTTAGTATAAAGACCTGTTAGAAGAAAAAGGTAACAAATTGAAACTGAAAGATTATGAGGAACTGAAAGATTATGACAGGATGGATTCAATACCATCAACTAAATGAAATATCCAAATTACCGTATTTTTCGCTCTATAAGACGCACCAGACCACAAGACGCACCTAGTTTTTGGAGGAGGAAAACAAGAAAAAAAATATTCTGAATCTCAGAAGCCAGAACAGCAAGAGGGATCGCTGCGCAGTGAAAGCAGCAATCCCTCTTGCTGTTCTGGCTTCTGGGATAGCTGCGCAGCCTGCATTCGCTCCATAAGACACACACACATTTCCCCTTACTTTTAAGGAGGGAAAAAGTGAGTCTTACAGAGCAAAAAATACGGTAAATAAAAAACAGGTTTTGCAAAAGAAGAGTCAATGATAGATAAAAGAATTAATACAGAATAAGAGGAAAATAATTTCTAAAATGTATGGATTCCTCTTGCAATGGGAGGTCAAAGATGAACAAAAAAGAGTTAATGATCAAGTGGGCAATGGATTTTAGGGAAATTATTCAATTATTGGCATGGGAAAGGTTATGGAACAAAGATTAGAAATTCACTGCTTTAAAAGAAAATCTTTAAAAGAAAATCTTTTAAAGATGTTTTTCAGATGCTGTATAACACCTAGTAAGATATCCAAAATGTACAAAGCAAGCTCTGAAATGTGTTGGAGGTGTAATCAGGCGGAGGGGCCCTGCAAAAAAATTAAGAGCTTCTGGGATATGGTGTATGAAAAATTGAAAAAAATATTTAAATAAACTTTTATAGAGAGACCAGAAGCCTTTTTATTGAACATGCTAGAATCAGATATCTTAAATGAAAATAAGAAAATATTCTTATACACAGCCATGGCAGCAAAAATATTAATTGCCAAAAATTGGAAAAGTGATATAAAGGTAAAGGTAAAGGTACCCCTGCCCGTACGGGCCAGTCGTGTCCGACTCTGGGGTTGTGCACCCATCTCACTTAAGAGGCTGGGGGCCAGCGCTGTCCAAGGACACTTCCGGGTCACGTGGCCAGCGTGACAAAGCTGCATCTGGCGAGCCAGCGCAGCACACGGAAACGCCGGAAAAAGTGATATAGTACCAACTAAAAAAGGATAAATTATTCAATTATTTTGAGCTGGTGAAAATGACAGACACAATTGGGGGACAGTCCAAGTTAAAATCCCCAAAAGAGTGGGGAATGTATAAAGAGTATCTTTAAAAACTGTGTCCTCAAATAAAAACCTGGACTTGCTTTGAGTAATTTTTGCAAAATAAAATACCGGTAAGGGTTACAAGTATATTATATGGAGAAAGATAGTAATGATAAAGTGAGAAAGAAGTAGTTTACCAAGAAAGGAAAATCAGAACAGCATTGAGGAGGAAGGAAGTCTGTAAGAACAGAATAAGGATTGGGAACAGAAAAGGAGATAACATGAGTCCATTTGTAATATCTTTAGGATTTATGGTTATATGTTTGTAACTTATCTTTGTGTGCGTTCTCTTTTTGTTTTTCCTTTGTTTTTGTTTATGTTTTGAGTGTTTATGTGTTGTCACAAAATTCAATAAAAAGCACTTTTTAAAAAATTTGGTTTGAGGAGGCCTGGCTTTCAATGACTGCCAGGTGGGAGGTCCTGAATCTCTCATTTCCTTTGCACTTAATCTACCACACAAAAGCCCTGAGAGATAGAAATGGGATAACATGTGCTGCGCTGAACGCTTTGGATGAGAAATGTAATGTTAATTACAGCCAGAATTTTTTTTATTACAGTGGTACCTCTGGTTGTGGACATGATCCATTCCGGGGTTCCATTTGCACCCCTAAAAGTCCGCAACAAGAGCGGCACTTCTGCGCATGTGCAAAGCGCGATAGAGCGCTTTTACTTCTGCGCATGTGCGAACTGTGCAGTGAAACCCGGAAGTAAACACTTCCGGCTTTGCCGCATTCTTAACCCGAAAAAACGCAACATGAAGCGTTTGCAAGAAGAGGTATGACTAAATTATTTATATTAAATAATATAAACACTCTTTACTTCTTGAAGTTGGCCACTGGGGGGTAGCATAACCCCATTTTCATCAACCGAAGGCATGGCTGTTCAAGAAACTGTAACTTAAATGAGAGAATTTATGGTGACTAGTTTCACCCATCTCCCCACCCCTTTCATTCTGCAGTGCTTTGTTGTCCCCTCCTGCTGCACAATTTTATTTTTATTTTAGCTCAATGAGAAGAGCCACACTTTTTCACGGCACCAGTATTTAGCAAAGCACAAAATCATCCTCTTCCCACCCTGCCTGATGGGTTTAATTTCCAGTAGGCTGTGAGTTCAGCTTTCTCCATAGAACTTTTTCGGTGCCAGAACAGGGGAGCACAACCTCCAGGTGTTGTTGGGCTACACCTCCCTTCATCCTGCTCAATGGCTATGCTGCTTGGGGCTCCTGGGAAACGTCCGGAGGGCCGCAGGTTGTGCCCCCCTGGCCTAGAAGCAGCCCTGGAACTTTTTAACCAGGGGGGAGGAAACAGGGCTCTAGCTCCCATCCCCACCGACCAGGCTGGCGGAGGCTAAAGGGAGTTGGGAGTCCGGCAGCCTCGGGAGGGCATCCTGTTTGCTACTCTTGGGTTAAACAGCCTGCTCAAACAAGCTCCCATAAACCACAGTTTGCTCCTTTTGAACAAACCAGGGTTTCTCCATATTTGGGTGTAGCAAGGAACTCTTGTTATTTTAAAAGCAGAAGCAAAGGCTTCTCATTTCCTCCTTGCACGGCAGCAGAGGAGGAAGAAAATTGGCTGTTGCTCCTGCACATCATTGTAAACCAGGGAAGGAGAATGGGATCTGTGGTCCACAAGTGGAGGGCGCCATGTTAGTTATTCCTGCTTTAATGTTAGATTTGAAAGGGCTATGAAAATAGTTCTTTTGCGACAAGGATAATGTTTAAAGAGTCCCAGCGTTTTGCAATCTGGGGGAAACCAATGTTCTCACTTATTCCTGTTAATGGCTGTATTAATGTCTGTCTGTCTCCTTCAGGGTGTGCTGGACAGATTTTCCCAAATTCAGCCCAAGTTGATCTTTTCTGTTGAAGCTGTCATTTACAACGGGAAAAAACACAATCACTTGGAAAAGCTTCAGAACGTCGTAAAGGGTACTGGCTGCCTTGCACACTTGTGGGAATTGTTGAATATGGGGCATTGCTTCTCTTTCCATCCCTTCATTAATGGAGATTAATAGCTTTGCGTCTGAGGTGTACAACACTGCCCAGCCCTCTGGTGCCTGAAAGTGGCTGCATATGTACCACTGCTAAAGTCCTAGTTGCAGGGCCGGCCCTATGATGAGGCAGAGTGAGGCAGCTGCTTCAGGCAGCAGATGCTGAAAGACAGGAAGGGGACAGAGCTGTGAGTGCCCTGGGGCCTGCCCTGTGCTCCCTATACAACCTGGCTGCCCTCGGGCACAGGGAAATATACTTTTCTTCCACCAGTATTGGGGTAAGGTTCAACTGCCAATCCAGTTGGCTTCTGCATGTGCCTTGTGGGAGGGTGCTATCTTGTCCTTTGCCTCAGGCAGCAAAACGTCTTGAGCCGGCCCTGCCTGGTTGGTTTCTTATGCCTTGCCTGAGCTGTCGGACTTCAGCACCTGGTGCTGTGCAAAGCCCTGGACTGCAGACCTTAGACAGGTTTGTCCTTTGGCCCACTGGTGGGTCAGAGCTTGGGAGACTGGTCATATGGCTAGCTGTGCATGGCAGGCTGTGACAAGGGAAGCCTATGTGGTTTACACCTACTAGAGCTGCGCGGCCAATGCACAGCCACCATGGGGAGCACAAGGGGGTGAATGTGGGCTTCACAAAAACAGATTGCCATGCAGAGCAGTGCCTGCTTGTGCCCTTGGCAGCAACAAGCCTCCTGTATAATCTAAATAACATTAACCATTTGCTCTATTGGGAAGGAGCGATCCTAAACTGTGGAATCATTTCCACAAGATGTGGTGATGGCCACCAGCTTAAATTGCTTTAGAAAGGGATCAGGCATGACTATCTTCAATTGCTGCAAGGTAGCAGTGGAGGAGAGTTATTGCACCTGCATCCTGTATGTTGGCTTCCCATAGGCATTTTGTTCAGCCTTTGGTCTGATCCAGCACGGCTTTTATTATGTTCTTAATGATCACAGGTGCTCCCCACTTTTCTTCCTTTGCTCCTCTTGCATGTCTGGCTTCAGCAGACATTTTCTGGTTTGTTAAACCTGAGTTCCCTGTGACATCAAGAGTTGAGAAACAGCAAACTAGGGTCAAGCTGGCAATCCTGGTTGGTAGGGAGTGTGGAAATCGGTTTCCCAGTTCTGAAACCATGGAAAACTGTGGTTCAACAAACAATGGACTCTCCACTGAAGAGGACATGAGAGGTGGAAAAGGAGAAACTAAATTCATTACTACTCCAGTAATATTTAACGTGTGGTCTGGGTCACTGTCGAGCAAACTATGGTTATAGGAAGACACTTTAAAAGTGGAAACAGCTGTCATTTCTCTCCATTTAACCATTGAATTTTTGCTTTTTTTCAGGACTCCCAGATCTAAAAAAAGTTGTAGTGATCCCATACGTTTCCTCGAGAGAATCTGTAGACATTTCCAAAATTTCGCACAGGTATAAAGTGGACTGGACAAATGTACATCTATTTATCTATCTTTTTTTAAAGCAATTGGTGTCATTGAATCCAGAATATATTTTACTTTATATTTAATTGGAGGCTGCGGAATTTAGTCTTCTGGTTTGTGAATCTGACTGGTGGGCTTCTCAGATATTTTCAAGGTGGGTCATTTTGTGTGCCCACTCAGAAGCCAACAGGCAAGGGTTGCGGAAGGGACAGGCTCTTGAGTGTTTGCTCAAATTTTGGAGAGAGAGTAGAAAACAATGGACTAGTTAGAAGTGGTTTTTGGAGCAGCAAAAGGCTTGTTTGGCTTCTTTCGTTACCGGGGTTGTGGCACTTAATTTGCCAAGAAATTGAGAGAAAGAGTGTGTGTGTTATATAATGTGAGTTATATAAATAATAAGCTATTATTATTATTATTTGATGTTTAATGTGTTGGAAGCCACCCAGAGTAGCTGTTGGCATATACTTCTTCTTCTTCTTCTTCTTCTTCTTCTTATTATTATTATTATTATTAACAGCTTAATGCCCAGATCCAGATGACTTCTGAGTGGCTTACAAAACATGAAAACCAGCTGCACAGTATTGTTACCATACAGAATGATTAAAAATACACCATGGCCCCAGAAAATTGCCCAGAAGGTAATGAGGCCCTCAGGTTGAGGCAGGTTCCCCCCTCCTGGGCTCGAGTGTCAGGTTAGGCCCTGGGAGCCCAGCATTCAGATCTGTTCTCGGCCATGGAAGGCCCCTGGGTGACCTTGGCCAGCCACTGTCTTTCTGCCTGGCCTCCCTCACAGGGTGGTTGTGATGATCCAGGGGGCAAGGAGGAGAAGCACGGGTGCCGCTTTGAGAAAAGTCATAATAAATTAATAAATACAAAATAAATGTCACAAAGGTTTGAGAGTGATATTAATTCTCCCTCCCCTCCATTTCTTTCTTCTTCTTTGTTCAGCGTCTTTCTAGAAGACTTTCTTGCAGCGGGGAAGGGAGATCAAGCCCCGCAGCTAGAGTTCGAGCAGCTTCCTTTCAGCCATCCTCTTTTCATCATGTATTCATCTGGCACAACAGGAGCTCCAAAATGCATGGTTCACTCCGCAGGGGTAGGTCATGTTGCTGTTTGGGGTTGTGGAGGCTCTGCACAGTAGGTTGTCGGTTAACAAGCAACCGGAGAGGCATTTCCCCCACCTTCCAACAGACTGAATTTGCTGGGTGGATTTTGCTTGGTGGACTTGTGCTGCATCTACACACCTGGGAGAACTGAGGAGTAAGAGGCCTGCGGAGACAGTATGGGCTGTACCACTTTAGACTCTGGACAGGGGGAAATCACAACTTTGAAAAACTCCTTGCAAGGAGAAAATCTGCACAGCAAAGGCTGGGATAGAATTTCTTTTCCCAAAGAAATCTACCGGTAACAATAGTCAGGCTCTGGAACTCGCTCCCCCTGGAGGCAAAGATGGCCACCAATTGGGAGGGTTTTCAAAGGAGGGATAGACAGATTCATGGAGTAGAGGGTTCAATTGCTGCTGGCCAGGATGCCTGTGCAACTTCACAAGCTCATCAGAAAAATCTGGGAGAGATAGGAGATCCCAGCAGACTTTTGGGATGCCAGAATTATCAATCTCTAAAAAAGGTGACGGAACGGATTGTAGAAACTATTGAGGCATCTCTTTATTAGCTGTGGCCGGCAAAATTCTTGCAGGGATCTTAGCAAACCGTCTCTTAACAATATCCAAGGTGACCCTCCCTGAATCCCAAAATGGTTTTAGACCTTCTAGGGGGTTTTAACAATGAGTCCATAAGTGACTGTGGAGGCCAATTCATCTTGAGTTTGAATGTCTTCAAAGCCCATGACACCTTTGGTAAAGGCTGTTCTCCAACTGGCGCACTCGCAGGCCAGTGTTTCCCAGTTGTCGGTGTTTATACTACATTATTTTAGATTTGCCTTGAGACAGCCTTCAAACCACTTTTATTGATCACCAGCATTACGCTTTCCATTTTTAAGTTCAGATGTCAGCACTGTGACACTCAAAAACAGAATAGGAGTTTGTTGGTTTTAGCAATAAACTGGCTGAACATAAAACTACTGCAGAACATTCCTTGTTCGCTACTTCATTCTCCCCATCCCTGTGGTTTGCACAATTTACATTCTTTGTTTGAAAAAAGTCCTCAAACCCCACCCTCCCCGGTAATCATTGTAGACCCTATTTTTACCAGCACATATTTGGATTTACTTAAAACCCCCTCCCAATACTTCCATCAGAGGCGAGGTTGTAAAGAGGATAGGTGGGAAGCAGAACTTGGATATAATAGAGTCATAGAATTGTAGAGTTGGAAGGGACCACGAGGGTCATCTAGTCCAACCCAGCGGTGGAGCATAGGCTTGCGCTGCCTGGGATGGGTGCATGGGGTGCTCCCCCGAGGGGGGAGGGGGCAGAAGATGCCCTCCCACGCGCCACAGTTCAGGGAAGGAAACGGGCGGCGAAGCTGCTGCTCACTCGCCCCCTGCTCTCCGCTACTGGGTCAGACATGCCTGGCGGTGGCGCTACTGCATCTGGGCACGAAGCGCCAACGCCAAGGCGTGTACGCAGCAGCCTGGCCACCCACTCTCCTGCTCTCTGCCACCAGCTCAACCCTGACCCGGCAACGGGGCCCACTCACAGCCCCATTGCGTTGCGTTTGTTGACTGAACTAAAAAGTTTCAATACGTATTATGTTGACTTGTTGAGGTTAATTATTTGTCAGACGAAGTTATTAAGCTAGTTTTAAATGTTATTTTTTCAAATTTTTATTTATTTTAAAAACACATATTTTTGCCATTTTGTCACCCTCCTTAGTGATGACACCCGGGGCGGCCTGCACCCACCACACACCCCCTCCTACATCAGTGGTCCAGCCCCCTCCAATGCAGGAATCTCTTGCCCAATGTGGGGCTCAAACCCACAACCCTGCGATTAAGAGTCTCATGCTCAGTGGCAATATTGAACTAAGCCATACCCGGAGTAGACCCACAGCAGTTGCTGGACTTACTCCGAGTATGGCTTGGATGGATCCTACTCACAGGTCTCCAGCTTGCGTTTGAGTTGCACAAGCTCTGTAGCTGCACCCGAGGCATCCTTTGGATAAAGCCAGCCCTGCAAGGTGGGGGTTAGGCTGAGAGATAGTGGCTGGTTCATAGTCCACCCAGTCTAACTATTACACCTTGCTTTGTATGTCCGTCTTTTTTCTTTTAAACCAGGGGACGTTAATTCAGCATTTGAAAGAGCACCTCCTCCATGGTAACATGTCCAGCAGTGACAACATCATGTACTACACAACAGTAAGTGCTGTTAATTGTATTTTTGCTAAGGCTTTCAACACAGCCTGCATGGGGTTTGCCATGTTTATTCTTTTCTTGAAGAAAAGCATGACTTCTATGACCCAGATAAGCAATAATGATGCAAGTGTGCATAAATTGGCTTATTTTAGGTAATTTATTTGGCGGGGGAGTGCAAATGTGGGGAACGTTCACCTGGCCTTTTGATCCTTCATGCTGCAGATAAAATTGCTTTTGCATGGCATGGCTAACCTTTCAATCCCAAAAGTTCACTTTTAAAATCAAGCAACAGTCTTATTTTGTCTGAGTTGACTGATTCTGAGTTTTGACCGATTTGATCCATTAACAATTACCTTTGCATATGAGCGAAGGGCAGCTCAGACAAGCGAAAAAACACGTTTGTTTTCTGAGCCCCCCATGTGGATTGTGGCAGGCATTTGGGGGACATTCCCGCTTGTGAGAAATGGTGCCTCCTAAAATGGTATTTGCCTCCTGCAGCATGTGAGCTGTTGCCCAATGAATTGAGGCACCTTTTTGGTTACAGAGGAAGCTGCTTTATACTGAGTTAGACCTTGGCCCACCAAGCTCAGTGCAGCCCACACTGACTAGCAGCAGCTCTTCAGAGTCTAGGAATCTTTCCCAGTCCTTCTTGGAGATGCCAGGGTTTGAACCCAGGGCCTTCTGTACACAGAGCAGTTGCTCTACCCCTGAGCTACATCCCGTGCAAAATTGGAAGCTGCCAGAAGGCTCAGGATTGTCCACACTGACTGGCAACAGCTCTCCAGGGTTTCAGGAGAGCTTCATTACCTATGAACCCCAAAATTTGGGATCCCCTCCAAAGTTGTACCAAAGTTTGGCACTCATTCTGCAGTGAAAACAGCACGTTTTGCAGCACCCTCCAAATCTGGTATATCAGACCAGGGTTTGTTGTTAACACTCCCACATTTTCCAAATAACTTTAAACTAGTGCCAAAGTTTTGCAGTTGTTTTGCAGCAAAAACCTTACATTTTGCACTGAAACCCCTGCGTTTTGCAGTGCCCCCCAAACCCAAGTAATTGATACTCAAACCAGGGGGCATAGGTATCAGCCCCAAACCCAACATTGTCTGATTCACTCCAGACTGACAGTGTTGGATTTTTGGGTGTTAACTATAAACCCTAGTTTGATGTATCAGTTACTCAGTTTGGGTGCTGCTGCAAAATGCAGGTTTTTCGCTGCAAAATGACTGCAAATCTTTGGCACAGCTTTGGAGGGGATCCCAAATTTTGGGGTTTCTAGTTAATGAAGCTTTTCAGGAAGGACATATATTACCTGTAGGCAGGGTCTCATGACGGCACATACATTTTACACACCTGTGTCCTTGAGAAGAAGTGCGAGATTAGCTTCACAGGTCTGGAAATAGGTGAGGGAGGTGACTATCATGGATAAAGCTAACGTGCATTTCCCCACACTCCCTAGACTGGTTGGATGATGTGGAACTGGCTGGTTTCTGCTCTCGCTGTTGGTGCATCTGTGGTTCTGTATGACGGATCGCCGCTCGTTCCATCCCCCAATGTCCTCTGGGATTTGGTTGACCGACTAGGGTAGGTAGACATGGGTTCTGCTTTAGACAAAAAAGCACCCGTAAGTTATCCTGAAACAACTACTTGTGTGTGTGTTTGTTTAAAAAAGATGCTTCGGTTTCTAAGCTGTTTACAAGCTCCAGAGGTCAACCAGAATGTTTGATGCAGCAGAAACATGGAGGAGAGATAATAAGAGCTTACAATGGTGATTCCAGGAAGCGTTATATTGGAAGTGGATGCCTAGGTATTTAAAGTTTTTAACCTGTTCCAACGGGTTTCCACTGATCTCCCACCTATGAGGCTTCCAAGATCATGAGAAAACAAGCACTTTAGGTTTTGCAAAGTTCAGTTCCAGTCTGTTGGCTGTACAATATTCCTGGCAGCGGCACAGGAGTCGCTTCAAGCCAGCCCTTGTGCGAGAGACAATGAACGTGGATGGAGCTGAGCTTTGGGCAATGGCCATCCACCCCATGTAAACAGGGTGCAAGGTCGTTTAAGAAAAGGTTGAATAAATGCAGGACTAAGAAGTAACCTTGTTTTACCCCTTTGTTGGCAATGATTTGGGGGGTTAGCCTGCCTGACTGGGAGCATCTCACCTGGCAGCACATGGATGTGTGCAGTTTAGAACAACACTTATTTGACCCCAGTTATTTGACACAGAGGGGGAAACCTACAGATACAGTCCAAAGGAGCATAGGGAGAATTTTAAGAAGCAAGTGGTCCTCACTGACCTGGTGCAAAAAGATCTTGTCACCCGGAGGAGCCCTGGCTGCCTAGATAAAACATTATAGCCTCCTCACACACTCTTATTTGGGAGTAAGGCCCACTGAGTAGAGACGTAGTCATTTACTAGATGCAAGTCAGCAGCACCAGATGACCCCCTTGGCTAGGCGCTGGGGTGGCTTGCATCCTGCACCTTGCAGAGTCAGGCCCAGGCTGCCACCGGGCCCAGCACTGGCAGCAACAAAAAGCAGCTCTGCCTCACCCAACCCTACCCATTGGCACCCCACCACCGCACTTACCTGAGCTGGGGGTTCTGGATGATGGACTCTATCAGTCAAAACGGGAGTCTCAGCGACCGCCCTCTTCCCCCGGAAACAAACCAGGACTGCTCCAAGGAAACGCACATGGGGAAAAGGAGCGCTAGTCCCTGGTGGGCTGCCCCCTTACCCTTTTGTAATTGGCCAAGAGGATAGCCAGCCAATCAGGATTTTCTTTATTTAAAAATTTGATTTTCTTCTCACTTCCCTCTGTGCCCCCCATGCCTCATGCTATGCTCCCCCATTCACGAGATTTTCACCTATGGCCCCCTTGGAATATCCTGGAGCCCCTGGTTGGGAAACAGTGCCGTAAACTGCTGAAGTACACAGAAAGCTCTGATGGTGTTTCCTGCTTGGCAGGGGGTTGGACTCGTTGGCCCTTGTGGTCTCTTCCAACTCTATGATTCTATGATTCTAAGCGAGATACTTAAGGAGTGTTAGCCTTGGTCTCCAGGTGGCTCCAAGATAACTTGACAAAGCCTTTTAAATGGTTGCATGGGAACATTCTCGTGCCTTCGTTCCGCTTTCGCTCCACTTGATAAGAACCCGCGAAAAAACAAGGCTGTGACGTTACTTCAAAGTCACACTGCTTCTTCTGCACACACTCCTTTACATAACTCTTTGGTTTAGTAAATGGTTCCAGTGTGCAAACAAAAGCAAACCCACACATGTCTGTGCTCTTAAGTATGGATGCATCTTCAGCAAAAGGTAAATAAAATGTAGCGTTTGGGTAGTGCTGGTTTACAGTAGTTGTTGAGAAGTGATTTCCCGATTGAGCTTGGAACTGGTGGAGCTTCCATGCCTAGAGCTCTAGCACTGCACTCCCCTAACACCCCAGAGAACTCTTTGAGACTGTTGGATAAGGGGCAGCTTGGTGAATAATGATTCTTTTGTCTGGTGGTGGCAGAGCGCTCTAATGTGGGAAGTGTAGGGGCCAGGAGAGACTGGGACATAGCCAACACACTTCCTAAGAAGAGAATGACTTCCCTCAGGCAGATGGTAGAGACAGCAGAGCCTCATTGCAATGGTGGTTTTTATTTCACCTGCTGCTGTTATTAAAATTACTGGTCAAGGTCAGGTCAAACATTGATTGCTTATGGCGAATGGCGTTTGCAAAACTTCGTATGAACTTCCGAGAGATAATGATACATCTATTCACTGTTACAAATAGCTAAAAATACTGGGTCTGAAACACAGTAAATAAAAGCTAGAAGCAAGGATTTAAAAAAGAAAACAAAATAAGCAAGAAAGGAAATAAAATAATGGTCTGGTCAGGCCTTTGTCAGGACAATTTATGGCTGTCTCTGAAAATGTTTTTGCATAGATCCTTCTGCCAGCTAGTGGAGAAAGAGACCCTGCGAGTCACACACAAAAAGTCAAAAGCTGATGACTGGTAACATATTTTTTTTCGAAGCAAGGTGGGTGTGCCAGGTTTTGTATCGGGTAGAACTAGACTCTCAGATTGTGAGACCTGGTAGCTTTGCAGTTTAGACTACTGCAGTTTGACCCTCTTCAGCGCTCTCTTTGTAGGTTGCGCTTTACTCTTGTCTCATCTATTTTATGGATACTTTGGCAAAGTACAAATTTTGGCATAGTTTCTTGGCCCACCACAGTTCTGTGCTTTCTGAGTTATTGAATCATAGCTTCTTAAGTCCTGAACTAGCAAACTATGGATGCCAGGATTGGAATGAAGAGCTTAAAGCCAGAGCTTTTAAAACCCAGGTTGTTCCCATTCCAGTAACCATAGTCTGCCAGTTCAGGCGTACAGGAACTATTATTTATTAACCCAGGAAATGCTTATTTGCTGCTTACTACAAAATGACTTACAATGATTAAAAAACCCTAAATTAAAATACATCAAAAGATTTGTAAAAGAATAGTTAATAGTGCTTATATTGCAATAACATAAAAAGGACACATCCTACCCCACCCAGCTAAAAGATGAACTTGGGTTTAGAGCAAAATGCTTGGGTAAATAAGAACACCTTTGCCTGGCACCTCAAGGTTAATAGGGGTGGCACCAGGTGCATCTCCAGAGAAGGGATTCCATGGTTTGAGATCCCCCACTGAGAGACGGTCTGATCACATGTTGCCACCCTCCATTATTGTAAAATAAGAAATAGCAAAATGACCATAGTGAGTGACAATTGTTCCTTTTTTACTTGCAGTATCACCATCCTTGGGACAGGTGCCAAATGGCTGGCGGTGCTGGAAGAGAAGAACCTTAAACCATGTAAGCACCAAGATACTCTTTGAATTCTGTTTGCCTCTGGAACTGAACCACTTTGCTTCCCTCCCATTTCTAATTAGTTCCACAAAGGCATTATTGTTCCCCAATATAATAATAATAATAATAATAATAATAATAATAATAATAACAACAACAATAATAACAACAATAATAATAATAATTTATTTATACCCCGCCCATCTGGCTGAGTTTCCCCAGCACTCTGGGTGGCTTCCAATCAAGTGTTAAAACAACACAGCATTAAATATTAAAAACTTCCCTAAACAGGGCTGCCTTCAGATGTCTTTTAAAGATAGGATAGCTGCTTATTTCCTTCACATCTGAAGGGAGGGCATTCCACATGGTGGGCGCCACTACCGAGAAGGCCCTCTGCCTGGTTCCCTGTAACCTCACTTCTCGCAATGAGTGAACCGCCAGAAGGTCCTCGGAGCTGGATCTCAGTGTCCGGGCTGAACGATGGGGGTGGAGACGCTCCTTCAGGTATACAGGACCGAGGCCATTTAGGGCTTTAAAGGTCAGCACCAACACTTTGAATAGGTAGATAGTTACCACAATGGTGGGAGATGGAAACGTACTGGGAGTTGTTACTTTGCCCATGGATTGTGGAAGCACAGGAAGCAACCTTACACCAAGGCAGGAAGTAGGTCCATTTACTGTTGCATCAGGGGTGGGGAACCTGCAGCGCTCCCAGATGTTACTGGACTCCAACTCCCAGCAGCCCCAGCCAGGGAGGCCCATGGTAAGGCTTGATGGGAGTTGTAGTGCAGCTGTCTGTGTTGGTGGCCCATGTTCTAGAAGTTAACAGGAAACTTGGGGGGTCGGGGGCGGTGTTGATAATTGGCCAGGAAATAACAGTGTAACTCTGCCTGGTAATGTTGTTCCAAGGTGAAACTCATAACCTCCAAACGCTCCACACCATCCTGTCAACTGGCTCACCCCTCAAGCCTCAGAGCTACGAGTACGTCTACAAGCACATAAAGAGCAGCGTTCTGCTGGGATCCATATCAGGTAGGGGTTTTCTGAACTTGAGCCCTTGAATGTTTAGTGGGTTGGAAAGTTAGAGGGAGGAGGATGCAGTGGTTGCTAAGCAGTCCCCATTTTGGGTACTATTTTGCATCTCTTACATTGTCTTGTGTGGCCCAGAGGTGGGCAGAAGGCAGAAGGGGATCCACTGGTAGATCTGTGTGTTGATCGACAAGGATTCCCAATTCCTAGTTGTTTTAACAAGAGCAGCAGCAACATTTGGAAGAAGGTTTGAGCGGTAAAGAGCATTTACATTTATTCAGTTTTTCAAAAATTTACAGACAAATGAATTACAAAAACACAAATCACATACATTTCTAATACACATATATACACTTCCCTCCCTCCCCCTTTTGTGGTTATTTTAAAGTTTTACTATTTATACTCCATTTCGGCATAATCCATTAATTTAATTAGCCACTCTTCCTTGGTTGGTACTACATCTTCTTTCCATCTCTGGGCGAAAACCATTCTAGCTGCAGTTGTAGCATGCATAAACAATTGGGGGGAGGGGTCTTTTGGTATCTCAGTGTCTACTATCCCTGTAAGAAAAGTTTCTGGTTTTTATTGTTACCTTCAACATTTTCTTCAATTCATTGTAAATCATTTCCCAGAAGGCTTTTACTCTCTTACAAGACCATATGATAGAAAGTACTGTATTTACTCAGGGATGCGGGTGGCGCTGTGGTCTAAACCACTGAGTCTCTTGAGCTTGCCGATCAGAAGGTCAGCAGTTCAAATCCCTGCGACAGGGTGAGCTCCCGTTTCTCAGTTCCAGCTCCTGCCAACCTAGCAGTTCAAAAACACGCCAAAAAGTGCAAGTAGATAAATAGGTACCGCTCCAGCAGGAAGGTAAATGGTGTTTCCGTGCGCTGCTCTGGTTTCAGTGTTCCGTTGTGCCAGAAGCGGCTTAGTCACGCTGGCCTCATGACCTGGAAAAACTGTCTGCGGACAAACGCTGACTTCCTCGGCCTGTAAAGCAAGATGAGCGCAGCAACCCCAGAGTCGTCTGCGACTGGACTTAGCTGTCAGGGGTCCTTCACCTTCACCGTATTTACTCAGATTGAATGCTCACCTCATCTGGGCTGCAGGGCCAGTTGTCGTGGTGGGCTGGGGGTGCAGCCCGTGGAGTGGTGATGCTGGTACTCTCTGCTCTCTACTGAAGCCAGCCCATGCTAGTGGATGTGAGAAGCATAGAAGCTTCCTTATTTACTTGGTTCCACTTACGGATCACTTCCCACGAAAGCACTTCAGAGAAATTTCACAGTGAGAACACCGATAGAAACAATTGCGGAAACAACTCCCTATGTAGAAACAATGACAGACAGTTTTGTCTATAAAACAGAGTTTCATATCCGGTGCAAATACAGTCTGCATCTGTATCCTTAAACCAGTGTTAGACTATTGATCCATCTTGCTCATTATCTTCCCTTGACTGGCTGCTGGCTGTTGAGTAGAGTGGAGTCTTAACCCATCATCTACTCTCTGATCTGCTTATTTCTTTTAAACTCTGGAAACCAGGTTCTCTGCCACTGGGTTTTAGTCCATCAAAAGTTACCAGCCCAGCAGAGGACAGTTCTGATCCGTCAACCTCTGGGCTGCAGGCCTAGCACACTTTCACAGTCTCAATGACCTGGGAGTGAGGTCAATTCCAAGCGTATGCAGATTGATAATAATCAAACCATCATTTCAGAGTAATTGTACCACTAACGTGTTTTAAGCATGAAGGAGAGTTGCAGTTCAGCAACATCGGAATGGATGTATTTAAAGAGGTTTCAACCCTTTTGAGAGATGAGCTTATGGAAGTCCGTTCTGCCCCCCTCTCGTTTCAGGAGGCACAGATATAGTTTCCTGCTTTATGGGTCAGAATGTGTCCATTCCGGTTTACAAAGGCGAGATCCAGGCACGGAATCTGGGAATGGCAGTGGAAGCCTGGAACGATGAAGGTATTTCCCCCAGCCAAAGCTATCACTTTTTCCAAGTCAGAACTGTGGTTGGGGAAGAAGGGCTTCTGACAGCACAGACAACTTCAGGATCTCAGGGCGAATGGGGGCCCTTTTCTCATCCTCGCTGTCGGTTGTAAGGCTATGGGCTGGGGAAGGTTCTTTGCAGACCCCCACGTAGTTTAATGTGGGCTTAAAAAAGAAAAGGTATCACCAGAATTTATGGAGAGCCTTATAGCAGGGATGGAGCCTGGGTGTGGCCCTCTCTGGCCCTCGGGACTCTCCCAAGGCTGCCCACCTCACTTGTCCTTCTCTTCCCTTTCTGGGTGTTTTTGCCTGGCTGGAATGTGTCCTGGGATGATGATACAGTCGTACCTCAGAAGTCGAACAGAATCTGTTCCGGAAGTCCGTTCGACTTCCAAAATGTTTGACTTCCAAAGCAGCTTGGGGTTCATTGTGGGAAATGTAGAGAGAAATTAGTTCTCCCATTTCGCCTTTGTTGGATCCAAGGCCCCGTCTGCACTACATATTTGGAGCAGTATGATTCCACTTTAATCAGTTGTGGTTTTCCTCCAAAGGCTCCTGGAAACTAGTTTGTTATGGGTGCTCCTGAACAGTGTTAGAAGACTTCTATCCCTCTCCCAGAGCTACAGTTCCCAAAGTGGCTTAACAAGCCTCCTTCCCAGGAAACCTTGGGAGTTGTAGCTCTGTCAGGGGAATAGGGATCTAAAAACTCCCTGCACTCTTAAAAAAAGACACTTCCCAGGATTCTTTGGGGGATGCCGTGACTGTTTTAAAGTGTATGACCCTGCTTTCTAAGTATAGTGCAGATGGAGCCACAGTGGCTAGGCCAAGTCTTCTTCAGCCTTCTGATGTCCAGAAGTTGTTGAGCTACAGCAGTGTGGCCTGTGGTCTCAGGGATGTTGAAAGTTAGTCTGGCAACATCCATAGGGTGCCAGGTTGGGGAGGGCTGGGCTAAGTGATGACAGACCAGGTCTTATCCCACCTCCAAAGAAGCTGTAACAGGGAAGAACTGATCAATTGCCTGAGAAAATACTTGAGCTATGCATTCCAAGGGCTGGAGAGAGGGAAACGAGCCACCTTTGTTCTTGATCCTTACAACAGGCAAGCCCGTTTTGGGGGAAAGCGGAGAGCTGGTCTGCACCAAGCCTATGCCCTGCCAGCCAACACACTTTTGGAACGACGAGAATGGAAACAAGTACAGAAAGGCTTATTTCTCAAGATTTCCAGGTATGTATTGAGGCGGTGCTTTTTGTGTGTGTTGTGGGGGCACTTACAAAGCCTGCAGAACTAATATTTGAGCATGGCATTTGGGAACTGCTGTGGGTACCAATATTTGCTTGTGAAATTGTAAGCCCGAAAGCAGGGGTTCCTGCTTGTTTGCCCACCATCCCACCCCCTCACTTTGCTCTCTGCAAGTGCAGGGGCTGACCTCTTAATCTTTCTGGGGTGCTCCTTTCTCACAACTTCAGAAACCATCAGGGATCACAAACAGGTTTGATTTCTTTTTAAAAAGGGGTCTTCATTGTTGATTTGATAACTGAGGCTGCAGTCCTGTGCCCACAACCCACAAACTGTGGAGTGCTGCAAAAATGGTCTTCTGGGGTTCTGTTGTTGCTGCGTTCTAGAATATGGATGGTTAACCTGTTGTCCTTCAGATGCTGGTGGATTGCATCTCCCATTGGTCTCAGGCAGCAAGCACGATGTTCAGGGATGATGAGAGCAGAAGTCAAGCAACATCTGGAGGGTGACAAGTCCCCTCCCCTGTTTTAGAGGCTTGTCTGTGTTAGTCTGTTAAGCAAATGTGCAAGACTCTTAGGTTTTTTTTTTAAAAAACACACATGTATTTAAATATCTGCAGGTTCTCCTATAGGGAAGAAGGGGATGGGGTGTCACTGCCCACCTCTCCGCTGGCAGGAAGTCAAACTCTTTGAAAGGGTCAGCCAAGTGGGCTGGACAACCCCCCTCCACTCCAGGACGTTCTTGCCAGCAGCTCCTAGGGCTCATCAAAAAGCAAGTGGCAGAAAACACCATTTTAAAATGGCTTTCCTTTGCTTTCTCTGCTCCTTCACTGCAAAAATTATTCAGTCTCCTTCACTGCCTGCATTCCAGTGACCCAAAGCTTTTTCCCTTTCCAATCCTGGCTGCACGCATCCTGTGTGTAGTTGCCATCATTCACCAGAAGCTCCAGAGCTCACCTTCTAGCTTATTATTAAGCTCCTTAGTTTTCCTGCTGCAGCATCTCACCTGTTTTTGAGCAGGGCTTGCTGCATTTTTATCCTGGCTTTTAACACTGGCTTGAATTTAAATTGAAGTCGGATTTTCTAAATGGTTTTTAATAAGAGGAATAATGACATTTTTTTATTTATACCCCACCCATCTAGCTGGGTTACCCTCACCACTCTGGGCAGCCTCCAGCGCACACAATAATAATAATAATAATAATAATAATAATAATAAAACATAAAACATTAATAGTAAGAATCAGATCCTATATAAAAAGTCACAAAAACTTTAAAGTAAACAACTTATATCAAATAAAGTAATATTCAATAATCCATTAGAATCCAGTATTACATCAGCAAACAGTAATTTAACAGTTTACACTTATCAATTACCATAAAGAATTACTAATCTATAATCAATAAAATAACATTGAATTACAATGCATAAAATTCCACAAAGGGTCAACTTGAGAAACAAGGATACACAACTTAAAAGTTTATTTTTAAAAACTATCCCTGAAATCCTCTCTTCCCAGCTGTTTCTGCTGTTCTCAAAGTCAAGGTCTGGGAAAGGCTCCCGTCAGTCACTGGTGGACGAGGGGGGGTGCGCCCCGGGTGCCATGCCTGGGGGGGGTGGCGTGGCGGCACTCGCACCCCCGGTGGGCCAATCCTCTCAGGGGTGCCAGCTGGGGATGCGCCCCCCGGTGGGCGGCCCCCCAGAGGGTGATGCTCACATCCCTGGCAGCCAGCGCCACACGCTGGGTGTATTTGTGCGATCGGCGTGCGGCGCTGGCACCCCCAGGAGGATTGACGCCCCCCCCCAGGTGCACGTCATATTTGCCGCTCCAGCAGCTTCCTCCGCCACTGGGGGCAGTACTGGGTTTTATGGATATATAGTTGGTGAACCGCTCTGTGAGGCATTGTTGCTTTGAATATGTGTGTCGGGACCACTTGCTATTGCTGAACCACAACTCCCATCACCCCTGGACGTAGGCCATGCTTGCAGGGGCTGATGGGAGTTGTAGTCCAGCAACGTCAGGTGAGCCAGAGGTACCAACACTCTGGATGGCCATTTTAAGCTGTGATTCCTGCTTTGCGGGGGGGGGGGGGGTGGACTAGAAGGCCCTCGGGTCCCTTCCAACTCTATGATTTTCAGGAGTTAAATAATAATAATGCTAAAAATTATTATTATTTGACCATTAAAAAGGAAGGGAAAGAAGAAAAGGGGAGGTTAGGGGTAGGGTGACATGAAGAAGAAGAAGAAGAAGAAGAAGAAGAAGAAGAAGAAGTTGTTTAGAATTAAAAGGAAAAAGTGTGTGTGTGTGTGTGTGTGTGTGTGTGTGTGTGTGTAAAAATATAAAAGATTAAGGGAGAAGAAAGTATACAAGGGTAAGGATAGGAATTTAGACAAAGAAGTCAGGAAGACTATTTATAGTCAAGTGAAAAATGGAAGATGAGGTTAAAAATTCAAAAAGAAAAAATGTTTTTTTCTTTTCTTTTTTAATAACAACATCAACAAGGTCTAAAACCAAAATGGGAATTTTGTGTGGAGTTAAAGGTTTTCCCTGGCTTGGACTTTAGATTTATTTTGCAACGCGACCAGCATGGCTTTCTCTTGTTTCCCCGGGGGGGGGGGGGTGTTCAGGCACTGGTAATGGTGGTGACAGAGGAGGAGAAAGAAAAATTAATAATAATGGTAATAATAATAATGAAAAATAGAACCTGAAATAAAAGTAAAAATAAGGGGGGTACCCCAAGATGACCGTGAAAGGAGATCAGAAAGAAACAGGGGAGATAGTAAGAAGAAGAAGAAGAAGGGGTTTGGGCCCCCCCCCCCACCAAGGGGGAAAAACTGAACAAAGATACAAGGGAAAACCCTTGTCGGTTCAGGGCTCTTCTGTGCCCCCCCCCCCCATTTTCATCCTTTTAACAATACTGTATGCAATCCGTAATTTTGAAATTACTTTTCCATAACTTTTCCCAATCCTCCATTTATATATTATGTCCTATTATATATTATGTCCCCATGTAATCATTACTGATTTAACCTCCTCATCTTTGGTCTCCCATTCTAACAATCAATTATACATTTTCTTTAATAATTTATTGTTCTCTTCTATTATTTCTCTTTGGAATCTAGATACAGTATAACTAAATCCTTTCTTATTATCTTCTTTGAAGATCTAATTTAATTGTCGATGTTGCAGCCAATCATGGACTGAATCTTTTATCTCATCGTAATCTTTAAGTCTTATTTTCCCTTCTCTTTCTGTCAGTAAATCTCTATATGTCAGCCATTTTGCCTCCATATTTGTTCTTTTAATTTACATTGCCTCTGTTGGGGCCACCCACCAGGGTGTTTTTTGCTCTAACAAATCTTTGTTTTCCCCATACTTTTATTAATGCTTTCCTAATTATATGATTTAGAAATCCTTTGTGTATCTTCCCTTTATTATGCCTTAAATATGCATGCCAACCAAATCTATTATCATGTCCTTCCAGACCTAATAAATCGGTATTTTCTAATTTAATCCAATGCCAGATCCAAGTAATGCAGCTTGCCTCATAATAAAGTTTTAAATTTGGAAGAGAGAAGCCTTCTCTATCCTTAATATTTAATATTTAATATTTTATTCTCGGCTTCTTCCCTTTCCAGATAAATTTAGATATATATTTTTGCCATTTCTTGACGGAATCTGCATCACTTATTGTCTGGAATAAAAACAACATTTTTGGCAATACATTCATCTTGATTGCTGCAATTCTTCCTATTAAGGAGAGATTCATTCTTCCCCATATTTCTAGATTCCTTTTTATTTCATTCCAGCATCTTTCATAGTTATCTTTATAGATATTGATATTTCTAGTTGTGAGGCAAATTCCTAAATACAGTATTAACTTTTTTATGGGTTCTATTTCTGTAATTTGGGATAATTCTTTTTTATCTGCTTCTCTTAGATTTTTAACTAATAATTTGGTCTTGCTTTTATTTAATTTGAATCCTGCTACTTGTCCAAACTCCTGAATTTTTTCTGTTACTTTTGGGATAGAGTCTTTAGGGTCTTCTGCTGTGATTACCAGATCGTCTGCATAGGCTTTCAATTTATATGACTCTTCCCCTATCTTAATTCCTTCAGTATTTTCATCTGCCCTAATATTTCTCACCAGGACTTCTAATACCAATATAAATAATAAAGGTGATAACGGACATCCTTGTCTTGTGCCTTTTTGTATTCTACATTCCTCTGTTACCACCTGATTGACAATTAAGTTTGCTTTTTGGTCTGAATATATGGCTGGAATTCCTTTCCTAAATCTATTTCTGAAATTAATTTCTCCTACAATTTTTCCATAAATTCCTAAGAGACATTGTCAAAGGCTTTTTCAGCGTCTATAAACATCAATGCTACTTGTTTTTCATTTCTCACTTCCAGGTATTCTAGAATATCAGTGATATTTCATTTTTTCCCTTTTTTTGAATTTGCATTTTATTTATTTGTTAACATTCTTATATTACATCGATAAACATTGTCATATTACATTACAGGACTTACTATAATATAATTTCCAACATGTATACAAAAATTATATACAAATTTTATATACCTAGAAAGAAAATGAAACAAAAAAAGAACAAAGAGAAAAAACAAAAACAAATCCCCCCCATATCATATACATATACACTAGACTTCTTGTCTATCCCGTTGTATATTCCTTTTTTACAAATGAATGTACTCTTATTATTGTATATTTATTTATCTAATACATTCCTATATCAATATGTGCTCTTAGTCTTATTTTTCAGCTCATTCTCACTCCAACGTCATTCAAATGCTAGCATAGATAGCGACCCTTTACTGTATTTTTGAACATATGTTTTATATCTATCCCCCTTTTCCATAAATTTTTGTTTTGAATTGCCTCTCAGGGTATTTGTTATCTGCGCCATTTCAGCAAATTCTTGTAGCTTGTCATTCCAGTCCCTTATTGTCGGGGCTTCTTGTTCCTTCCCCCCCTTGGCCACCAAAGTCCGAGCTGCGGCCGTTGCACATAAGAACACCTCCCTAAAGGCCTGTCTTCTATTAGCCTTCGTCTGTATGCCTGGAAGGAATCCTGCCTGATCATGATGTATATAATCTTTCAATACTGATTTCATTCTGTTGGCCATTATGTTAGCAAATAATTTATAATCATTATTTAATAATGAAATTGGTCTGTAATTATTAACTGCTAACACATCAGCCTCTTGTTTTAGTATTAAAGTTATATATGCCTTTTTCTATGTCTCTGGGACTTTCCCTGAGATTAAAATTTCATTTATTATATCCTGTAATGGTATCACCAATTGATTATTTAATTTCTTATAATATTTTGCTGATAATCCATCTGTTCCTGGCGATTTCCCTGTTTTTTCCAGCTTGATTGCATCTAATATTTCCTGGCCATTTAAAATTGCTCATTTTTCTTCTGTTATCCTTGGCAGATTACTAGCCTTCAAATATTGGTCTATCGCCTCCTTTCCTATATAATTCTGTAGAATATTTGGAGCTGGTGACTTTGGACCCAGGATCCCTTCCTTGGTGGGGGGGGGGGTCTGGGATCGGAGTGGGATATGGGAGGTGGGGGCCCCACTGCCCCTTCTTGGCTCCCACCCTACTTTCCCTAGGCCCCACTTGGAAGCTGGCATGTAGCGCTCTCCCCTGGGCTCAGCGGTTCTCCTACCCCTTTGTCTATCCCCTTGTTTGTTTCAAGAGTTGGGGTGGACTTTCTAGCCCTTCAGCCGTTCAGTTTGGGGGCTCCTGGTGCGATACCATGTCCCTGGGTCCTGTTCATCGGTGGGTGGCCTGGAAGAGCACTTGAGATTGCTCCCCCAAGTCTGCCATCTTCCCCAACTCTGATTTCATGATCATATGGAGGGCCAACGGTTCCTGACCACTGGCCTGAAAGGTTATTCCAATGGTTCTCAAAGGGTGTGGCAGGAACTCTGACAGATGCAAAAGATCAGAAAAGACAAAAGCTTATTTGTGTTGATGAGGAGATAAGAGTTTGTCTGTCTTAAATTAGACCCAAAATTAAGGAGGCGAGCTAGTGGGGGAAGGGAGAAAGGAGGGACCGCCTCAGCCCGCCCAAGCCAAAATCCTGGACATATGCTTAAATATTTTAAAAATTCCCCCAGGTGCACATGTTTCGTGTACAAGATGACCCCCAATTTCTTACTAATTTTTTAAGCAAAAAACCTCATCTTATACCTGGAAAAATACGGTATATTTTGGGAATGACTTGTGTTCTTATGCAGTTGCATTGCTTTTTACTTTCTGGATGTCTCATGATCATATTATAAAGTAGTTGTGTTCTGTGTTATAAATCAAGCACTACTAGGATTTCTTATCAATAAAAAATTCAGTGTGGCACAAGCAAATATTTATTCTGAAAGTGTGGTCCAGAGGAAAAGGTTTGAGAACCACTGGGTTATTCAGTAAACAAAATAAGTTAAAAGGAGGGTCACTTGAATCCCCCTACAACCCTTCTAGTTTTCTGTGTTCTTGTAAATATATTTTTTAATTGAATTTATACACCGCCCTATACCCAAAACATTGTATTGTTTAGTTTTTTAATCTGTTCCATCAATTTCCACTGTTCTTGTGAATGTGAAAACAGATTTGAGTGCCATCCAGGCCTGGATTGTTGATAATTGACCTGGTTGCCCTCCATGTGGGTTTTTCTGGACAGGTGTCTGGGCTCACGGCGACTATTGCAAGATCAACCCCAAGACAGGAGGCATCGTCATGCTTGGCCGCAGGTAGGCCCATCACTTTGGCGTGACCATATGCGAGGGATGCTTCATGGCAGTTAGCAGAGGGGCTGCTGCGCACTTGTTGGCTGGGAATATAGGGACACATTGTCAGTCTGGCTCTGCTGACTGGCTGGCATTTCAGAGACTCCCTCCACTCTTTCTTCCCCCTCTCCTCTGTTTCAGCATCCTGTGGTCTTTGTCAGGTGGCACAACCTTTCCTTTGATGCAGGGCTGGCCCATGGCATACTGCTGCCCGAGGCAAAACAGCAAATGCCTCCTTCTCCCCCACGTCAAGTTGCATGATACCCAATCCAATGCCAAGCAAGTTGCTTTGGCATCTAAGGCAGGCTCCCAAGTCTCATCAGCCCCAGCCAGGGGAGCCGATAGTCTGCTGTGGCTCTCCCAGTGCAACGGCATCTGGGAGGGCTGCAGGTTCCTCTTCCTGTCTATAAAAGGCCCTTGGGTGGAGGAGTGGAGGAAGCTGCCTTAGTGAATCAGGCTACTGGTCCATCACACTCGGTATTGTGTACTGGCAATGGCTTGCCATGGTTTGGGGAAGAGTGCTTCTTCGCCCTCTTGAAGATGCCTGGGATGGACCCTGGATCTTCTGAGTACAGGGCAGATGCTGTGCCAGGGAGCTGCATCTCTTGCTCCTGCTGTACTGCAGTCCCCATAATTCTTTGGGTAGGACCCACAGTCATTAAACCTATTTAGATCTTTACAGTTCTTGTGGGCCTGTTGTTTATGTCTGTATAAAACGTTCTAATGGGTATGAATCTCTAACAAACAGCGGCCTCTTGGAATCCCAGCCTAAGGATCATTTTTTGTTGCCTATTTGACACAGTTGTTTTATTGAGAACCATGATAAATTCCCTATGTTTTGTCTCTTTTCATCAGACTGTGATTATGCTTTAATGATGCTTTAATAATGGTTATGCTTTTCCTCTGTGGTTTGTACTTGTTTCCTCCCCCCAGTGATGGCACACTGAATCCAAGTGGTGTGAGGTTTGGGAGTTCTGAGATCTATAACATAGGTATGCAATTTAATATTTATCCACTCTTCTTCCTCCCATTAATTACAGTATTGGCTAACTTGATTTCTCATTTTTCTATCTTGACTTCATTCAACAACAACCCTGTGCGGTAGAGAGCAGTGTGTGGGTGCTGTAGGATTTGAAGAGGCTCAAGCAAGCCAAGTCACGATTGGCCTCACCTGTAAGGCGTAGAGTACTGGGCCCTGCATGCACTCTATAAGTCTCTTCGTCTCTAAGAGTACAGTTGCCATTTCTTCACATGCCCTGCACTGTGGCTTGGTTCACACACAATGCTATGTTGTTGTTCATTTGGAATTTGCAAACCCAGCCCAGCAGACTAACTATGGCTTGTATTTTGCCAACAAATCACAATGTGAAGCCAAGGTTTCTTGTTGGTTTGAACTACGGTTTGACTTTATGGCCAAACTCAACAGTTTTGCCTAATAATGGTTTTTTTGGGCACCCGACCCCAGGCACAAAGTAATAGCAGCTAGAAATCAAACCAAGCTTTGGAGAAACAAGCTTGGCCTGTCTGCTCACCTAAGAAACCACTCATGCTTGGTTGCACAAACCATGGTCAAAGTGTGCAAACAATGGCTTAGTATTATGTGTGAGTGCAGCCATTGAGACTTTCCCTGAGAGGAAACTGCTCAGACAAATAGTGGCATTTTCAGGGATGGCTGCTTGCTTTTGGAATGCCCACCCATAGGAGGCACAACTGGCAGCATCTATTTTTAGGAGCCAGGCAAAGACGTAATTTGAAGGGTGGCATTGTGCCCTCTTTTAGCAGGGTGGGATCTGCAAGTCCTGCCTTTTACCTGTATAGCTGCATTTTTAGATCTCTATTGGATGTCCTTAATTGGTTTTAATGTAAGATACTTTGGGTCGCTTTGTAAAAAAAAGCAACCAACAAATATAATAAATCATCATCAGAATTTGTCCGTCTCTGTATTGTCTGCTCTGACTGGCATCAAGTATTGAAGGCAATGGGTTGGGAAATACTGCCCTGCAAATGTTGTTGGGCTTCCACCATCCCCAGTCAGCTTGACCCAAAGATCAGGGGTGATGAGGGGCTGCGGTCCAAAACATCTAGAGAGCGTCAGGTTGGGGAAGGCTCTTTAATATCTTAGACAGAGATTCTTTCTCATCATTTGCTACTTAAGCCTTTTACCTGGAGATGCCATTGTAGATTATCTCACGAAGGAACACCTGAGATACATGTCCAAGGTCTCCTGGAACCTGGGTTTGAAAGCCACTGGGCTGCACAGGATAATTTGCAAAATTGCTTGAGGAAAACTCTTGTTCTGGGTAGATGAGAGAGGCTTCATGATTTATTGTGAAGTTTACGCCCTGCCCTTCTTTATAAAATGATCCCAGGGCAGGTCACAGCCAAATGCTCGTGGTTTTAAGGTCCAGAATTAAATAGCCTTACGTTGTTCCTTTAGTTGGCACTCCTAAAGCAGGCTCTTAACAACATCAAAGGAGGCTTGCTCCATTACAGTGAATGGGGCACTGCCCCACTAGGCTAGTCTGCTCTCAGCACCCCCACCTGCCTGCTTTCTTAGCTGCATTCAGTTCAGAGGGCTGGCACTGCCTGAGAGCTGCCTCCTCCTTGGGCTCAGTGCTGCCCTTGGAGAACTGAGCAGGGAGGAGAAGGAAGGTGGGGACAAATCTAGAACTGGTTGTCTCTGCCTGCTGTTGCCTCTGGCGCCACCTGCTGTTAGTCTCCCTGCTTCTGCCCTGCCAGTCTCAATGGGTAGCAGCCACCATTCAGCAACACTGAGTCCTTTTTTCAACCACATTTTTTTTCCTTTTAAGCCACATGGAATGAAAGCATAGAGACACGTTGTGGTTGATGTCTTTATCAGCAAATGTGTGTAGCAAATCCTCATTTCGAGGGTTGCCTCAAACCATCTGGCGTGCCCCGTCCCAAGGCAGTTTGCTCTTTGCAAGAGTCCCCAGTGCCCACAGGGGCCCGGTTGTCTCTGGTGATGCCCTGTCAATGGATTCCTTTGAGGGTGCTTCACCGTCATAACTCTTGCGTGAGCACAAAAGTGATTGCCAGCCTGGTCCATGAAGTCAGTGGAGGGTCTGCAGGAATGAGGGCAGGAAAGGGGGAGGGCAGAAAACTCAGCAGTTGAGTGAAGCAAAGGACTGTTTGGCTGCAGGCCTGGTCCTCCAATGTGGGCAGCAGCTGAACTTTAACAGCCTTCCTTTCTCTCTCAACATCATCGCCCCCCCTTCTTTATTTTCTTGGAATGATCTCTCTGTTTGGCTCCCCCCTCCTTTTCTTTGGAGAGGGGAGGTGATTAGGAGAAACGGCAATTGAGAAAAGATAATATCCGTTTCCTATCACAATCACTGGCTATGCTGATGAGATACGGATTCCACAATGCCCAGAGTGCCCCCTTCCTCCTCTAAAGCTATTCAGCTGCCCAGGGGGAATCTCATCTGAGGTATTCTGAGATTCTTCAAGAGGAAGCAGGATAAGCATCAAAGAAGCTCCTACTTCCAATTCCTGCTTGAATGGCTTGGCACTCAGTTGTGTTATAATTTACTTTATGAATTCAATTCTGTTTTTAAAGTCTGCCTTTACTGCTGTTATTAATAAAGGCAGCATTTTATGTAAATCACTTTAAAAAAATATTAAGCAGTATATAAATCTTGATGGATGGATAAATAAATAAATGCCCTCTATTCTACCACTGGATTTCATACTGCACCTGTGACCAGCAAATTAATTATATTTGTATTCTGCCCAGCCAGTCAAGTTCATTGCGTGGTTTACATAAGTAGTTGGGGTCTAAGCTGGGAACCGCAGCTTAAGTGACCGGAATTACTTCTTACTGTGAATACATCTTATTTTAGTCTTGTTTCATAAAATAATCAACTTTTTCCTCCAAGGAGCTCATACATGATTTCCTTTCTCCCTTTGCCCCACCAATATTTTCTCCTCTTAACAAACTTGTGAGGTAACTTAGGCTGAGAGAGAGTGAGTGGCCAATCTTGACGAGTGGGATCTCTTCAGGCCTAACCAGACCCTTTAACTACTAAAAGGTAAAGGTAAAGGTACCCCTGCCCGTACGGGCCAGTCTTGCCAGACTCTAGGGTTGTGCGCCCATCTCACTCTATAGGCCGGGGGCCAGTGCTGTCCGGAGACACTTCCGGGTCATGTGGCCAGCGTGACGAAGCTGCTCTGGCGAGCCGGCACCAGAGCAGCACACGGAAACGCCGTTTACCTTCCTGCTAGAAAGCGGTCCCTATTTATCTACTTGCACTTTGACGTGCTTTCGAACTGCTAGGTTGGCAGGCGCTGGGACCGAGCAGCGGGAGCGCACCCCGCCGCGGGGATTCGAACCGCCGACCTTTCGATCGGCAAGTCCTAGGCGCTGAGGCTTTAACCCACAGCGCCACCCGCGTCCCCACTTTAACTACTACTTTAACTACTACTCCACACCAATTAAGAATCTAAAAGCCTCATCTGCCCTATACATTTAAAGAGGCACTATCCTGCTTTGAACAGTCAGGGCTTCCCCCAAGAATCCTGGGAACTGCCGTTAGTTAAGAGTGCTGAGACCATCCGTTCCCTCTGTACGAAGGAAAATGGGGACAAAACTAGACCAGGTTGGCTGTGCCTGCCATTGGCTCTGGTGCCATCTACCTGGTTAAAGTGTCAGCTGCCCCTGCAAGCCACCATGGCCTGGTTTTATAATGGGCACATATTTACTATTCCCTGCTGTGGGGGCACAAATAAGTCTAAGCCAAAATTTCCTTTGTCTCTTCAGTGGAAGCTTTTGAGGAGGTTTCGGACAGCCTCTGCGTCCCTCAGTACAACAAAGACGGCGAAGAAAGGGTGATCCTTTTCCTAAAGATGGCCACCAACCAGGAGTTCAGCCCAGATTTGGTGAAACGCATCAGGGAAGCGATCCGCGTCGCACTCTCTGCCCGGCATGTTCCCAGCCTCATTCTGGAAACTGAAGGCATTCCGGTATGTCAGCACAATCCTTTTTTCTTACTACTTGCTGCTGCTATATATATTTTTTCATATTTACCTTGGAATAGTCATTAAGGAGCACTTGTCATCTCTCTTCAAAGCCCCCACATGCCTGGAAATTTTAGTCTCTTATTTTTTAATTTAAAAAGTGGAGCGGAGTTTTATAGTTTGTCTGTGTTGCTTAGCAACTTGTGTGTGCTTTTCTTCCTGAATAAGCCTTCTCCTCTTTTTCCTCCTTTTTTTTTTAAAACAACTAAAAAAGAGTCCCCTAATAAACACCTCTCTTCAGTTTATAAATATACATGCGTCCTGTTGATATACTGAGAACTCTTGGGCGTTGCTGATAAGTATAAAATGAGATGATTGCCTTTCTGGTGTGCCAAAAAGCTGCTCCCCGCAAAAGCATTTTGGATAGTTCTGTTCTCTAAAAAGATAGGTTTTTGATTTGTTTTGCAGGAAGTCTCTCTTTAAAAAAAAACCTCAAAATATCTTGCAAAGCTTGTGACCTAATTTTTTCACAGCTGAAGGCTCCCAGAGACAAGTAAGGCCCGTGAATGAAGTTTTGATCTACTTCTGACTTTCAGGAACGTAGGAAACTGTCAGATCACTAGTCCATCAAGCTCAGTATTCTCCGCACAGACTGGCAGATCCTCTCCAGGCTTTCAGGCAGGAGTCTCTCCCAGCTCTACCTGGAGATGCCGAGAATTGAACCTGGGACCGTCTGCATGCAAGGTGGATGCCATGCCCCTGAGCTACGCCCCTTCCAGTGATAGCCTTGTTCTCCGTGACTTTGTCCAAGCTAGCACTGCCTCCCGTGGAAGCAAATTCCATAGTTTCAATTATGCACTGTATGGCAAGTACTTCTGTTGCCTGTCCTAAATCTCCCAACATTCAGCTTCACTGGATGGCCCCAAATTTCAAGCCGTGTACACACGACACCTTTTAAACCAGATTCAGAGCACTTTTCCCCCCTCAAAGAATTCTCAACAGAGTTAAAATTCTCACTGATCCTTAACTAATTACGGGGTCCAGAATTCTTTGATGGCGTTTTAATGGTATAGTGTGTATGGAGCCCTAGGGTAATGACTGAGGGAGAAGAGCAGTATTGGACAGACTTTAAAAATGATGTTGAGTTAATCACTCATGGCTTCTCATATATATATATATATATATATATATATATATATATATATATATATATATATATATATTGTGTGTAAGAGAAGAGAGGCAGAGATTTCACACATGGCTGAATCCCAACCTGTTGCATTTGGGAAGTTGTAGGACTGCAACTTGCATCCTGCCTTCCCATTGGCCCATGGAGTAAGCTTGTTCGTTTATAGAAGCATTTATTATACTGCCATATCATTAAAGATCTTGGTGTACAACAAACGAAATACCATTTAAAAGTAATATAAATAATAATTAAAGTGGCTGGCTAATTAATCAGTATGAAAAAGTCTCCAATAGAGGCCTGGAAGTCAAAGAAGCAAGGATGCCTCCTGCCACATCTCTGCATGAACCATGTTCCACAGCATGAGGCCAGCAGCACCAAATGCCCCACTTCCAGTTGAGGCCAGTCGGGCCTCTTTAACATGGAGGGCAACTAACAGCACTCCTCAAGATGATCTTGGTGATCCAGCAACTTCTGCAGGGCACCACGTTGGTCTAGCCAGTACGTACTTTAATGGGGTTGTTATAGTGTCTTGCCAGCCTGGGGCGAGCTGATGAGTGTGGCAGAATCGCTCACCCACATTATAGAAGCCATTGTCTTCAGCTTTTTGGTACCAGCATGTTTTGCTTTAAGCCACACTTTGCCCCAGCCTGCCTCCCTGAAAAGCAGCATCATCAGGCCCAGTGTGTGGGGTGGGTCTGGTCCTGATCTCTAGTTGTATGCTCCCATCCCTCTGCAAAAAAAGCTATGGAAGATCAGCTTCAAATGGCTCCATAAACTGAAACGAAAAAGGAAAAGGAGGCTTTGGGGTGTTTATATGACAGCTGGTTACCTAGGAGTCCTAGTTTAGATCATTAAGTAGCCAACACTCTGAAGGTATGTATAACTGAATTCTAATCACATTTTGAGGTAAAATATGTCCCTACAAGAAAGCACTCAGAGCTGCATTCTTGCTTTCCTCCCATTCTTTTTGTTTTGTTTTGTTTTGTTTCCTGCCTTTCTCCTTTGACCTATGCTTTTTTTGTCAAATATAACTCCTGGATCTGCAAAACAGTATTTACCTGCCACTGACCTCCCTTTTGGGAGCAGAGAGCTTACTGTTTCTTCGTGAGCCAGTGTGTAGGAAGAGTGGACTTTCCAGAGGCATCTGGCTGGTGACTGGGAGAGAACTGGATGTGGGATGCAGAACTTTTAACAGTCTGCAACCCAAGCAAGCACATTTATTGCTGGTTAGCCAGTCAGGCCTTTTGCATACACAGGCAATGTGATAGGTATTACGAAACACATGGAACCATAAGAGTATAATTAAAATGATACCATTACAGTAACTCAGTTACATATATTAACTTGTGATTTGGTGTCTTGGAGTCATGATCACAGCATCACCGTTTGCCTAGCAGTGGCTACTAGGCATGATGGCCAAATTTTCCCTCTGCTGCTGGAGGCAGCGATGCTTCAGAATACCAGTTTCTGGAAGCTGCAGAAGGAAGGAGGGCTCTTGTGGTCATGTTCTGGTTTCCCCCAGGCATCTGGTTGGCCGCTGGACTAGGAGGGCCATTGGCCTAAGGCAGCAGGCAATTCTTATGTCCTTATCTGCTTAATTTCACAGTACACAATAAATGGGAAGAAAGTTGAAGTTGCTGTCAAGCACGTTATCGCCGGGAAGGAAGTGGCTCAGCGGGGCATCTTCTCCAATCCAGAGACCCTGGACCTTTACCGAGACATTCCTGAGCTCCAGAACTTCTGAAGGAACCTGCCTTTTCCCCATCTCTGTGTTTGTGTGTGCGCGTGTGTGCGTGTATGGTTTTGTACTGTGTATATAATATGTATATGGACGCTGTATGCAAAAGAAACTATTTAAGCAATGGTGTTTCTTTTGAAAAAGGAGAAACGCTGTTTTGATTTGCCAAGTGCTTCATGAAAAGGCTTCTGGAAGGGCAGCCCTGCAAATTTTGGTGTATCGGCGTTGCTTTCCTTCCAGCCTAGAAGATCTAGCTTGCCTCTTTTTAGATGCAGCTGGGTACAGAGACTTTTTAAATGATCTACACTAAAAAAATGTGTCTTCTAGTTTGAATTTTATCTTTTAAAATCGAGGAAATAGGGTGGTAGGCATATATACCATTTGATTATGGTTGGAGGTGGGGCACCTGAGATGCTGTTGGACTCCAACTCCCATCAGCCTCAACCAGCATGGCTAATTGTCAGGGATTATAGGAATTGTAGTTCAGCAGCATCTGGAGGGCTGCATGTTCTCATTCCTGGTTATGGTTTAAAACTGCTCAAGATTCTAGGAAACTACTGGTGGCTTTTCAGTGGGAAGACTAGAAGACTATGGGCATGTTTCTCATGCTTGCCACTGTTCTTCACTTGAGGTTTTTTAGGCAATGGGGATGTTGAGTGTGATAGAAAGAGTGCATTCTCAGTGGTGATAGTGCCCAGTAGGCTTAGATAGCAGCATTCTGAAGAGCTGAGGGTGTTTTCCCTAGACCACATCCCCCAATCCTCAACAGGAGACGGGGGATTGATCTGTCACTGACAATTGCATGTGGGAAGCTTTCCCAGATGCAAGGAAGTGTTCACAGCAGCTGGATTCACTTTATTTTTACTTATTATTTTTTAAATAAAGAGATTGACTTCTGGCTCTGTGTTTAAAACTTTTTTTTATTTTTTAGAAATACCTCTTTTTAAGATTAGCTTTTAGGATTACTTTTGGACTTCTGCTTCCATCGGAACCAGCCAGAAAAACACCTGGAGGGCACCAGTTTGGCAAAGCCTGTTTTGGAACAGAGCACAGATTTGCTGCCACTGTTTGAAATAATACTTGACTTTCCTGCTAAAATATGAAAGGTTGCAGCCCTCATTTAGACACATCTTGCAACCAGTGGAACCGGCTAGCAGTGACTAGCAGATCGTTCCATCAGTTCCCCGGGACTTTGGGTTGGCACCAGGATTTCAATGCCTCATCTTCCCAGCCCTCAGTCTCTTTTGGAGAAAGGGGAGATGCTGGAATTAGAAGCATGACTATGCACTTAGTTTCATGAAACAGTTTTCCTGCTTTAAAATTTTATACAGATCTGAAGAAAGCAGGTCAATGTGGTTTTCATGCACAACCCGTTGTGGATCCTGAGCGTGGAAGTAAACGGCAAAGTCACTGATCTTGTACATCCCCATTTTTAACTGTGTGTGGGCTAAAGGAGGACATTGTCACCAGTGAAGGTCAGTGTGGTGCTCTCTGGATGCTGATGGATGCCAGCTCCCATCAGCCCAGCCTGCGTAGCCCAGTGGTCAAGGGTGATGGGCACTGTGGTCCTTGCAACACCTGGAGGGCATCGCATTGGCTCTTGAACCTTTTCTTCCACACTGCCAACAGCAATGGTAGCTTTGGCAGAACACATCCCATAGAGACTTTGGGTACTTAGCCCCCATTTGCCTGTGTTGGTTTACAAGTAGGGCCCAGGAAATTGGGTATGTAAGCGGGAGAGTGCTGGCAGAACCTCTCTTCCATTAGCTGCTGGTGGACTTGGAAAGGAAGTTTGAGAGCCCTTTATCTTAAAATCAGGTCACAACCACACCATCTGTTTAAATCACATGGCTTCCCCCAAAGAATTCTGGGAACTGTAGCTTTGCAGGGGGAGTATGTGAATGCTCCTGGGGTTACTTGAGCTGGAGAGAAGCCATGAGCTTGAAATGGTTGTGACCTCGGCTTTTGTGGGAGAAAACGAGAGAAGAGAAAAATAGGTGTGGAGAGTCCATGAGATTAAGGCTTAATACCAGGGCCAGAAGAGAAGCCCCTTTGTGGGCTGGATTGAGTATACAGGCTGCCGGCTGCCTATCCTGTGTCCCAGAAACGCTCAAGACCTTTGTGTTTGGTGGCCAATATGAGTAACTTCCTTTCTTTAAAATAATAACCCTACCGTGTGATCTTTTGGGGGCGTGAGGGGGGGAGGTGGAAGGAACTGTTTCTTGGTGCTTTGTAAAGGGATTTCCCCCCTAATAAAACAAATTGTTACTTGTGTATGGAAAACAACTAAACAGATTTTTTATGGTCCATTGTGTTTTTCATAATGGAAGATGTAGTTGTGTGAACTCTGCGAGAAGGAAAGGTTTGGTGCTTCAAAAACTCCTGCGTTATTTGGAATGATTGGTGAACAAATTCTGTCTTGGATCCCTCCCCCCTTTTTAAAATCACGTTGAGTGATCTCAGTGATGCTTTAAGGAATTTAAACTTAATAAAACTGCAGAATAAATTCTCATCTTTATTGTGGAGTGAATTTATCATACTTTGTAAGGAGCAGAGGTCAGTAAATCCTCCCTTCTTCCCTCCTCTTCAGCTTCTCCACACTGCTGCTTCTCCTAGTCCAGGCAGGGGGGGGGTTGTAGCCTGGGGGCCACATTCCCTCCTGGACAGCCTTCTGAGGGCCATGTGCTGTGGTGGGTGGGGCCAGTCAAAAGTGGGCGGAGCAAGAAACGTAAATGTTGCCCCATACAGTAGGCCAGTTTCTCCACACACTCAAAGCTCCCTTCTCTGTCCTCCATGTAGGCGATTCTCTCCGTTCCGTGCCCACCACACATTCAGAGGCCCCCGGAAGCAGGCATTGCATCATCCTTGCCGAAGGAAAAGAGGTTTCATCACAGAGCCTTGAGAAGGGGGGCAAAAGTGAGGCTGCATCATAAACTGGGCTGCTGTCCCTTACAGGGATCAGATCTGCAACCTTGACATGATCAGCACCACACTGTAACCAAACGAGCAAGTGCTCTTTATTGGGCATGATTTGTCAGGGTGGTTATACATGACTCTGCTTTCAGTAACGCTGGCACATGCAAACGCTTTGGGGCAGGCATATGGCTTCATTTCCAATCAGTGCGTGTCCCATAACTTCCTCCTGAAATTCTGTATCTTTTCAGAGCATACATATTCTGAGGTTGCTTTATTTGTGTGTGTCCTGATGTTGTTGCCTCTCCAGACCCCAGTAACACTGCAGCAGTATCACAGAACAACTAATAAAATGGAATAATTTGCACACTCTCCTGCTTAAATCCAGCACTCGTGCATTATTTTTGCTGCACAGCACCCCCACAAAAATCACCAGTCTGGAAAAACCCTAATATTGCAAATAAAGACACCATAAGTCCGTGTGGGGCTGCTGTCATTTAATTTCAAAGGTGAGATACCTTTGCAATGTGATGGCAGTTGTGGGGAGTCCTACTGCTCAGGAAAAAAGGAGTAGATTCAGTTTTGACAATGTCCCTTCTATATTTTCTAATTTATGCATGTAAGACTGCAGGTTTTGTTGGAAGTTGATCAATGCCATTTTATTATAAAATCAATAAAATATTCTAAAAAGAGAGCGGTGCTGAGTACACCCCTGGTCCATGCAAATGGTATTCCTGCCTGGGGCATCCACAGTACTGGTCTCATCTCACCTGCACCGCCACAAAGCTGCCCATGACCAAGTTCCTCCAAAGCCTTGCGCCCCCAGCTCCTTCTCCGGCATTCTTAAGCGTACATGTATTCATCATTCATGCAAAATGGCTGGCACTTACAAAGCACTGTGATCTTTATTAATTAGCAAATATGGAATAGTACATTAATTTGGTAGTTTGTTAAGAGTCATTGGGAATTGTAGCTCTGCTTGGGGTAAACTTTACTGCCCAGAATTCTTTCAGGGAAAGAATGTACTTTGAATATTCTTTAAAGGCATCATGGGTCCATAGCCTAGGGGTGTAGGGGGGGGGATTCAGCACTGCTTCCAGTCCCGCGGGGCGGGGGCGGGCGGACTCCGCCCTGGACGAGGGAAGGCGGCTCCCCGGAGGAGGAGGCGGCGAGGGCGGCCGGAGCCCCGCTGGGAGGAAGGGCCAGGCAGCCGGCCGGGCGGGGGCGCGGGGCCAGCGGAGAGTCTTTGCCGACGGGGACCTGGCGGATTTCTGCCTGCCTGCCGGCCGGCCGCCCCCTTCTGCTCGCCTCCGCTCTCTCGGAGGATTGCAGCGGCCCAGCCGGGATGCGCAGAGACTTTTCTCGCAGGTTTTCCCGAGGGTTTTGTTTTTCTGTCCTGAGCCTGCTCACCTGGAAGCAGCTGGGGAAATTTAGGCTTGGCTGACAGCTTGCAAAAAGGTAACACTGATTTATCATTTTATTTATTTCTTATAAAAATACATCATGAAAAATTTAAAACAAGTTAAAAACAAAAGGAAATTAAAAACAGACACCAGTAGCCCATGCTTGGAGTCATCTGTATAGGCCTGGCAGAAAAGTTTTCAGCAGGTGTTTAAAAGTTGGCACAGGAGGTGCCTGCTGACTCTCCAGTGACAGAGAGTTCCACAGGACTGGGCCAATGACACTTCCATATGGATTGCTGTACTGGGCAGTCTAAAAGAGACAAGGCTTCATGACAGCAGGGCATGTAGTACAGCACAGTCTCCAGGGAAGGAGCGCCAGACCTTTATTTAGAAGTATGTGAGCCAGGATTGGCGATGAGGCATCACACTTTGTAGTTACTTGCACAAAAATGAACTTTTGGGTGGAGGTGATGGTGGGGCATCTCATGGGGCAGAAGTGTGCACACTTCTGTATTAAAGCTTAATAAGCAACTAGGAACCACATTCAGCCACAGGGTTTTGAAGTCAGGCTTGCCTCTTTTTTAACCAGAGTAGGCCACCACACAAGAACCCTGGTTTCCTGCCCAGGTGCTAGATCAGCCGGCCAATGCCCCTTTAGGTGGCACTCAGGCAATCCCTGCTCTTTGTTGCTAATAGTCAACTGCTTGTAAACGATGCTAATTGAGACTTCCTTTGGCTGTTGGGAGCAGCTCCATGGACCACCTGGTTTCACAATGAGACTCTTGTGTGGTCCACAGCAGCTGGTCTGTGTGGTTGAACTTGCACCATGACAGCTGGGGGAAGGAGCTCTTCTGCTCTGCACCCAGAAAACTCAAAACCTGAAGATCTGTAACTGCCTCTTGCTTATTTTCATCATTTTTCTTTTCCATCAGTTTCTTCGACCAACTGGCAACTTGGAGGCATCTGTGTCAGTTTGCATCAGCAAGTGTTTAGGTAGCTGGGCAGCCACTTGCCTTTATTCTGATGCTCTTGGGGCAGAAATAGTTAGAGAAATGTTAGCTAAGGAGAAAAGAACATAGTTGTGTGGTGACTGAGGGAGGGGGTAAGTGAGTGCAGATTATAGGAGCAGAACTAGGAGCTTGCGTGTGCCTGAGAGAGGGATTCTGATCCAGAGCTTCATGTCTTTTGCAGTACACAGATGGAGCTCTTGTGCAAGTAAGCTTTGCCACTGATTTTACTTGCAAGGCACAGCTCCATGTGGGCCATGGAAGGTGTGTATTACACTAGGTATTACACTATGGTGAAATCATAGGTATAACCTCACTTGCACGTAACACCGTTTGTGAATTGGATTCCGCTCCATCCCACTAAGAGTCCTAGTTTTGAGCCAAATGCCTCTATGTCTTCAGTTGTGTCTTTTTACAGTCATGAGAACTACTCATTTGCTTTTTGTGTGTCTGGTGGGTTGCAATGAAAGTGGCAGTTCTTGGAATCTGATGCCTGCGTGGAGCTAGTCATGTTGGCTCACCCAAAATGAATGCCCCGCTTAGGGTAGAAACACTGAGAAATTATGTCCTGGTAAAAACAATAGCAAGGGCCTCAGGAAGACAATTTACAAGGATGCTGAGGTAATAAGCAGGTCTGCAGTATTTAATTGATTAATCTAACCAATTAAAAAAACCCTTTGATTACATAGTGCTCTTTGATTAATCTGTAGCAGATTTGACATACGCATAATCTTAACAATATGAAGTACTCATAAAACTGAATTTGGCAACTACTGTTTCCCTCTCTTCAGCAAGGAACTGTGTTGTTGCTTCAGCATTATTTTTGCTCAGATTCAGATTTGTTCAATTAATTTGCTGAAACTCATACTATTTATTTGCTAAGATTTCTTTAATTGGGTTGACAGCCCAAGTAATCGGGTGTGGGGTTGTGTGATTTTATCAAGGTAGTAGGAATCCCACCTGTGCTCATAGTATTTCAAACAGAACAGATTTTGTGCTCACTTGCTTAACTTAATACAGAGCACATGGAAAAGTAACCTCACAGTTGTCCTCCACCTTTGTCATGTAGGGGTTCAGTTCTCCGACATTGGTTGAGATGCAGACCAGGATGAGAAGATTCTCGGTGTACATCTTACCAGCTCTATTACTTGCATGCTTGGTCTACTTAAGGAGAGATGCCAAGCTGGTGGCGTCTTTGGCAAACAGAGAACTGCGCAGGCCAAACGTAAGCGTTCCCAAGCTGGTGAAATCAAGCAAATGCTTGCCAGACATGATGGTCGCGAATTCCTTTCCCTCCCTCCCTGAGGTTCACCGTGTTTTCTTAACCTATAAACACTGCCGGAATTTCTCGACATTGCTGAAGCCCTCCAGATGTGCTGCAGAGACCTTCCTCCTGCTAGCAATCAAGTCCACCCCTGTGAACATAGACCGCCGCGCAGCCATCAGGAGCACCTGGGGGAAGGAGGCCATTATTGGTGGGAAATTGGTGAGGCTCCTGTTCTTGCTGGGCCGCTCAGAGATCAAAGTTCAGGCTCACTCCCTCCACCAGCTTTTGGCCTATGAAAACCTGGAGTTTGACGATATCCTCCAGTGGGATTTTGTTGATAACTTCTTCAACCTGACACTAAAGGAGCTGCATTTCCTTCGGTGGGTGGCAGAGGACTGCCCCCATGCCTGCTTTGTGTTGAAGGGCGATGATGATGTCTTTGTGAACACCTACAACATTGTAGAGTTCCTTGAGCATCTGGACCCTGACAAATACCTTTTTGCTGGGGATGTCATCAGCAAAGCCCGGCCAATCAGGAACACCAACACCAAGTATTTCATCCCAGAGTCAATGTATCCGGCATCCTTCTATCCACACTATGCTGGTGGCGGCGGCTATGTCATGTCACGGCTGATGGTGCAGCAGCTGCAGGTGGCGGTTGAGGACACTGAGTTGTTCCCAATAGACGATGTCTTTGTTGGGATGTGCTTGGCCAAAATGGGGATCATCCCAATGCACCATCCTGGCTTTAAGACCTTTGGAATCCAGAGGCCCTTTAATCCCTTTGATCCCTGCCTGTACAAAGAACTGATGATTATACACAAACTGAACCCAACGGAGCTGTGGGTCATGTGGACGTTGCTGAAAGACGACAACCTCCGATGTGCCACGTCAGTAACTCAGAAACTATAGGATAGATTAGGATGTGTCTGGTGCAGTAAAACTACCAGACTGAGACTTTGATAGGAGCTGGCTTAAATTGATATAAACAGATATCTTTCCTTTTTTTTTTAAGATTATTTATGGTAGAATAATTTTATTGCACTGATTTCCCACCCCCGAAATTGTTTACAGATGTCCTCAAAAGTTAGCAACCTGCCATGCCCAGAGGCAGCTGCGGAGGAGGAGGGGGGGGAGGGTTTGCTTTCATGCTTTTCCTGGTAGCATCTTCTCCCTGGTACTGGAGTAAATGGCTGTGGCCAGGCTCTCCCTGCATCCTAAAATAAAGTCGTCTCTTGTTTCTGTTTCTTTGGTTACCTGCTGCACCAGCTTCACCTTGACTGGAAGTACTCATCAGGAGTACATTGGTTCATAAAGAGAAAAAACTTCAACTTGAGAGAAAACATTAAAAAATCGTATTTTCTCTGTTGAAGCACTACGGTCAAAGGTCAAGCAACCAGTGTAATACTTTTGGCAGTCTTTGTAAATGTCTCACTAGCGAATATGTGAAGTCTCAAATATTCTGGGGGATTGTTGATTGCAGGATGTGGTCTGAGGGCACACAAAATGGAGCTACGCAGGTTCAGTCTGTTCAGTGCCTGATAAGGCTATCAAAGACTACCAGCCATAATGACTATGTTCTTCCACTACTGTCAGAGGAAACGTCCCTCTCAGCACCAGTTGCTGGTACTTTCAGATGAGGAGACTGCTATGATACGCAGGTTCTACTCATGGGCTTCCCAGAAGAGCAGGATGCTGACCACTGGCCTGGTCCAGTAGACTCTTTTTATAAGCAGAGAGCACCAGTGGATACCCTGGGTTACATGATGGTGAAAGGCAGGGGTTTTTTTTTAACAGAAAAGGCACAACTAATAACATTCCCCATCAGACCATCCCCATGTCTCCTCTACACAGGTTTAAAAGGTAAAGGTACCCCTGCCCGTACGGGCCAGTCTTGACAGACTCTGAGGCCGGGGGCCAGCGCTGTCCGGAGACACTTCCGGGTCACGTGGCCAGCGTGACATCGCTGCTCTGGCGAGCCAGAGCCGCACACGGAAACGCCGTTTACCTTCCCGCTGGTAAGCGGTCCCTATTTATCTACTTGCACCCGGGGGTGCTTTCGAACTGCTAGGTTGGCAGGCGCTGGGACCGAGCAACGGGAGCGCACCCCGCCGCGGGGATTCAAACCGCCGACCTTTCAATCGGCAAGCCCTAGGCGCTGAGGCTTTTACCCACAGCGCCACCCGCGTCCCCTACACAGGTTTAGATCAGTTTAAAACATGTTTAATAATTTTCATGGCTTCCAGACGAGGGATGAGCTTGTAAAAGTACAAATCCCATAATTCTCAGGGAGAGAGGACCCACAACAGCTAAACTTGTTAAAATGTGTAGTGTTGCTAGACCATTGGAGTCTCCTACAGTAGCAAGCCACCTTGGCCTTGGCATAAAGTCCAGGGGTATTTTGAGCTGTTCTTCAAACTCAGGTGCTTCTCTTCCCAATTTGAGGGCCCTCCAGATGTTTGCACTTCATTAGCAGTAGACAGGGGTCAAGGAAGATGGGGTTGTACTTAAGCATCTGGAGGAAGGAAGGTGCAGAGTGCTTCACTAGGCCTGGGTCACTGGACTCTGAAGATAGAAACCCCGAATTGTCTTTTACGGTAACCTCTGTATTAACCTAAGGGGTAAGTCACTGTGCTGTAACAAAATACATGTTGCACAATATATTCATGCCTAACCAAGAGCCATAATATGTCTTCATGGTTTTCATGTTTCAGTAGTCATTTTTCTCACTGGAATTTGGGCAGGAAAAGTACTGTGTGTTGGGGATGGAACTGCAAATAACCCTGGCTTGCTTCGTTTCCTTCCCTTTCACACCAATGCTGAATTATTTGGAAGAATAGGGGTTGAACTCCCATGTGACAACAGAGAATAATGGATAGAAGAAATGTCTATGCAGCATTTAAAATTAAAGATTGCAGGGAGACGGGGAATAGAAAGTGGGCAATGCAGCTGATCACCTGCATGTGTGAAGTGTCTCCAGGTGACCAGCTGGTGGGGGGGGGGGGGGAGATGTTAATAAATAGGAAAACCGTTTTTTCTTCTTCTCCCCTTCACCCATTTTTTAGTCTTGTCAGCTCCATAAATTTACATAAATAGGGTAAGTGAACAGGCTAGTAAAGATGTTAATGGGCAGGTAACTTTCCTGGGCTTAGTTGTAAGGGTGATGTGCATTACAAGCACACATAGACACATCTTTTCATATTATTGTTGTTGAAATTAAAATCCTAGTTCAAATTTCTGTATTGATTTTTAAAAATTATTATTATGCAATGTCATCAGCAAGGTTGGATTCTCCCCTCCTTACATTTTCTCAAGCTGCATCTTTTGCATTCCCCTCTCCTGAAAATCTCTGGGCCTTCCATGCTGCAGTTTTTGTTTTGATGGACTGCCTTGTCGTCTCCCAAAAAGCATCATGCATTGTCAAACAGCAGAAATCCAAATCATTGCAGACAAGGCCCACAAGTCCCGGCTGTTCCTTTTAGCATACCTTTCCTGTATTTTAAAAAAAGAACTGTGACTACTTTCTTTTCTGATGCAATCTGATTTATGCTTCCCTAAAGTTGGGAGCTGGTGGCTGGAGAATAGAACATTAAATTTCGTTTGCAATCTATGAGAACGGTGTCTTTCTTGGGGAGGCATAGATGTGTTATTATTTTTGCAATTAGTGTGTTCATGCAGGGCTGTAATTGATAGCAAGGGGCATTCAATTATGGTGGTATGAAGAGGAGATGAAAGGACACTTGTGGTGTGTCTCTTGAGCCATGATGCGTGCAGCAGTGAGAAGTGAATGTTTGTGTGCAACAGTTCCATCTGACCACAGGAAGTGATTTGCCTTTACAAAAAGCCTAGCCCACCTTTCTTTCGCATTACCTGGCTCACATAGCATTCCAAAGGGTTCTCTTCACTTTGTGTTTGAGCAAGATAAAACCCACCTCTATATGTCATAAGCTCCAAGCTATATAGAGGTATATTTGGTTTGAAACACAGTTTTTGTTGGAGTTAGATTAAATGCACTTATGAGTAAGTCATATTGAATGTGCAAGATTGCACTGAAAATTTGAATGACTTGTCTCGAAAGGTGCCTTTTAGTAGTGTGACAGATGCTGCACAACCTATTCTCCCGATCCCCTTTTGAATTTTTTTACTCCATAATGTTAGGACAAGAGATTATTCCCATTGCTGGGTGCAGCTATCTGAACTGAATGATTAAATTACTGTTGGTGGTGGTGGTTGTGTAATAGTGGTGGTGGTAATGAGACACCCTTGTGTGACTTCAGCTACTGTGTGCTACCTGTGCCATATTGGGACTATTGTCTGCATAGTCCACTTTTGAGAATCTGCCTTTAGCTACAGTTAAAAGAAGTCCCACTAACTTTTATTTTTAAAAAGAGGTTGCTAAAGTTCACATAATTAGGGGGGAGCATATACACACACAAGTGACATTTATCTTTTAAACTGACTTTCTGGCAACTTACTTGTGAAATTTCAGGTGCAATAATAGTTGGCATGACTTCATTTCCTTTACAACCCAAGTAAATATTTTCAAAGAAAAAACCCAACCCTTTTGAAATTGAAGGTACAATTAGCTCCAGGCTTTTGAGAGTTTGAGGACCTGTTACTGAATCATCTTCATTAGCCATTCTAACAATAGATCCCCACAGCCAAGAAAGGACCCCTCAGCTGGCTACTTTCACATTTGCATAGTTGATTTAAATAGAAACACTTTCCCACAAATCAGAAATACAACTTCCAATGTCCAAGACCTGCAGCTAACAAGGTTGGTATTTAAACTTAGTGCCTCCTTCCCCCATCAAAGTTGGGGGCAAAATCCTCAAGGCTAGCAACACTTCAGTCTTCACGCAGGTAGGCTTCTTCATCGGTTTCCTCCACGCTGGCTTGTCGACCGGCTGGCAGCAACGGTGGCTCTTCTGTCAGCTTCATGAGCTCCTCAGTTTGAACTTCCGCCAGCTTAGTCTCTGCTTTCTGCGACAGCTGCCGCACCTCTTGCACTTGGGTTTTCACCAGCTGAATGTGGTTATGTGTTGAAACGGATGCTTGATCAGCTCCTGAAAAAGTAAGGTTAAAATCAGCAGTTTTACACCACAACACTGATTGGACTTGGGTCCAGGCACAGATCCAAGGGTGTTCATGGATGGGCACATGTCATTCACATTAAGACATGGCTGTCATATGACAGCAACGTGCAGACATACATGGTTGCAGATGCAGACTTCCCTTGCACCCGTATTGCAGAATTCCTTCCATTATTTTCTTTCACCACATCACAGGACAACAAATCCTGAGGCTGGTTTAAAAAGATCTCTCCAAACATGGTCTGCATTTGATGAAACACATATATGCATGTTGTGCTATTTTCTTTTAACATCTCCAATATGCTTTTGGAGGGGGGGGGGGGCTTCTATGGTACAACCCAAACTCCAAAATCAGGTGTGAGAACACCCCTACACGTACACTCTTCTGGACCAAAGTGTTTGAGAGACAATTCAACTGAATACAACTTGTCCTAAGATGCAAATGCCTTGGAAAGGACAACAGTAGGGAGCTATTCAGTGATGGGGATATGCTTCAGTGAATAATACCAGACTGATACGCTGCTTCTGCTGCCATCTCTGAAAGGCGCAATGCAGTCATCCACCTGGATTCTAACTTGAGGTACTCCTGTTGCTTCGCAGTCATCTAAAGACAAAAGCTACAATGAGAAACAGCGTCTGAACTTGCTTATTCCACCAAAAATAAACATTTTATAAGCAGGTTAGGTTAAATAAAAGCAAACTTCTGATTTGGCACAATTCGTTTACAACCACTCTCATTTGAACTTACAGCTGTATATATTAACGCATATGTTGTTTGAGAGAGAAGGGTACCAGTGCTATCGGTTACTAAAGACACAGCTCTTCGGATTAACGCTTCATTGCTAAGTGAGCTTGGATCATGTTTCTGAAAGACAAATATTATGCGTGGGATCACTGTTAAGCCTGCTTTTTTTTTTTTTGCTTTTTTTAAATAATAATAAAAAAAGCTGTGTTTCAAGTGAGAATGGAGTAAGGAATTTGAAATCAGGCCTTTGGGGTCCATATCCAGAATATCAATGCTGGAATACTGGTTCCTGAAAAAGATGCATTGAGTCCAGGTTTCTTGCTGGTTCCTTACCTCTACTCGAGCACCAATGATCACCTGCCAAACTGCATCCTCCTCATTGGAATTCATTTTCCCAAGGAGGTGTGTGTATTTCTGGTACAGTGACACCAAGGTGTAAACTGCCTGCAACAGGAAACAACCCATACTCAGTAGCACCCAGTTAACTAAAAGTTCGTGTTATGCTACAGAATTCAGAAGTTCAGAGACAGAGCATCTTACCGTTGTATACTCTGTTAGAGCTTCAATTAACGCATATGTTGTTTGAGAGAGAAGGGTACCAGTGCTATCGGTTACTAAAGACACAGCTCTTCGGATTAACGCTTCATTGCTAAGTGAGCTTGGATCATGTTTCTGAAAGACAAATATTATGCGTTTGCCAGCTTGCTTTTCAAAATAATAGCTCTTCAAGATCTGGAAACCTGACATGGCTGCTGGCAAAAAAGAAAAAAGCCAGAAGTCATTAACTTTAAAAAATATTGTATTAGCGTAACAGTGAGTACACCAATCAAAAGTATAAATATATATACGAATGTGTAAAATATATAAAATGATACCAAAATGATAATACTATCTGTTACTTATAAGAAAAAAATGACCTAAAACAACTGGAATGGTAAAACCAGTGTTTGCTCAGATAAAACCCATTTAAATTAATGGACCTAAGTTAGACATGTCCATTAATTTCAGTAGGTCTGCTGTGAGTAAAACCTGTTAACTAATTATTGAAACCTAGTACAATGTTTACTTATCCCCAGGCAATTCCTAATAAAGTATGTGGCTCGACATTATCCCATATTTACATAATTAAAAAGTCTCTACTTTTCACTGAACAGATTGCCAGGGCTTTTCTTCTTTTGTTCTGAGTTTGTCAGTTTTCTCACACCTTAGCTCTCCACTCATCTGAAGTCAGAGCATTGGGTTTCCCCCAGTTATAACTAATGGCGATCTGTGCAGCTGTCAATAGATGAACTGTTAGTTCTTTACCTTCTGGTAAAACTAAAACCTTTCCATAACCAAATAAAATAACTAGAAAATGCATTGGGGAAAGCCAAATGTTGTGATTTCTCCGTTAATTATATGAGAAAAAAATAAAGCAGTAATGATACCTTAGCAGCTAGGTGCTCTATGCTTATAATAAGAACCTAAGAAAAGCCTGCTGGTTCAGGCCAATGGGCCATCTTGTTCTCACAGTGGCTCACAAGATGCAGGTGGGAAACCAACAAACAGGATTCAAGCACAAGAGCACTCCCCTTTCGTAGTTTCCAGCAACTGGTATTCAGAAGCATTTATGCCTCCAACTGTGGAGGCAGAGCACAGTGTTGAACCAGACCAACAAGGATGAGCAACTGAATTTTTAGTTCTTTATTAGCAAAGCACTTGGTTACATCACAAGAATACTCATGCTGACTCATGTCTAGGCACCTACGACTAGCAGACCCGTGCTCTGTCTTGGACAGTTGGAGCTACAGTGTGGCCCCATCCCCTCCTGTCTTAAACTTGGAAGTGCATGGATCCTCCTCAACAGCAGCTCTACCTGTTCCAGGCACTACACGCCTCTCCTTGAGCGTGGAGACAACAAAGTGGGGTTTCCAAAACCATGACTGTCTCTAGAAGCACCCCGGTCTCTCCAATATCCGAGGCCTCCTGCAGCTCTTCTGTCTCTCATTGCCCTGTCTCCTCTTCCTGACTTACCTCTTGCACCACCAGTCTCTGCCTCCCTTGGCTCACACAGCACCCACCTCCCATTCCTCTGGCTCCTGCCCATCCCTGACAAATAGCCACATTTTCACATACTGTTTAAACAGCTGCAAACAAGTAGAGACACAGATGTCAGGAGGCAGCAAGTTCCAAATAAAAGAGTAACAAGGACAGAAAGGCTGGAGGTGTAAATAGAAGAAAAATTCAACCCCAAATGGAAGGGAAATGATTTGTTTTTAAAAAGAGAGACTACCAAAGAATTTAAAAATTAAGTTGAACCTTCGGTCCTGCCATTGTAACCGATAAATATTTCCCAGAGGGTTACCTGTGTAATAGGAATTGCAGACAAGGTTACTCCAAACCCCAGTGCTACCACTTTGCTCCATGGTCCCCTCAATCCTGACATGCAACGAGCTTTACCATTTGCCAAGATGGGAAAACTGTGCCTAGGGGGAAAAACATATCCATCTTAGGTACAAGTGCTATAAGCAATATGAATTCTGGAGGACAAATGAGCAAAGATCCACCATATTTGGAGTCCACTGCCAGCCAAGTCCTGCTTACAGTCCTCTCATTTCAAGAGTCAGGCTGTTAGGAAACTGAGCAGAAACTCCTTAACTGTACACATCAATGTATTCCTGTTGTGTTTTATGATTTTCCTGATATTGTAAGTGAGCTGGAACTGGTCTGTGACCATAATAATAAAATTCAACTGTACATCTGTCACTGCAAAACAGTCTACCTCCTCCAGGATTTAGACTATAAAACATTTTCAAAGATACCTTGTACCTTTGAAGATGCAGATATTGATTTCTTTATTTGCTCACGGTGCAATACAAGCAAAATAATCCAAATAAAACAATACAGGCAAACTACGTCCAGAACGAGCAGTTAAAAATCACAATAGCAACAGTTAGAAGAGAGATTTGTACAGTGAATACAAACTGGGTTCTGTTGTACTTAGTTGGGTGTCCAGATCAAATTTCGCTTCAATTATCTCCCGAGGATTTACTAATTCACTGCAGGGGCCGCTCCTATAGGAGGCGGCAGCACCTCCGGGAGCGAATTCATCCCAGGCGGACGTCGCTATGGAAGTGAACTGAAGCCAAAGGCGCGGCTGGGGGGAGACAAAGCTGCGGGGGCAGCAGAGCGAAGTGGAGGGAGCTGGTTCCTATCCACAGATACCTGAAGAAAGCGTAGCAGCTCCGCAGCCACCGGCTACTCCAGGCCGTCGCCATCTTGGTTCAGTCAAGGCGCAGCGGAAACACGTCATCACCAGCGCCACGGCTAATGCCATAGAGCTATTTCGTAAGGAGGGACGTAGCCCTCCGCGCCCCTTTTCTTCTGCGAGAGTCGTTTCGCGCCGTTGCCTTCCTCGGAGGCTGATCCCGGCTGGGTCTACGAGGGATTTATACAGCTAGAAGGACGACAAAAATCCTCATTATTAGGAAGCCGCCGCCTTCTATCGTCACTTCCGCTCTGGAACGGCTCTGCTTCTGTTTATGTCTTCGCAGAGCAGGAAGGAGAACGTGCGCGCTGCAGAGATGCGAAAGTGTAGAGTGGCGCTCCTCTATGGACACGGCAAGCCGGGCGGCGACGCGCCTTGCTGGAAATCCTGAGCGAGATGGAATTGGCGTCGACGGCTATGGGGACGGAGCGTCCTTTCGTCTGGTCCTGCAGAGTCCATCTGTTTAAATGACCCAGCGGCTGTTTCTTTACCGGAAGTTGAGCCCTTGTGGCTCTGCTATTTTTCTGGCTCTAGGAGGTTTCAAGCTTTTGCGCATGCGTCGGGGTCAGAGCGGGGGGGGGGCGAGAGGGCCTCTTGCGTGTTAGCACGTGATCCTTTGGCGGGAGAGACCCCCTGGCGCGTGCGCGTGGCGAGCCGCCCCCCCCGCCCCGCCCTCGCTGCGCCCTGAGGGGAAAAGCGCGCCTTTCCTCCTCCTTTCGCGCTGTTCTCGTGTGTGTGTCTTTTATGTTGAATAGAGTTTGCCTCAAGTTTATTCTGTATATTTAGGCCTCAGACTTCCAGAGTAGCTGACATATTAAAACAGAAAAAGCACGCAAATGAAATCAAAATAATATGAAAAATCGCAAGAAGCAGAAGAGCAGCATGACAAATCAGCCCAAAATAAAAGCAACAAGCAAAAACCCTCACAGGAGTAAACACATCTACAGATAAAACAGATGAAAACATAGGGAGGAATCAATAATGAAAAACAATTAAACATTATCGTTGCACCAAAAGCATCACAGCACCCGCCCTTTCCTTAAAACCCGTGGGTTACCCAAAGCCTCTTGAAACAATCAAACTCTCCCAAGTCAACAAGGAGGAAGCCAGTTTAGCTTGTCTAGGGAGGGAGCTCCCCATTCTGGCTGAGAAGGCCCTCGCCTGTGTGCCTGGGAGGCTGGCAGCGCCCAGAGAAGATCTCCACCCAGGCAGGACTGTATGGGGGAATAGAGTCCTAAGTCACGGAGCTACAGTCCCATAAAGGTCCCATCTGCATATGCCTGTGTGATGCTTGAAGGAGATCAGAAGAGCCTGCTGGATCCGGCCAAGGGGACCCATCTAGTCCAGCATCCTGTTCTCACAGTGACCAACCAGATCCTGCCTGTGGGAAGCCTGCAAGCAGGACATGAATATAACAGCACACGGCCCAGCTGCAGTTTCCAGCATTGCTTGCAGGTACAGTATTACTCTTTAATAAACATAACATTTCATAAAATGGCATCTAGACCAGATCTCAGCCCTTCTGAACATCAGAAACATTAACTTGTAAATACATATACATTATACACCATTACAATGGTAATGAACATTTCCCTAAATATAAACTGAAAGATTTGATGAACATTAAGCAAATTAAAACCTATAGTAGAATAGCTAACTTTAAGTGTTAGTTTCATGGTGCTCAGATTTATACAATATTTAATTAGATGTTTAAAATACCACTTCTTTTTTTAATTTAATTTTTTATTGAATTATTATGCAGATACAAACGAAACAAAGTATGCAAACATTTCAATTGAATAAAAAAACAAAAGAAAACAGAGCAAACACATAAAGTAAGAACATAAGCATAATACAACGTAACTATAATAGGCGTCCCAGAATTTCATTTCTCTACCGAGATGCTGACCCTTCTGGGGTGGATCTCTTTTTATTATACTTTTGGGTTTTTGACTTCCATCGACCTCACAGTGGTTCATTTCCTATAACTAAAACAATATCTCTATATTTCAATAAATTCCTCATCTTGGTATAAGGAGACATTTTCCCACTTACGGGTTTATTCAAAACACAACCAATCTTGGTTGTTGAACCTTAACTTGATAGGTGGGTATTTAGGCATTCCCAATCTTTCTGGACTATTTTATTTGACTTGTTCCTTAAGGCTTCAGTCTACTTAGCGAGTTCCAAGTACAGATGCTCAGCTTTTGTAGCCATTCTTCTCTAGTTGGTATATGGTTACCCTTCCAGTACTTGGCTATTAATACCCTAGCCGCCGTCACTGCATAGAAAAATAATTTTAATCTTTCTTTTGGAATATTGTCAGTTAGAATCCCAAGAAGGAATGATTCCGTTTGTTTTTGTTTTGTTGTTGTTTTTTTTGGTGAAATGTAATTTTTAGTAATTTTTTCATTTCCTCATAGATTGTGTCCCAAAATATAATTTCTTTCAGGGTTTAAGGTAACTATCTTAGCAGACCTGGTACCACGATAAACAATGTAGCAGTTGAGAAACTATTATATAGGTAACAGAAAGGTTAAGTGTTGTCACGTTTTCCTAAAAAAAAATTTAATATCAATTTGCATTGATTACTTCAGGTATCCCATGTAAATACCTTCAGAACATTCTGTTTTTTAAGTCCTCCTATTATTTGTGTTTGTTTTTGTTTTGCTGTTACAAGGTGTAGTGATACGTTTTTATCTTATGTTCTGCTCTGCAGTTATTGAGGATTTAATGCAAACAATCCCAATCTGAAGAACATAAATTATACAAGACCCACAGGTAACTCGGTTGCTTTTATTTTTAGAGAGAACAATTGCACTGGGGTTGAATCCTTCTCCAGACAGCATTGTGCCAGAGATTTTGTAACAGAGAGAGAAACTAAAAGCAGAAAACCAGGCGAGGGAACAAATCATAATTTAAAAAGTCAGCATCTGAACCTAGTTACAGCTTGATCAACTAGATTCTGTTTTTATAGCAGTACTCCCATGGAGACAAGAGAAAGAAGACGAATTTCAGAGGATAAATTTGTAATTGATCTTCTAACTGAAATACCAACTCCTGAAACAATATGCAAAAAGCACAATAAGATCTGCACCAGCAGTCTGTACTTCCAGAAGGCTGGAGAAGAGACTTACCATCATTGCCCTCCCTGATATTTGCCTTTTGCTGCAGTCAGCCTCCTCTGGAGTAAGGAAATGGGAGGCAGCTGCAGCCTGAAAGCCAGCAGTATGTCATTCTGAATTGTATTTAATTAAGCCAGGCTCCTTCGGGTGCAGCAAGACTAGAACCTTTACTGTTGGTTAACTTGTTTTACTATGTATTTATGATGTGGTGTTGCTGTTTAGTCGTTTAGTCGTGTCCGACTCTTCGTGACCCCATGGACCAGAGCATGTCTTCCACTGCCTCCCACAGTTTGGTCAAACTCATGTTGGTAGCTTCGAGAACACTGTCCAACCATCTCGTCCTCTGTCGTCCCCTTCTCCTCCTCCTCCATGGATCACTGCCTTGCCATGGCGAAGGGGCTTGAATAACTCAGAGAGGCTATGAGCTATGCCATGCAGGGCCACCCAAGATGAACAGGTCATAGTGGAGAGTTTTGACCAAACGTGATCCACCTGGAGCAGGAACCAGCAAGCCACTCCAGTATCCCTGCCAAGAAAACTCCATGGACAAAGGCAACAGGCATATATTTATGTACTTTAGCCTATATTGTTTGGAGATGGTTTGGGTTTTTTTGTTTTTTTTTGTAATGTTTGCCAAATTGTTTTTTTGTTTTTGTTATTTTGACAGAATTTACTCACGTGTTCTGTATTTTATATATTTGTATATTTCCAATGCTCTTCATTTCAGTGTTTTTTAATGTTTGCTGTGAAACTGCTTTGGGTACAATTCATTGTGGAAAAGCAGCATATAAGTAACCTCAATCAATCAACCAACCAAAAAATAATTAAAATAATTTGCCTTGCATTTTATATATCTAAAAGGTACATAATTAAGCAGGTAACAAAATAAACTTGTCGAGTCTCTAGAATAGAAATGGAATTGTGTTTATTGATTGGGTGTTGGATAGACAGTGCATCTGGGCTCCATCTGTAAGCTGCTGGTGGAAAACATGAGCTGTCACTTAAGCACCAGGAAATAAGTGGTCCAGCCAGCCAAGAGCAGCGCCCCTAACAGCACTGTGTAACTGAACAGCACAAAAGCTAGGAGTTCCTTCAGCACCTTCAGGAAATGGACAGCAAACGATTCCTGCATGATTCTGGCTTTGCAATGTGGTGGAAATAAATGCATGGGAATAGTCTGATCTGCAAGGGAGACAGAGACAAAACAAAAGTAGGATTAAAGATGTATTGTAAAGCAGAAACTGATCTTGTGATATACAACAGTGACCTAAGCCGATATATATAATAGAGCAATCACATACACGTTAACTCATAAGTAAGTTCTGCTGAATTCAACAGGGCTTGACCACAGTTTAAGTTGGTTAATGGCTAGAAATCTGTGCTCAGGCCGCTGATGGTTGTAGTACTCTGGGCAGATTTGAAAGTGGTTCTGCAAAATCTAAATTTGGAGTTTGAGACCAAGTAATATGTCATCTACACAAATGATTACTACACAAAGGGGTCAGCCAAACATGAGGAAATTAGACCCCGCAAATGGATTGTGTGCAGTTGGAGAACAAAACCTCTCAATATATAGCGGATAATGCATTAATACCACCTAAATGCACCAATAAAAAGCAGTCTGTTCCTCCAAAGGGAGGGAGCCTCCTTTAATATTTAATGTTATAATTGCATCTAATGGACAGACTGGCAGAAAACTTTTGCTTTGATTTAGGGTTGAGTACATATTGTTTAGCTTGCATCTTTTTATCTGCCCCAAATAACCAGCATTAAAGTGGGAAATCCATTGTGGTAAAATTGATATACAGCACTACTGCAACATAGCCATCTGCAGTGGCCCTTAAACTTTGGGGAAGTAAGGGCGCTGCACCCTTTCAGTTCCCAGGGCTTTGGAGCTTATATGCTTGGCTGCCCTATTCCATACTGCACATTTTTGCCATTATTAAGTATAAAGATAAAAAAATCCTATTCTATCTCATGGTGTTTGTATATGAAAGGGTTTTTTTTTTAAGAGGCACACACACATTGAGAGGGTCACAGACTAAAGAAACACACTTTTGTCTCAACAACAGAAAAATAAAGCCAGGAAGTTAATCCAGGAAGATTATTTTTCTCACACAATATGAAAGCTGTTGGAAGTGAACTGAGTTTCCATAATGCAAAGCACCTGCAATAATTATTAAAAGCAATGATCGGATAAATTTGTAAAACTGTGTTTAATAATCTGTTAATTATTCTTAATATCAATATATGTCTGCTGATCTCATGCAAGGTTTTATTATATATATGAAGAAAACAATATAGTTATCAGACCACAAGTTTAAAATATTTTACATGATATAAACTAAATTAGAAGAAGTTTCTTACCCTGGGCAAATGACGGCATTTACTTAAAGTTGCTCTGCACCTTTGTTTCTGGTCTCTCCCTTTAGCGTCTGGCTCGTGGGAGGCTTGTGATGTAGCTGGATCTTCTTCGAGTCTGTTAATCTGGAGAGGCAGGCATAATGACGCTGTATTTACAAGGCAGCTTAAGTAGGAATGGACTAGGTGTGGTCAGGGACAGGACCGCAGGATATACAGAACTCCTTTGTTCATCTTCATTGTCACACAAAAATATCCCTACTGGGTTTTTTAAGTGAAAGTTAAATGCACGCAGCCTGGGTGTCTTAAAAATTGCATTGTACTGAATTTCATAAACTCTCATTCCCGCCCCCCACCACTTACAATTGTGCTTTTGTTTCTGGTTCTCACCGTCCACAATTTTCAGTAACAGTTGTGTGTATGATTTCAGTTATATATAGCAGGTGCTTAAGACAGGCACAGAAACCAGGGTGGCAAGGGCTGGGAAGTTGTGGCCCTCCACATGTTGTTGGGCTCAGTGCCCCCTAAGTCTTAGGCAGCATGGCCAGAAGTCAAGGATTATGGGAGTCATAGTTCAACAGCAACTGAAGGGTCACAGGTTCACCAACCCTGTAGAAGGGAAACAAGTATGCATAATCCAAACTAAAAAGTCCTCTAATATGTATTGACAACTGTTGGCCGTGGGCTCAGGTGTAAGGAGAAGGAAAGATAACTATCAGGGTGACTCATACCTCCACCTCAGCTCCAATGTTTCAGGAAGCTTATGATTTCCTGTACATTTCCTGTTACAATATTTTTAATGGTCCTGTGCATAGAAGCCAACTCCTAGGGGCCTAGGGGGCCTTGCCCTCCCCAATAAAATATTTGAGGGTGCCATGCCCCCCCCCAGTTGTTGGGCATTGCCATTCAAATAGTGTGTGTACACCACATTGTGTGATCAATTATGCAGGGTGGGGCTTACCTGGGCCACCACAATATTTTATTCAAGTTGGCACCCCTGGTCCTCTGGTCCTTAACACCAAAGGCAAAAATCCCCTTGTTTAAGAAAAACGAGTGGGTGACCCGTGATGGTAAAGTTGCTGTAATTTGGCCCACTCAGCTGCCTGGTTCTTTCCACTTGGGATGATGGTGTGATTGTGACGTTGCTACCATTTTGATTTTCTCAAGATGACTGGACCACCCAGCACCCTATTGCATCAGAGCAAAGGCATCTCCATATGTTTTGGATGACAATTCCCATCACAAATATCTCATTTCTTGGTTGAGTCCAGAGAGACTGGCACAGGGCCCATGGCTGATTCTTTTATTAAGAGTCCTAATATAGCTCAATTTGCATTACTGAATCGGGAATAAAAGGCATCTTATCTCATGACAGCAGTGAGACAGGGCACACAGACCTCCCATTTCAGAACAGCCATGCCTCCCACCATAAAACTATATTATAAATTATGTGGTTTTAAACCAACAGCTTTATGTCTCCTGCCATAAACCAATAACACATTAAGTTTTTTTTAAATACACGTGCCTTGGATCGACTACACATAAATTGCAAACAATAAAACCATCAGTTATAGTAAAGGCATAGTAAAGTAAAGGGACCCCTGACCATTAGGTCCAGTCGTGGCCGACTCTGGGGTTGCGGTGCTCATCTCGCTTTATTGGCCGAGGGAGCCGCCATACAGCTTCCGGGTCATGTGGCCAGCAGGACTAAGCCGCTTCTGGCGAACCAGAGCAGCGCACGGAAACGCCGTTTACCTTCCCGCCAGAGCGGTACCTATTTATCTACTTGCACTTTGACGTGCTTTCGAACTGCTAGGTTGGCAGGAGCAGGGACCAAGGAATGGGAGCTCACCCCGTTGCAGGGATTCGAACCGCTGACCTTCTGATCAGCAAGCCCAAGAGGCTCTGTGGTTTAACCCACAGCGCCACCCGCATCCCATAGTAAAGGCATACATGTAGTAAATTGTTACTTGAAATCAATTAATTTGAACAACTTACTTTCTCGGGGTTTACCCCTGAAAATTGACATCTTTTCGAAACATATTGGGAAAGAGAATGCAATACTGTACTTGCTTAAGTTCTGTTTAGTAAAGGAATGTATTTATCTGCTTGTTAGCCTGAGGTTGGTTTCTCAACCTACAATTTTTGTGTGCTAAAAACAGGAGGCTAATTCTCCCCTTAATGCAGCATCTGTTGTAGATGGAAGTTAAGTGATTGAGCGGGTGGTTGCTGAACAACTCCCAGCACACCTGGAGGATGTGGACCATTTGGATCCCTTCCAATCGGGATTCAGGCTTCATCATGGGACTAAAACTGTCTTGGTTGTGCTGGTCGATGATCTCTGGCGGGCTAGGGACAAAGGTGAGTGTTGTTCCCTAGTCCTGCTGGATCTCTCAGCGGCTTTTGATACCATTGACGATAACATCCTTCTGGAATGTCTAGAGGGGCTGGGAGCTGGGGGCACTGTTATACACTCCTTCTGGCTGTGTCCAGAAAGTGGTGGTGGGGGGTGAGTGTTCAGACCCCTGGGCTCTCACTTGTGGGGTGCCTCAGAGCTCCATCCTCTTGCCCCAAGTTTTTTAACATTTATATGAAGCCACCTAGAGAGATCATCAGGGGGTTTGGGCTGGGTGTTCATCAGTATGCAGATGATACCCAGCTCTCTCTTTTAAATCAGAACCAGTGATGGCGGTGAATGTCCTGTGAGTGTCTGGATGGATGGCGGCTAACAGATTGAAGTTGAATCCTGACAAGACAGAAGTACTGTTTTTGGGGGACAGGGGGCGGGCGGGTGTGGAGGATTCCCTGGTCCTGAATGGGGTAACTGTGCCCCTGAAGGACCAGGTGCGCAGCCTGGGAGTCATTTTGGACTCACAGCTGTCCATGGAGGCGCAGGTCAATTCTGTGTCCAGGGCAGCTGTCTACCAGCTCCACCTGGTACGCAGGCTGAGACCCTACCTGCCCGCGGACTGTCTCGCCAGAGTGGTGCATGCTCTAGTTATCTCCCGCTTGGACTACTGCAACGCACTCTACGTGGGGCTACCTTTGAAGGTGACCCGGAAACTGCAATTAATCCAGAATGCAGCAGCTAGACTGGTGATTGGGAATGTCCGCCAAGACCATATAACACCGGTCCTGAGAGATCTGCATTGGCTCCCAGTATGTTTCAGAGCACAATTCAAAGTGTTGGTGCTGACCTTTAAAGCCCTAAACGGCCTCGGTCCAGTATACCTGCAGGAGCATCTCCACCCCCATCATTCAGCCTAGACACTGAGGTTCAGCGCCAAGGGCCTTCTGGCAGTTCCCTCATTGTGAGAAGTGAGGTCACAGGGAACCAGGCAGAGGGCCTTCTGGGTAGGATGCCTGCCATGTAGAACGTCCTTCCATCAGATGTCAAGGCAATAAGCAACTATCTTACTTTTAAAAGACATCTGAAGGCAGCCCTGTTTAGGGAAGTTTTTAATGTTTAATGCTGTATTGTGTTTTTAATATTTGGTTGGGAGCTGCCCAGAGTGGGTGGGGAAACCCAGACAGATGGGCGGGGTATAAATAATAAATTATTATAAGTGTCAGACCCAGAGTCTGCTATATACACATCACACTTAGAAGTCCATTTTGCACAGAAGAAAAATTGTCACAGCTTCTCCAGAACATTACAGCAACATTTAAAGGCGACTTCTGCTGTAAATGCAAGTCTCGTTTCCTGAGCTCAATCCAAGACATCTTTCCTCTAAACACCACATGGCAAGTGCTTTCTCAGCAGGCTTACTGCTCAAATTGTGTCTGTACACACCCTTTATCAGTACCACACTCACCTACACTTTAAAAATAAAGTATATTTTTGACCCTTAATGCTGCCTGCCTCCTTCTGGTTATTTCAGATGAAAGCATCTCTATTTAAAGTGACATGTTTCACTGAGATGCATTATAGCTTAGCAAATGGACTCTAAATTTAATCAGGCACCCTCATTATCGAATTATTATCCTTGGGATAAGCAAGCCCTTCCCCAGAAACAGATCAAAATCAAGCTACTCAGGAAGCCATTTAGGATGCAATTACTCCCCCAGTGATATGGTGAAAAATGCTAGCTTTTCCCCAGAAACATGCAAGCTCTTCCTCATGTACAATCTATAAACTGACCCTGGAAATTTGAAGAAAGCAATGAAGGACACAATTGCCTTTACAGCAATAACTGAAGCTTAATGTGAAAGTATCACGTACTTGTTCTGAAGGAGATTCATTTACTTGTGCTTCTGATACAGAAACATTAGTACACATTAACAATTGCAGAAAGAACTATTTTCCTTGCGAATTTGGCACTTGCGCGTTTTGCTTGAATTATAAATTCTAGTAGCTACTTTTCTTGTTTATCTTTATAGTTGCCCATTCTTTATTGGGAAATCCTGACTCCAGGTAATAATAATTTATTATTTGTACCCCGCCCATCTGGCTGGGTTTCCCCAGCCACTCTGCGCGGCTTCCATAGAAACCAAAGATACAGTAAAATATCACAGATTAAAAACTTCCCTGAACAGGGCTGCCTTAAGATGTCTTCTGAACGTCAGGTAGTTATTTATCGCTTTGACACCTGATGGGAGGGCATTCCACAGGGCGGGCGCCACTACCGAGAAGGCCCTCTGCCTGGTTCCCTGTAGCTTTGCTTCAGGGAAGGCAAAAGAAACCAAATTAATTTAGTTTCAGGGCACAAAAAATTACTTTTAGGGAACTTTAAGCCCATACAAAAATTGAGTTGATGGAACAGTGCTACAACACTGGATTTGCTTTGTGAGAATGCTTGCTCCCTCTGGAATACCCAAGAGAATGTGCTAGAACTTGACATGCAACACAACTTAAAAGTTAAGAGCAAGCAAGTCTCCAGGAGCAATGACTGAGAAAAGCACCTGGATGTTCAGGTGAACTATCAGGAGAAAGGCAAATCCATCAATTGTGGCTTTCCTCAGTTCTCATTTTCCCCATCTTCAGTTTTCTACATTTCACAATCAGTTTGAGGATTTTTAAAGTGTTTATGACAATTCGTCAGCATTTAGTGCAAAGTCTTCTTAATATAATTTTTTTGTATGCAATTTTGAGTAATATACACATTTTTGCAAAGCAGTGTCCCCTAATTTAATGCAGTTTTTGTATGTTATTTCCACCAGTACATTTTTTTTGTACACATTACTTGGGCTGGAGAAGTGCAAATTTCAAAGGTTGGTTATGTTTCAGTAGGTGTAAATTACGTTGATTTGCCTTTAAATACAAATTGAATCAAATTTCTCCACTATCCCCTAATTGTCAGAGACAAAAGTCATGATCCATCATTGTCCACAACCCAAGACGTGCAAAAGTTCCTACATGTTCCACAATCTCTCTGTGTATTTTTACCAAGATTAAACAAGTCTGACCACAACACTCTGCAACAGCAGCACCCTGAAATTTAAATATCCGAGATGACTTTGTCTTGAGAACTTATTTCGAAGAATAATAAAGACAATTTAATACTTATTTGTATTAAACAACATATACACACAATGGAAAACCGTTGGAACTGTATCTTTATAATCAACATTTGTCTCCTTGAATTTACACATGTAGAACTCCAGCACCCTCAAAAAGGTATCAGCATTAATCTGACCACTGCTGTCTTCAGAGAAAAACAGTAAAAACTGGAGGCACACCAAAATGATCCAGGATCTTTTTGCAATCCCCGCCCATTACATTCACTGTACAGGTTACAAACATACTTAATGTAAAGCTTTTAAAGTAAATTTTTAAGGAAAAGCTGACATGAAATGAGAGATTTAGATACATTTACAGCACACAAGAAAAATTGAGAACTCCCTCGTTTCTGCAGAGAAAATTGTAGGAGAGGGGGGAATCAGATTTTGTTGCTGTATGTCTCAGGATGTGTGGAAAGTAAAGCATGGGTTGAGAGAATGGAGGTGTTACCAACAGCATCATATAAATGGTCGGGACCAAAGAACTGAAGCCATTTGTAAACTTAACATATTCAGGGTTTTAGAACATGCTTTCAATAGGACTTGCAGAATGGTGGCCTAAGAGGAGACATAGCCATGTACAGGTCTACAAACGTTATACAACATCGCATGCGGAGAAAGTTTAAGAATGGCATTAAGAGGCAGAACTCAAAAAACAAAGTGACAGTACAAAGGATGGAGGGGGTGAAGTGAAGTATCAGGGAAATCTTCTTGAGAGATGTATGGAATTGTGGAATATGTTAATTCCCAAGGAGATGCTTAGAAACTGCAATAAACAGATAGATAGACAACCTGGGAATAATGATAGTGGATGCACTGCAGGGCCGAGTCAAAGCACAGGCCACATAATTTAAGTTTCCTCCCAAGCTTATTTTTCAGAAAGCAATGTAAGGAACTATCTTCAAGGCATTTCATTTCTTTTATCGTTCCCTCTTTCAGAGAGGCATCAGCCTCTTGCAAAGTTATGGACAGAGTCAATGCAAGAACACCACGCTTTCTGCCCTGTATCTAGCAGCAAGGCCAGCTTCCATTCGCACTGCCAGGATACCTCTTCTCTGCTTCTTATCATTACACCTATGCAGATTCTCGTTCTAAAAGGGCGGAGGCTCCAACTTCTCCATTAGAGATTTGACCCAGCTTGTTCCATTGATGAGTTTAGTTGTTGCAATGACATATTCTGTGCCCCCATCTTCCATTTGAGACAGAAAGCGGAGGGCTGCAATTTCGGCATATGTCACTCCACCCAGGAAAAATACCAGAGTGACTCTGTTTTCTCCATGCTGACCTGCATTGTTTACAAGGTAGAGAGTGGAAAACTGACTTTGAATATATTTTTGGTGCAACACAACTCCTACCCAACCCTCACTTCCCCCAGCTTGGTTTTAGATTGGTTATTTGACAAGAAGGTTGCTATGCTGCAGTTTGGAAGAGGGAAGCTAACCTAGGCAGAATGAAGCAACAGCGACTAAATATGCAACATCTATCACTCAGATACAAGGCCCAACCCACTGGGAATGCCTACACTGCATTGAAATCAGTGGGAGTTGTGGGAGGCTGAACCCATGCATCTGATCCAGGGCTCCATATGAGCTGCAACATGCAAGAAGAGTGGTTGAAATTGCATGGCCATTTTTTTAAAAAGTCCATACAAACTTGCACCCTCTAGGAACAAGGAAGCCTTTGTTTGCACTGGAGCTCCAGTGTTAACAAGAAGCCACTGTACTGCAGGTGAAGCTGCAGTTGTCATTAGCAGCCCTTTAAGCACTATATTACAACACAAATTGTGTGTCCAAAGATACCTACGTTTTTTTTGAAGCCCTGTTGGCAATTGCTGCCTCTCTTCAAAGTGTGGTCCTGGAAGCATCTTTAACACTTCTTCTATACTTCGCCACCCTGGACGGGCAAGCAATTGTGCCAGGCGCACACTTAGAGGAGCATAGCCACTGTATACATAAGAGATGTCGTTGGGATTCTGCAGGAAGGATGGAAGGAAGTGGGATCAATGAAGAGCAGCTTATCACCACAGTGCATTTCATAAAATTTTTAGCAATGCCATAACTGTGTGATGAAGCACTTAACTTACCTGTTCATTGACATCATCCATCCACAGACGCAGAGTTTTCCGAATTGTTGGGTAGTTGTTTCTACTGGTTAACTGGGTCTTCAAGAGTCCAGCCTTTTCTAGATTATTTAAAGTCAGTATATGTTCATAGCCATAAGTCTGTAACAAGAACATGTGTTGTCAGGGGTACCAACTTGAATAAAATATTGTGGGGGCCCAGGTAAGTCCTGTCCCACATAATCAATCACATGACACAGTGCACACACACCATGTGAATAGCAGTGCCCATCAACTTTGGAGGGCCCACCTCTTCAGATATTTTTTTTTTGGGGGGAGGAGCCCCCGTAGCCTCTAGGAGTTGGCTCCTATGTGTGCTGCTTAGTATTGGTTGTATTGGTGGACTGGTAATGTTGTTCGGATGCCTGATTATTGTTTTCCAAAGCAATCGCTCTATTTCAAACTTAAAAATGGAAAGCGTAATGCTGGTGGTCAACAAAATAAGTTTAAAGACTCTCTCAAGGCAAATCTTAAAAAATGCCGTATAAACACTGACAACTGGGAAACCCTGGCCTGAAAACACTCCAGTTGGATAACAGCCTTTACCTAAGATGTAATGGGCTTTGAAGACACTCAAACTCAGGACAAAAGGGAGAAATGTGCTAAGAGGAAGGAACCCTCACCGTGATCAACTCTTGCCCAGAAACCTATGTCCCCACGTGGAAGGACGTGTGGAGCCAGAATTGGTCTCCACAGTCACCTACGGACTCACTTTTAAGACCATGTATGAGGGCTCGGCAAAGAAGAAGAAGGTATTGTAATTTTCTTTTTTTTAGAAAAATGTTCTTTTAAAATTTATATTTTATGGATTTTCAGTTACAAATGAATTAGATATTAAAAAGAAGAAAAGAAAGAGTATAAACAATAACAAGTTGCGAGTACTGAGACATCACACACCAAAAGGGAAAAGTATTACAGACGCTATCCCAGTTGTACAGTTGAAAGTACTTGTCATTCCACTATGTTCAGTGTGATGCTTGGAGGGGGGTGTGGAAGTCATGAGGGTGGCCGCAGTTACAAGTTATAGGTCTATCTTACTATTTAATAATACACAGAAAAGGAACTGAGGCAAGTAGAGAATAGAGGAAGGGGATGGTACTGAAAACCATTGGGGGGAGTGTCAATGATACTATACTATATTGTATTTTATATAATATGTATGGATTGTCATTTGACCTGCTTAAGAGATGCACGGTCTATCTGCAAGAAAGCAAAGTGAGGTTGTTCAAAACCATGGACTGATTTAGCATTACCAGTCTTGGGTTCATTGACAGTATAATCCTGTGTACAGTCGTACAGTACTTTGGAAGTCCGAATCCATTCCGGAAGTCTGTTTGACTTCCAAAACGTTCGAAAACCAAATTGCAGCTTCTGATTGGCTGCAGAAGCCTGTCGGATGTTCAGGTTCCAAAAGAATGTTCGCAAACTGGAACAATCACTTCCGGATTTGCGGCATTCAGGAGTCAAAACGTCTGAGTTCCAGGGCGTTCGGGATCCAAGGTATGACTATATGTTGTAGGAGTCAATGTGATCAAAGGGAATTCCTCCAAGGTAAGTCTACATAGTGCTGTAGCCCAAGACTTCAATCAATAAACCATTTGATTTAAAGCTAAGAACACAGTGAAAAGTAAAAACAGGAGCTGAGCAAGTCTAGATTGAACCAAGATAGATAGCTATAGATTGGGCAAAAACAACATTTCTTTATATTTTTAACAAGTTTTTCTTCTGTGCCACCCAAACCTGCAGAGGTAACATTCAATTTAAAAATGCAATGCCCTCATCTGCATGTAACAGTAAGTCATGGGTCAACGGCAATGTCAGGATGGAGCAGTGTGCACAGTCCCCAAAAGTTCTTGCATTGCTCCTTCCTGGGTGTGAGCCATGAAGCCTTAAGTTATCATTATGTCTGAACCTGGAATTGTGGTTTGTTTCTCCTGAATAAACAACAAACATGAAGCCACTGTTCCTGCTTTTGCAATCATGGTTTATACAAAAGGAAGAAACCACAACCATGGTTCATATATTGATAAGTCAAGGTTGCCTGGCTTGTTGCTCTCACTTGCTCCAGGGGAGGAAAAGGGCAGCATGAGCTAGCAGACTGCAAAATCTCAATAAACTATTAACCATGTTTGTTTCTCTTTTTAATTATTATCCTTTAAAAAAAATGCTATGCAAATAGGAAATAGAATATAAATACATCAACCTTGACATTAGGTTTTAATTACTGAGATGAGTTAGCCAGCAGCTGGCGCGATGACTTGAGTTTCCCCACTAAACAATCGTGCATAAGGTTCTCCCAAGAGTGATCTATATTTGATTTGGCTAACCTGGAGAATCTCTCTCTTATAATGATCCAGGACCTTCTGTTTCAGTCCGCTGTTGCACACTGACTGCAGACAAACAAGTCTTAAAATCTTGATCAGAGGATGCTTTTGGGCAATACAGTCTTCAATGTAGTTGTTGACCTAAACAGAAAAATCAAACCAACAAAACTACACCAACTTTTGAAATGGTAGCGAAACAAAATGTTTAGCTCTTATTCGTAGGGATGTAAAAGTGGACATGGAACCTCCTCCATCACAATGTCAAGAACAATTTGCATCAAAGTGAAACCAGCCACAAAACAGGATGCAATTTTTGGTGAGCAGTTTTTCTTCATCAATAAGAGTGGTTGCAGTCTGGGGCAGAAGGTGGTGTTGAGGATGTTGGACCAAGGAAGTTTAACTTCCAGAAGATTCAGTGGAACAGAAACAGGTTCTATTTAGCAAAAACGACACCCACCATTATTCCAAGAGATACTAGATAACAATGGGGGGGAACTATTTTAAGAGCATTTTCACCTACCTTATCAGTGTCTATTCCTGACATAAACTCTTGTTCCACTGTTAAGTTATCAAAGAAGTCTTCTGATGCTTAAATAAATAATAATAAACAGTAAATGAACACGCTGCGTTTGAAAATAGTTTTCAGTCAAGAACAGTGCTGATATCTGGCCACTGGCAGCTTATCCACAGGGAATTTATTAAAGCTATAGCTGGAATATTCTGTAAGCCACCTTGAGTCCCATCTGGGGGGAAAGGCAGTGAGTGAGTGAGTGAGTGAGTGAGTGAATGAATAAATAGGTAAAAACTCACTAGTGATATCTTTGATGAGTTCCGCAATAGAAGTGTGGTTAGCTAAAGAGCTTCTTGCTGCTTGCATGTGCGGCAGCTGTGAGACAAACTGTTTGATCTCTCCAACAGTTTTAGCATGGTGTCTTTCCTAGGAAAACAGACCCAGCAGATAACAGTTTAGAGTCAATCCCCAAGAAAACATGGAAATCTTATGTGTCTCCTTTACAGTGTTCACTATTTTCAGTTAAGGAAAAAAATAGTTACGCTGCTGATGAGAGAATATCCAGTTCCCCATCCAATATTCTTTCTTTGTTGCATGATCAGTTTTGCAGTGTAAAACTGCTAAATGAATGGCAAGCTTGAGCACTTTCCTAACCATTTCTAACTAACTGGCATCTTTTCATGCATGTTGCAGTTTTACACATAATAAAAACATTCTTCCTTTTCTAACACCAAAAAAGCCTGTGGGGCAGTGGAAACTGTGCTGAATCAGGAGCTGCCTGGGGTGAGTGTGACCAGGTTGGATACCGGCCCCAGCAGAGTAAAACTCTTCTCTAACCTAATGAACTTCAAATATGAAACCAGCAGGAGACATTGTAATTCACACCGAGCTCATGACAGAGTGGAAAGAAAACCTCTATTTAAGTCCAAGATGCGCCCCTGCCAAATTACTAGAACACACATGCCTTCTTTAATGACCACCATGCACTCCCACGGTTACAAATTGTCCCTTTGTTTGGATGTTTGCATTTTATTGATTTTACGTTTATTTTGTTTCTAAATTTTGCTCTTTGATTTTGAGAACCCTGATTGAAAAGCAGGTTATAAATGATCCAAATAAAGAAATTGGTCCAACATAATGAAGTGAGAAATTATCTGAGTCCATAAGGATGTTTCCTGAAGAGACATAAATCTTGTTATCTCAGTAACGATGAAAAGCACAGAGCTTAACTCTAAGGACTAGATTGCCAGAGGTGTCTAATGACTATTAATAAGGACAATCCAGATGTATGTATTCCGCTTCCAGTTTCTATCAGACCAACAAGAAAGAACTACACATCCAAACACATTTATTGAAAAGTGGAATTTGGTTGAAGTGTAAACTATATGAATGGCAAGCCCAGGCAGGAAGATAATAATGAAGTATGCCATTAATAAGCCTTTTGCTACCCACAAGCTGCTGTTTCATTATCACCTATTATATCTGACAACCTTGCACTCTCTCTTGTTCCTTCCAACATAAAAGTGCCAATTATAGCACTCAATTTTAAATGGTTCCTCTTTCAATAGGCAAGTGCAGCTGGTCTGGCCTTCTAAAGGAGCAGAAAGAAATGCAGAAAATGTGACCAGATTACACAGCTCAGAGCTCAAGTCATCTATGCTTTTATGTACTATCATACTAGGCCAGGCATGATGGAATTTCCTGAAACTGCACAACATGGAAACTGCGCACACACACAACATGTAAACTGCACACACATTTGTGACTGCAAGGACAAAGCCACTTGCCCAAATTATTATATGGCTACACCATCCCATGAGATATGTGACATCAAGAAGATACATCTGATTCCAACATGCCATAGGAAAGTCCACATGTATGCCTTGGTAGTATGGAATTGGGGTAGGATTCAGTTCCCTAAGAATCTCAGCTTTCGTTAAAATACAAGCAAGTTTCCATGTCTTATGACTGTAATGACATGTTCAAAAGTGTGCTTTCTGAATTCTCAAAAGCTAATGGGGAGGGCTTCAGTGTCTTCCATAACTTATTGTCTCTCTTCATAAGCAGTAAAACTAGAAGGGTACAAAATGTGGAAGTATAGATTGTGTAGATCTATACACTTATATGCATAACACACTTATATGTTGCTGATTCAGGTTCTTCTTGGTGCGGGGTTTGGATTGCACAGGCACAAATTTTCATTGTTTTTACAGAACACACAGCCTTGATCAAGACTAGTGCTGAAGCAAAAGTGCAGATCTGACTTCTGATTTGACCAGCATCCTGCAACTGCAAGGTGTATGTGGAACACTTCTGAGGCTGAATGGACAAGCCAGTTGAACCTGGACTCATCTGTGGGGATAAGATAACACAGGTCGATTACCTCAAATGCGGCTGAGATTATTTTGGCTCTCTTGCTCAGCACAGAGCCCACAGCATTGAAATTCTTGTCCCGGATCTCTGCATAAAGCTCCTCAGCAGAATTCAGCTGCAGCTTCTTGGGCTCTGTGGGGAGATCCTTGCCACCCTCCCCCTGCTTCTTGGGGGCAAACTTTTCTGGAGGGAGTTTCACGTAAGCTGCCAAAATACAAGCCAAAGGAAACAGAGCTGACTTGGCTTCCCAACACACAGAGGAATAAACACTGGGAAATAAGGAACCTGAGCTGTCACTTGGCAAGTGCTAAGCTGGCTCTTGAGGGGCACCAGTTTTCATTTTTCCCAACTGAAACTGATCCAGGGGAAGCATCTTATTTCCCCTCTTCTCCTCTGCTGCCCACTTGTGGAACACTTTCTATACCAGATAATACCACTGGACAAAAGAGCAAAATACTTTCCCATTAAGTCAGGTGAAATAAATGAGAGTTACTAAACTGCTGCTAGAAAACTTGGTGGGATGGGGGCCCTGTGGCCCCCCAGGTGCTTTTGGACCATCCTGGTTGGGGCAGTCCAACAACAGCTGGAGAGCCACAGGTTCCACACCCCTGCATCAGACAAGATGAGGAGAACTGGAGTCATCCTATCATCCTCAGTGTCTCTAAAATGCTGCTTAAGGGCACGGGAGTGGGAGACCCTGAAAAATCCTCTGAAAAAGAAAGAAAGAAAGAAAGAAAGAAAGAAAGAAAGAAAGAAAGAAAGAAAGAAAGAAAAGCAGAAGACCTACAAGGAAGAGGAGTAGCCTTCCTTGGCTGGGGGAAAAGAAAGGGGACAATGACAACAAAAGACCAATTGGCATATCGTGAGGAAGCTGAGAAAAAATCTGTTACTGGGGATTGTTGTCCCTTCTCTGAACAGAACTGCTTACCTACTCCCTGACTAAGGAAAGGATGTGACCGGTAAGAAGAAACCGTCCACTACAACGAGAAGAGAGAATAAAGATGTATGTACTGGTCTAAGACAGGGTCTTTTTCCATCTGAGAACCAATTACTCAGAAATTTTGTTACATCCTGGTCACAGCTGCTAACTTACTATTCTGAATTCCGTATATCTCATCAATAAGCCCCTCATAAGTCAGCTGTGTGGCCAGAGGTGACATCAAGTCTATGTTGCGGTCAAGCAGCAAGAGGGTATCAAAGACTGGGAAGATTGGATTCTGGCTCCCAGAAAACTCCCGCTTCATCCTGATCATCATATTTGCCACGTGCTGAAGAAAGAAGCGTTTGGAAGATTATGACTCAGGCTACAAGCAGCAAGTAACACATCCAACATTGCAGACATCTCTGAATATGCACCTCTCACTTCCTGCAGTGGTGAGCCAAGCTCTAGAGTGGTGCTCTGTCATCCCCTTTGTGCAAGAGACAGACCCAGACTGACTGCTGCTCCTCAACCTCCAAGGACAGGGGCAGAATAACCAAAATCCGCAGCCTCATCTTCTTCATGTCTCTCATATACACCTCATACACCCACACACCCATTCACTATAACACAGAGTGTGTGGATTCATTAGACATTAAAGACCACATGCCTCTTTATATATAAGCAGGGTTAAGAAAAGAAAGAAAAAAGTAGAGCAATTCCAAAGCGATTGTTGTCCATACAAAGAGGCATTCACACAGTGAAATGGCAGACAAGGGAGGCGTTCTAGATCATATTTACCCTTGCGCATTCCCCTTTCCCAAAGATCTGTGGGATTGTTCCATAAAGTGCCTGGAGTGTCATGAGTCCCTTTGCTGCGTGATAGAGGCTGGTCTGGTCATTTTCTAAGTAACACTCCTATATTTTAAAAAAAGACAAAGAAAGCATGGTAAGAAACTTAGGATGCAGGTGGTATCCTCAGCTTACAGCAATAAGCAGAAAATAAAAAGGCACCCTACAAACACTGTACTTTAAATAAACAGGATCAGAAAACTGGCACAGATGACAAAGTGCTTCCTTGTGCTAATAGGTGTGTGTGTCAAACGGAATTTATTCTGCTGGCTCTCCTAGCTCCACAGAAGACCTTCATTCAGTGATCACAAGAAATGAACACACACGTATTAAGGACAGTTGAGGACAGGGATACTCTTTCTCCCCTCCCTTTCTTAACTTACTGGCAGTGTGGGTCCTGCTGCCAAAATTGTCACACTCACTTCTGTAGGCTGAGACTAGGTAGGGACAAGGTGCGTAAGCTAAGTAGTTGCTGCCTGCTTAAATTGTAATTTTACTGTCTGAAACAGCATTTATATATCCTCTCAATTTCATTTCATATAATAAAGCAAGCTTTCTTTGTCAATGTCTCTCAATAATCTTACTGTAAAGCCATTTGTTTGCCTCTAAGAATTACTGGGTTGCCCATCTGGCAGTTAATAGGTCTTTAGGATCACCAGCCCCAAACAAAAAGTATCAGGTGTCAGTTTTATTTAGGCAGGAATGGAGGCAAACAAATGTTCATAAACGGACACACATTATGATGTTAGCAAAAGATCCCAATCTTCTTTGACAGTGTGTGTATGAATACATGTGAGTGGTGGACACGCATGTGAGTTCAGACACATACTGTAACACCCCCAAGGTGGTAAAATTTGCTGTAATTGATTACTATATACTGTACCATATATATTGGCCAGCTTCCTTTTAAAAACCTCCAAGCAGAAGGCAGCCACCAGCTAATTAATTGTCACTGTCGAAGAGGGTTTCCATAGTATTCGTCATATTAAAATATACATACCCCACTTTTAAATCAATTTTTTCAAATCAGTTTATATAAAAAAACAGTATGAACAAAAAAACACTTAACACACCTTAACAGAGCAGCACTAAAATCAGTTGAAGGCCTAGGTGAAATTTTCACCTGTGGCTCTAGGAAGATCAACCAATAATCAACACTCAGAAGGCGGCTCTCTTTCTGGTCACCAAAACTCAAGAGAAGGGCCTCTGAAACAGTTCTTAATGCGTGGGAAGAAGGAAGTGACCCTCTTAATATGAAACCTAGATCTGTTTCCTTGCAGTTGAAGCTCATGACCTTGTCGTACAACGCAGAGAATAGTTGCTGTCCTTATAGCACTGAGGTGGTGGGGTATGCAGAAGATCTGGTTCCAGTCTAGACCTCAAGTCAATAGGAAGCCAAAGCCACTGCCAACTAATGACTCCTATGACTGAGCATTGGGATGCCAACTGGGGGCTATCAGCAGCCAGTTTAGAAATATACCCCACACTGTGCCACCCTATGCAAAGAAACCCAATACTGACTTTGAAGGCGCTTTCAGACTCCATGGATAATAGGTCTCCATCAAATGGAATGAGGTCCAGGCTGTACTCCTCTCTGTGAATGAAGGAGCCCAGAACTCCTTGATTCTTCAGTCGCTGCTCACACAGCAAGCTGCGGCGTGGCACAAACAGGATGTGGAAATCCCTCTGTGGACAACGGACTCTGTCTTCACTAGAAAGGACACAAGGAGATACCTCAAGAAATACAGAAACTACCAGTTAAAGTGAGAAGTTGGCCTTCAATATTCTGAACCAAGTTCGTAAGTGATGTCACCTGAGTTCAGGTGTAACTTTTCAGTCAAGGAAAACAAGTAAGGTAACCATGAGGTTTCTACTCAGACTGCAGAAAGCAAAAAGGTAGGTCTGGAGAGCTACTCTACCTGAGCACATTTTCAGCAATTATGTCCATGAGTTCTAGCCTTGGTCTGACAAAGAAAATAATATTCTTGACATCTGCAGGTGGGAGGCGGCCTGGTTTGAGAGTGAACATTTTCTCCACCTCATGTTCCTGGAAGGAGACAAAAGTAATAATAATGTGCAATCTTATTTTAGTCTTTAGAAGTTTATATATATGAGAAAGGAATGGATTTATGGTCAACTCACTACTGGGAGCATCTATCCTTGTGTTTTGTAAACTTGGTGTTTAGGTGGAATAACTACCCACCTAGGACACCAAAAACATTTTCATCACACCTACTGGATAAAACTCTCAATAGGAAAACACACTATTTATGGCAAAAATCAGACTTAATATTTTTTTAAAATCTTGCCCAATCCTACCTTTAGAAGTGAATACTGTGCAATCAGCCCAAATGGACCTGTAAGATACTCATCCCACACAATGGCCTATGAAGAGGAAAGCAGAGAATCAGCTGACATTTCAAGCTACGTCCAATATACAGAAGTGAGTGGGGTAGAGGGAAAGTCTCTGACAATTCTATGCAGAGAAACTTCATTATTTGCCCTCCTTCCTTGGCAAAGGGGCCTGGCTTCGCGAATGGGGCCCAAAGGAGGCCGAGGCCCCCCTGCTCCTGGCAGCGGACTCCCGAGGAGGAGGAGGAGACGGGGAGAGGAAGGGGAAGAGCCAGGCGGAAAAGGGCCGGCGGCGCGCGGCCTCCCCTCCCTCCCTCCCTCCCTGCGATCCCGGCCGACCTTGGATCCGGCGCACTTGTCGAGGAACTCGCGCAGCTCCTTGCGGCCGGCCTCCCGCAGCGCCATCAGGTTGACCCGGCCCGAGTTCAGGTGCGCCGCCATGGCCGCCGCTCCTCGCCGCCGCCTCGCTCCGCCCGCCGCCAGCCCAGCCCCGCGCCGGTCAGGTGGAGCCCGAGACCGACGGGGAGGGACCAAGGGGCCGCCGCCGCCGCCTCCAGCCCGGCGCCGGGGCCGCCTCCTCTCCTCCTCCTTCTTCTTTGACGATCCCTCGAAGCCGAGTAAGATTGTTTTCCATAAACGCGGTTTTAGCAGTAAGAGACTGCGGAGGCCAATTCTGGAGCCAGGAGTTGATCCCGGTGAGGGTTTGCCAAGCCTGCCTTCCTCTTAGGCGGCATTTTTCCACCTTCGCCGCATCAAGCAGTTGGTCCCTTACCTTTCCCACCCCGACCTGGCCACAGTGATCCATGCGACGGTCATCTCCAGGCTTGACTACTGTAATTCGCTCTACGCGGGGCTGCCCTTGAAGCTGTCCCAGAAACTCCAGCGGGTACAGAATGCTGCAGCGAGGCTCCTCACGGGGTCTCTGCCATGGGAGCATATTCACCCAGTGCTTTTCAAGCTGCACTGGCTCCCGGTGGAGTACAGGGTCAGGTTCAAGGTGCTGCTTTTGACCTTTAAAGCCCTTCACGGCCTAGGACCCTCGTACCTACGGGACCGCCTCTCCCGGTATGCTCCACGGAGAGCCTCAAGGTCCATAAATAGCAACACTCTAGTGGTCCCAGGCCCTAAGGAAGTTAGATTGGCTTCAACCAGAGCCAGGGCCTTTTCAACACTGGCTCCGGCCTGGTGGAACGCTCTGCCTCATGAGACCAGGGCCCTGCGGGATCGGATCTCTTTCCGCAGGGCCTGGAAGACAGAGTTGTTCCGCCTGGCCTTTCGCTTGGAGCCAATTTGATTCCCTGCCTCCCTCTCTTTCTTTTTCTTTCCCTTCTCCTCCTGCAGTGAGGCTACATTTTTAATATTTTTATGTTTCAATATTTTAATGTTGTATTTTAATCTTGTTTTCAAGTTGTAATCATTCAACTTGTTTTTATTATTGCTTGTTAGCCGCTCTGAGCCCGGCCTTGGCTGGGGAGGGCCGGGTATAAATAAATAAATAAAAATTATTATTATTGTTAGCACGTTTCTCCCTTGTGTCCTGAGTTCGAGTGTCTTCAAAGCCCATGACCCCTTTGGTCAAGGCTGTTCTCCAACTGGAGCGCTCGCAGGCCAGTGTTTCCCAGTTGTCGGCGTTTATACTCCATTTTTTAAGATTTGCCTTGAGACAGTCTTTAAACCTCTTTTGTTGGCCACCAGCATTACACCTTCCATTTTTAAGTTTGGAATAGAGTCGTTGCTTTGGAAGACAATAGTCAGGCATCCGAACCACATGACCAGTCCAACGAAGTTGGTGTTGAAGAATCATTGCTTCAGCACTGGTGATCTTTGCTTCTTCCAGGACACTGGTATTAGTTCGCCTGCCTTCCCAGTGATGTGTCACATTTTTCGGAGACACCATTGCTGGAATCTTTCAAGGAGTTAGAGATGGCGTTTATAAGTGGTCCATGTTTCACAAGCATACAGCTGGGTTGGTAGTTCAAGAGCCTAGACTGAAGCACAAAAGACTAGTTTCAATGGACCAAGAATGGTTTTCATGGCTGGTTCTGACTTTTCCCAGTGGGAATTCCTACTTGTAGAGCAGAGGCCACGGCTGGTCGGCAGCTGCAGTGCCTGTGTGCTTTGTTCTGTTTTTGTTGTTGTTGTTGTTTAGTCGTTTAGTCGTGTCCGACTTTTCGTGACCCCCTGGACCAGAGCACGCCAGGCCCTCCTGTCTTCCACTGCCTCCCGCGGTTTTGTCAAACTCATGTTAGTAGCTTTGAGAACACTGTCCAGCCATCTGGTCCTCTGTCGTCCCCTTCTCCTTGTGCCCTCAGTGCTTTGTGCTGGAGGGCACTGTTTTGTGGCACTCACTATTGGACAGTTCTTTGGATAGTCTGAGCAGATTGGTTGAGCGAAAGGCTCAGCCTTCATTAGGGCAAATGTTCTACCCTTATTTATGGGAGCCTTTGGAATAGAAAAAGGAAATGACTGTGTCAGGATGTGTTTTGTGGGGAAATTTGCAGAAGTGAAGATGTTGATTTGGGGTACAGTCGGAGGGGGGGTATGGTGCCTGCTGGAGGGGGAAACCCCCCCCCCACCCTTTCCAAAACTTCCGGTAACAATGTTAAGAATGACCCAAAGCTCTCCCCTCTCCCTATTCATTTCATTTGCTTCCTGAAATTTATACACTGCTTGACTGCATGAATGAGGGGACCAGGCCCTCTGGGTCCTGGCATGGCCATAGCTCTTGAACCCAGAGCGCTTGGGACCTCCTTTCTCTCTCTGCCAGCCCTCCATGCTCTGGGCTGCCTCTTTCAGACTCTGATGATGCCCCTTCAGGTCACTGATCTGCAGAGAGATGGAAGGAATTGGTCGTGATGGGCAGGCAAGGATTGATTAGGCTCCACATAGGTATTTCTGTTCTGCAAATTTGGCAGGGGTTCACTGTTTTCTCCAGATGCCCCTCCTCACACACAAACACCCCCTCAAGAACTGGAGCGGCCAGCGTCTGAGTTGCTCTTTCCGCTCATCTCTTCTAGGATCAGGTGCTTAAGGCGCCTGTTCAGACGCTGTCACGTCTGATGCCACGTCTGGTGGCCCCCCAGCAAGACCCAGAGCAGCCTGTGGTGAGCCAGTGGCCCTCCTTTTTTGGACAGAGGAGGGCAGGAATGGGCATGGGGGGCAACTAGTCCAAGGATGCAAAAGAGGACTCACTTGTTCCCATGTCCTTCTGTTTGCAGTTCTGCTGCGGTTCCGCATCCCAGCCCCAGGGGGTGAGTATTGCAGAAAACAAGAGCAGGGACTGGATCCCTCAGACCTGCCCCCCTTTGCCCCCCACTCTGCACTCTCAGATGCGGAGAAGCCCTCCCCTCACGAGGAACTGACAGCCTGACTTTTGCATTTCAGCTGCTGGAGGATGAACAGCGCTACCTCCTGGGGGCCATCCAGAGCTGCCAGACAGCTGAGCTCAGGGGGCTCCGATCCCTGAAGTGCTCCAAGCAGGAGACGGCCCAAGCCATTCTGGTGAGTGATGGGGGGTGTGGGTGGAAAGGGTTGTGCATCTGCGTAGAGGAAGACCCTGCCAGCTCAGGGCATGGGGTTGCCATTCCCCTGCAAAGCCAAGCCTGGTGTTTGGGGTCAGAGCTGATTTTCCTCCTCTTCCAGGACATCTTGGGGCCCTTGGAGCACTTCAGGGATCGCCCCCTGACCCTGGCCCTTGCCTTGGAGGCCCTCATCCAGCTAAGGTCGGTGGGGTCTTTGGCGTGGATGGGGTTGTGGGTGGGGGGCAGAACTCCAGGGGGAAAGAGCAGGCGGGAGGGAGAAGGGGCAAGGGAGAATCTAACCCCCTTCCTTTCATTTCTGCAGCACCATGAGGCCCAAATTCAGCTGCTATATGATCAGTGCCATCCTGCACAGGACGTTGGAGGCCGTGCTGAATGGGGCCGAGGAGGAGGAGGAGGAGAGAGAAGTATGTCCTTGGTTTTGACTTCCCTTCACAGGCTCTTTCTTCTTCTTCGTCACACACTTGCAGAATCCAACCCAGCATTCACACTCTCTTCTCTCTTTTCCCGCAGGAACTGAAGAGGCACTTCCGGCTCCTGCTGGGGAGTCTCCTTATGGAAGCCCCCAACCCTGGCACCCTCCTCCACCTTCTCAGCGTAAGTGTCCCGATGGCATCAGGGGTGGTTTTAGGGTTGTCCCCCCCGTCCCTTACCCAATGGACTGCCCCATTTCTGGGGCACAGAGCCTGTTTGGCCCCCAATTTGGTCCAAGACCAAAGCTGGCAAACCCTCATGGTCCAGAAGTGCCAGGGACTCCGTGGTGGGGGCAGTGGGGGCTGCTTTGGCCCAGACTGGCCCCTGACTCTGAGATGCTCTTTCCTCTTGCAGGACCTCCAAGGCTCAAGAACTAGCGGCCTGCAGCACCCCCTTGCTGCTGGCCGTTGCCTGGAAATACCCCAACCTCAGAGTAAGTACCTTGCCTTCTTCTATTCATTTCTTTGGTTAATTTCACCTCCCCCCCAAGATCACATCCCCAAGTGATCTTTAGCGCAGATGATGTGGGGTGTGTCCCTGGGGGCCAGGATGAGGCCAGAGGCTTTTCCTGCCCCCTTTCCTACTGCTGCCCTTCTACCTCTGCCCAGGAGGCTGCAGGGCCCAGGGAGGTCCTCTGGAACAAGGGATTGGGCCCAAGACAGAGGGAGACCCCTCCTTCCAGACTTGGCGCTGCTTCTGTGCTCTCTTGCTCCCATCTGACCCCGATTTTTCTTTCCTCATCAGCAGTAGTTTGGCCGGACCTGGCTTGCTTCCGCCTGAAGACGGAAAAAGGTAAGCCCCACACTTTGGAGACAGCGACCTTTGACTAAAGGCCTGTGGGAAAATCTCATTTTCATTTTCATTCTGTTCTCATTCTCATTCTCTTCCATCCAGATGACATCATCATTGAGGATTTATAGGTAGTGCGGACCTCGGGCTCCACTGGACACCCGAGAGAGGCCAACATCCAAATGCACTCAGCACGTAAGACTTTCTCAAAAGCCCATCTGTAGTTAGAGATGCCCTGTTTCATCTGTGAGAGAAGCAGGCACTCCTGGCGACCTGCTTACCTTTTTTCTCTTGCAGGTGACAGAATGATGCCGGCAAGACCGCCTTCTCCATCTTTTTATAGCAGCAGAAGGGAAGCAGTGGCTGTGGGACCAGATCAGGTAGGGGGAAGCTGCCTTGTGGGGACAGAGGCCAAGGGGTGGAATGGTGTCATGGACTGGTTGGGCACAGAGGAATGGTGGGAGGAAGCTGCTGGAGAACCAGGAAGGGAAGACGTCTCAGAGCCCAGGGAGTGGAGGTAGTGGAGGGGGCACAAGGAGCAGCAGTCCGAGGGAGAAGAGGCCGAGGAACCAGGGGAGGGGAGCCAATGGGTCTCAAACCCTCGGTGAGTGAGGGACTTTCCCCTGTGTCAGAAGACAGGCTCCGGCAGATGGAGCGGACAAGATCCATAGAAAGCTGTTTGTGCACGTGCCGTAGAGGGAAGCCAGGGGCCGATGGGGCTCATCCCCCTGGAAGGGAGCCCATCGAGGAGAACTCTGATTCTAAACCTCCACTGCCTCATGGGATGGCTTCAGGAGAAGAATAGGCTCCAGAGTAAACCCGACACAGATGTAGAGTGGAGTCCCTAGGATGGTGGGGTGGCGTTTTGCAGGCCTCCTTCTGGAAACTCCTGCAGCCCAGCTGGTGCCTTGTGCCTTGCTCTTCTTTCCTTTGGACCACCTCAGGGAGGCCGAGGGGGGGCGGCTCTGGGCACAGGGTTGACACCTTTGTTTTGACAAAAGACAGGACAGGGCAGGGGACAGAGAGAGATCTGAAAGCTGTTAACATTATTTTGCCTCAAAAGTTCTCACGGAATTTTGGGTTTTTCCATTCCTTAGGTTATATAATCTATTCCCTGTGTAACTCCACGTGTCAAGAAGAAAAAGAACTGGAAGAGAATGGAATAAAAATAAATATAAAAATAAAAATAAATATTTTTTAATGGATTTTGAATAAATGCACAATAAATTGTTACTGTTTTGAATTTCATTGTGTTATTGTCTTCCATTGATCTGGACACTTTTGTTGTTTCAGCCTTAGTTGTGGTCCACTAGGATCCCTAGATCCTTTTCCCTACCAGCAAACCAGTGTCCCTCATCTTTTATTGGTGCAGCTGCTTCTTCCTGCCAAAGTGCAGAACCTTAGATTAACCAGGAGTCCTCTTTGCTCGCCTTCAGGGTGTGACCATGTCGCAGTCAGTGCTGTGGTAGTTCTGTGTGACATTAACACAGTTCAGTGCAATTGCCTGGTGACAATCCAGTCCAGCTGGTGCCAGTGACCTGAGATCTAAGATGTCTCCAGGACACTGAGTGTTTTGCCTTGGTAGAGCATACCATGTTCGTGACATAGAGGCTGTGGTATGAGCACACTTCAGGTAGCCTTTGTCCGTTCTTGTTCAGGTCCCGATACCAAGGGGCCTCTGCGGTTATGCCAGCTGTGATGAACTCTTTCAGCAGGAATAGTAATAGTAACAATAAGAATAATTTTATTGTTTATATCCCCCCCCCAATCTGGTTAGGTTTCACCAGCCACTCTGGGCAGCTCCCAGCAGAACACTAAAAACAGAATAAAACTTCAAACATTAGAATCATAGAATCATAGAGTTGGAATAGACCACAAGGGCCATCGAGTCCAACCCCCTGCCAAGCAGGAAACACCATCAGAGCACTCCTGACATATGGTTGTCAAGCCTCTACTTAAAGACCTCCAAAGAAGGAGACTCCACCACACTCCTTGGCAGCAAATTCCACTGTCGAACAGCTCTTACTGTCAGGAAGTTCTTCCTAATGTTTAGGTGGAATCTTCTTTCTTGTAGTTTGGATCCATTGCTCCGTGTCCACTTCTCTGGAGCAGCAGAAAACAACCTTTCTCCCTCCTCTATGTGACATCCTTTTATATATTTGAACATGGCTATCATATCACCCCTTAACCTCCTCTTCTCCAGGCTAAACATGCCCAGCTCCCTTAGCCGTTCCTCATAAGGCATCGTTTCCAGGCCTTTGACCATTTTGGTTGCCCTCCTCTGGACACGTTCCAGTTTGTCAGTGTCCTTCTTGAACTGTAGTGCCCAGAACTGGACACAGTACTCCAGGTGAGGTCTGACCAGAGCAGAATACAGTGGCACTATTACTTCCCTTGATCTAGATGCTATACTCCTATTGATGCAGCCCAGAATTGCATTGGCTTTTTTAGCTGCCGTGTCACACTGTTGGCTCATGTCATTAAAAACTTCCCTAAACAGGGCTGCCTTCAGATGTCTTCTAAAAGTCAGAGAGTTATTTCTTTGACATCTGCTGGGAGGGCGTTCCACAGGGTGGGCGCCACTACCAAGAAGGTGCTTGCAGGCTCAAGACATCCTGGTCTAGTTCCTCGCAGAACTTGTTCTTGATCGGTATATCAGAGCACACATCTGTGGAGCGTAGGGGGCATATGCCATGATTTATTGGCCCATAGATGGTCTTTGTGGCTTTAAGGAAACTCTGTGCATCATGAGCGTCAGCTAAGTGCTGGATCTCTTGAGCTTTTTTTATCCTCCAGGTGTTCTTTAGTTCTCTGGTTCTTCTTTGAACCTCAGCCTTAGCATTGGCATAGGTTTTTTTCTTAGTGGCACAGTTTCTATCTCTTTGCCAGATCTGAAAGGCCTTCCGTTTCTTGTCAATAATGTGTTCAGTCTCACCGTCATTCTTATCAAACCAGTCCTGGTGTTTCTTGGTTTGGTATCCAATAGTTTGTTCACCGGCTGCAATAATGATGTTTTTAGCTTGGTCCAGAGTTCCTCAATGTTATCAGGGAATTCTGAATGCGGATGGTCCTTAAGAGTCGTTTGGAAGCAATCCTGCTTAATATGATCTTGAAGGGCTTGAGTGTTCATTTTGTTCATTTGAGTGTTCCCTTTGCGCCTTGGTTTCCTTCCTTGAAGCCTGCGTTGAGGATAGCCATCGTGGAGCATAATAACCGGTGATCTGTCCATCAGTCGTCAGCACTCGTCATAGCTCTGGTAAGGAGCACATCACGGCGATCTTCAGCTCAGACAATTACATAGTCTGAGAGGTGCCAGTGGTTCAACCGAAGGTGCCAATGAGATGCACCAAAGCCTTCCTTGTCAGCCCAGACTTACAACCCTGCGAGGTAGGCAGGGTTGAAGAACCACATCTGACCACAGGTCTCTTTCTGGGCTGCCTCTGAAGGCAGTTCAGAAGCTTCAGCTGGTGCAGAATTCAGCAGCCACATTGCTCACTGAGGCAAGACGGTTTGAGCATCCTGGCCCGACTGTTCCAGCTGCCAATTAGCTTCCTAGCCCAATTCAAAGTGCTGTTTTTGACCTATAAAGCTTTAAATTTAACCCAGGACCACAACACCTGAAGGCTGGCAGCAAGAGAATGGGCCACAAGACTATTGTGGTTTTTGTTGAAAGGATTAATATATTTGGAAACTGAGAGATTGATGTACTGTTTTATTGCACATTCTTGCCCTTCCATGCTCTGCTGTTCTAATGCTGTTGGGATGATGGACATGTTCACTGTGCAAAAGTGGTGCACAAATAAAGCTACAATCTATGTGCCTGTGTACACTTGCACAGGTAGGTGCGTTGCCACCCAGGACCACCCCCCTGCCCATCTGCAGTTGAAACTCCTGGTATGGAACTGGCTGTGGAAGCAGCCAGATGTTAGGCCCCAGAGGCCAGGAGTCTCTTCGTGGGCAGAACTTGTCAGGTCCAAGCAACCTTGCACACCTCCCGTCAGCAGAGGGTGAGCTGAGACTAACAGATGGGGGGAATACACTCTGTGATCTCACTGGAAGGACAGATCCTGAAGCTGAGGCTCCAATACTTTGACCACCTCATGAGAAGAGGAGACTCCCTGGAAAAGATGCTGATGTTGGGAAAGATTGAGGGCACAAGGAGAAGGGGACGACAGAGGACGAGATGGTTGGACAATGTTCTCGAAACTGACTTCTGGGTTGGCGCCATCGGTAATGGCAGATTCCCTCTGACTTTGAGGGACCGGCTCTGCGGGAATCGGGTCTGCACCGCTACGGCGAAGCAGGGACCCTTCAAAAATCACAGGCGGGTGAAGCCTGTGAGCGTGGGACTCGGCGGGCACCTTTCGCGCGCGCCCCCAATTTGCAAAGGAACCCATTTTTGGGCTCCAGAGCAAAGCGGGGCGAGTGGCGCGGTGCTGTGAGTCGACTGCTTCTTCCGCGGAGCGAAGCCGCACAGCCGTTATTGGAGAGCGCTGACTTTTTCCTGGGACAATTCGGCCATAAAAGCAACTACCCGTGATTAAGATAAAATCGGAAATAAAGAAAGAAAAAGGATTATTTCGGCACTGAAGCAGGGAGGCATAAACAGGAAGTCCGCCTTCCGTTTCTTGTAAATAGACTAAAGCAAAGAGACTGTAAGCTAAAACTTTGAGAGATGTTTGAAAAGGTCAAAAATCCTAACGTCAAATAAGCAATCTCCCCTCCTGATTGCAGGAGAGGAGGGTGGTAAGGTTTGAAACGTACTTTCCTGCAAAAAAGAGAGGAAAGGAAGCTAAAATCCACCGCTTAAAACCTGGGAACGGACTGCCTATGGACAATAGGAATGCCGTACTGTGAAAAGCGCTGCTGGCAAATAGAGTACTTTTGACAGCTAACTCTGCAAGAGAGATACAGTGTTTCTGGCTGGCTTCTCCTGGTTTTAAAGTAACTGGAAATTAAGTGTAATTGAAACTGTTGTCTTTTTGCGAATTGGGGGATTAAAAAAAAAAGTTACCTTTTTTATGGTAACAAGTTTTGACTGCTACTGTGTCCCCCTAGAGGAAACTTGAAATTGTTACAATAACAACTGGGCCAGGGGAATTTTCCACTTCAAAACAAACTCAGGCCGTGGGACTGACCTTGGACTTTAACTAGAGTGTTATGGCAGATGGAAAACAAAAGATAAGAGTTGCTTCAAGAAAAAACTACGAGGTCTGGTAGATCCTTTCATACAGATATTGGGCTGCAGCGAAGAGCATCAACATCTGGTCCTTCTGGACCATCAGGGGCTGCACCTGTACAAGTTAAATCAAAAGGAATGTCGTCTGAAGATGTTTTAGCTTTGGCTTTAGGAAAAATTAATGAATCTTTGGAAAATTTAACTAAACAAGTAGCTGAAACAAATAAACAAGTGGCTGAAGCATCAGTTAAAATTGATCAAAACACTACAAGTATTAACAATTTGGGACAGAAGGTGAACACCAATACAGAAACTATTGAGAAATTGCTACAGGAATCTACTTCGACCCGAAAGACAGCTGAAGAAGCAAAGGAAATAGCAACTGCTACTGAAGAGAAGATACCACCGATATACAGACAACTTGAGGACCATAGGTCGATGCTGTCTATGATTGAATTGAAGGAGAAACAAACGGATTTGAGGATCAGGGCTGTACCTGAACTTGAGAAAGATAATTTGATTGACTTTCTTATGCAGGAATTTGCAGACTTTTGGAAACCAGATTTGGAGAAGGAAGAATTTAAGATAGTGAGTGCATTTAGGCTTGGAAGTGGAGGGAAGAAGAACAAGGTGAGAGACTGTTTGATTACCCTCCGAACAAAAGAGGAGAGAGACAAAATCTTGAGTCTGCATTTCCGAAAGACTTTGGAGATACATCAGTCAAGAGTGGAAATATTTAAGGACATTCCGAAACATCTTCTTGATCTTAGGTTTAACTACGGAGATTTGGTGGCCCTGTTGAGAAGTAACAGAATAATCTTTAGGTGGGAATTTCCCCAAGGCCTATCTTTTAGCTACAAAGGAAGAAAGATAAAAATAAAATCAGTTGACGACAAAGACAGATTTTTGAAAGATCACGGAGAAGATTTGCAGAAAGAAGCTGAATCTGGAGAAGAGCCAAGAGCACTGGAAAGAGGAATACTAGATATAGCAAACCTATCTTTTGGATTGCCTGGTTCAGAGAAGGTGACACCACCGACAGAACATGAACAAACACTTGGTGCAGTTGGAGGGAAAGCAAAGTAATTACATCATGGCTCTGCAACTATTAAGTTGGAATTGTAATGGCCTCAACTCTCCTCAGAAAAGGAAAATAATCTTTCATTTATTAAAAAAGGAACAATTGGACTTGATTTGTTTACAGGAAACACATGTGATAAGGCTACATAGAAAAGTATTGATCAATAAAAGACTGGGTCAGGAGTTTATCTCATCGGATAAAGTTAAAAAAAGAGGAGTAGTGATTTATGCACAGGAGAGTTTATCACCGAAATTTATTTTTAAAGACGACCAAGGAAGATTTGTGGCAATTGAGATTCAAATACAAGGAGAGAAATTTCTGATAGTAGGAGTTTATGCACCTAATGAGGGGAAATCTGAATTCTTTAAAAAGTTGCATGAGATCTTGATGGACTATTTGGACTATAATCTGATTTTGATGGGGGACATGAATGGAGTGGTATCTACAAATATGGACAAGGAACAAAGACAGGTAGTCACCAAGGATGGTAGATTACCGAAAACATTTTTTGAGATGACAGACAATTTGGACTTAGTAGATATCTGGAGAACAAAGAATCCCTTGGGTAGAGAGGGAACTTTCTTTTCTGAAGCCAAAATGACATGGACAAGAATTGACCAAATATGGGTTACTAGAGGAATGGCACCGAAGACAAGAAAAGTGGAAATCTGCCCAAAAACCTGCTCCGACCATAATGCTGTGAAGATGGAGATGAAGCTAACACCAACTGGCTCTTTCAGATGGAGGATGAATGACACCTTATTTAGAGACAAAGAAGTGACTAAGAGGGCCAAAAAAACCCTGAGAGATTATTTCGAGATAAACATTAATACCAATGTTGAAAAAAGAGTAATCTGGGACGCAAGCAAAGCGGTCATGAGAGGGTTCTTGATACAACAGAATGCAATAAAGAAGAGACTCCAAAATGAGAAGAAAGATAAAATTTTGGAGAAAATAAAGTGAGAAGAAATTGAGAGCAAAATCAAAGTCGCAAGAGATCTTGAGAGAAATAAAGTTATATCAAGTACAATATATGAAAATGATCAATCAGGAAATAGAATGGAAAATTAAACAAATGAGACAAAAGACATTTGAGTCAGCTAACAAATGTGGGAAATTGTTGGCCTGGCAAATGAAAAAAAGACAAAAATTAAACACTATTATAAATATAGAAGTGGAAGGAAAGAACATACAGAACCCAGCCGAGATTAGAAACTGTTTCCAGAGGTACTTTAAACAACTATATACACAAGGGCCACAGAAAGAAATTGACATAGACCGATTTTTGAAGATTAATGGATTACAAAAAATCTCTCAAGAAAATAAATTAATGTTGAACTATAAAATAACTGAACAGGAGGTAGAAGGTGCCATTCAGAATATGCAATTGGGCAAATCTCCAGGACCAGATGGACTGACTTCTAGATATTACAGATCTTTAAAAGAATGGTTAGTACAACCTTTAAAGGAAGTCTGTAATGAAATACTGGAAGGGAAAAGGGCACCAGAGTCGTGGAAGGAAGCGTATATCACTCTTATAGCGAAAACAGAGACTGAAAAGACTCAGCTTAAGAACTACCGCCCCATATCATTGTTGAATGTGGATTACAAAATCTTTGCAGATATTTTGGCTACAAGACTAACAAAAGTGTTAGTGGAAGAGATTCATAAAGATCAAGCAGGCTTTCTCCCGGGTAGACACTTGTCTGATAATATGAGAAACATAATCGATATTTTAGAAAAACTACAAGTGAATATCAATACTAAGGCAGTTTTGATATTTGTGGACGCGGAGAAAGCCTTTCAATATTTATTGGAGCTTTATGAAGAAGAATCTACAGGGGATGGGGGTGGGTCAAGGTTTTGGAAATGGTATAAGTGCAATTTATTCTGAACAAAAGGCCAAATTAATTGTTAACAATGTGGTTACGGAGGAATTTAAGATAGAAAAAGGGACACGACAAGGTTGCCCAATCTCCCCATTGCTTTTTATATCGGTCCTGGAGGTTTTGCTGAATATGATTAGAAGGGACCGGTTGGTTAAAGGTATACAGGTCGGAGCCAAACAGTACAAACTGAGAGCATTTGCAGATGACTTAGTATTGACATTGCAGGAGCCAGAATCTAGTACTCAAAGAGTTTTGGAACTGATTCAAGAATTTGGTCAGGTTGCAGGATTTAAGCTGAATAAGTTAAAAACAAAGGTTTTAGAGAAAAATTTAACAGCGATTAAGAGAGGTTTCAGAACGAGACAGGTTTAATAGTGGTTAAGAAAGTGAAATACCTGGGGATTAACATGACAGCTAAAAATGGGAATTTATTTAAAGATAGATGATATATAATGAAATGAAAAAGGTATTTAAATATACCTTCCTGAAGAAACCAGAGGCCTTTCTCCTGGGCATGGTCGGCCAATTGGTGCCAAAGAAGGATAGAACTTTCTTTTTGTACGCCACAACAGCAGCAAGAATACTTATCACAAAGTATTGGAAGACACAAGATCTACCCACCCTGGAAGAATGGCAGATGAAGGTGATGGACTACATGGAATTGGCGGAAATGACCGGCAGAATCCGAGACCAGGGAGAAGAGTCGGTGGAAGAAGATTGGAAGAAATTTAAAGATTATTTACAGAAATATTGCAAAATTAATGAATGTTAGAACGATGTTGGATTGAAGCTAAGTGGTTTTTAGCAGTAATGTTATAAAGATGTGTAAAAATGGACTGTTAACAGGGGATAATTCAAAGTTCTAATATATTAAGATTAAAGATTAGGATAAAAATAAAGAGGGAAAGGATTTGATGAACCAACCAATTGAACTGGATACAAAAAAGGGAGGTGTGAGGAGGTCTGGGGAACAAGCGAATGAAAGATAAGACACGAAAAGATTGAATTGTTTTTAACTGTTTTTATTTTGTATTTTTTCTTTTTCTTTTTTTCTTTTTGTAATACTTTGAAAACTTTAATAAAAATCTTTAAAAAAAAAAAGACAATGTTCTCGAAACTGCAAACATGAATTTGACGAAACTGAGGGAGGCAGTGGAAGAGAGGAATGCCTGGTGTGCTCTGGTCCATGTGATCACAAAGAGTTGGACATGACTAAACAACTAAACAACAACACACTCTGTGGTCTCTCTTTCACACACACAAGGCAGGCTTGAGAAACTAGCTCCCCATGTAAGGCATAGAATTCAAAGCCATATTTGTAAATATGAAGAAAATGTAAGTAAAGAACCATTTTTTTTCTGCTTCCCAATGGGACCTGTGTCTTTTATTTACTCTTTTAAGCAATGATAGTGATGTGTGAATGAGACAGAGGTGGTGGAGGAAGGATTGGTTAGATCCAGCTTCTAAGTTTTTAACTCTGCTATATAAACTATAAGCCAGTTTTATTTTTTAAAACCCAAGAGAACTTGCACAGATGTTGTCTCTTACAGCCTGTAGTGCTGGTGGCAGGTGCAGAAGGCACAGGGGAAGCAAAAGTATTAGAAACCTCTCCCTTCAGCATGTCACAAAGTCTCCAGAGCTTGTGTTACTGAATATGTGTCTAAATGACAACCAGGACTTGGTGGATAAACCACTAACTGGATTTCTTTTAGTGGCAGCACATAGAGTTATAGCCACATTCTGGAAGGACTTAAAAGGTGTGAACTTGAATGCTGGGTAAAGAATGTGGTGTATGGCCCTCATGGAAAAGCTGACTCACAAAGTAAGACTGGCAGAGGAACGAAGCACAAATATACCTTTGCCTGAGGGGTAGAGCTTCATTTTGTTTACAAATTCTCCAGAAAACCGAAGACCAGTTTCAAAGGTTTAAACTAACTTGTGGATCACTTAATAAATAAGATGTGTACCATTGCAAGTTGTGGTTTTAATACGAGAATTCAGGTTTTAATAATGTATTTTGGGGGTATCTAGGGAAATAAAAAAAACTTTTCCCCAGCTGTCAGATGCTTCAACTGCACTGGAGTGGTTATTTTTCTAATGAAAAAATATACACATATAAAATCAACTCAATAAGATAACTATATATAATAAAGTGCAGTTATAATATATATTATAAAGTGTATATGTTCGCTCACAAAGTTTAGAAATAACCTTATTCTTTTTTAAAAGATCTACTGCTAGTTTCATTGGATTGGGGCATCTGAGCAACTAGGTTTCAACCTTACTTTCTTAATGTTGCTTCTCTGAAAAAATCTGTTCTTCTTTGGAAGGATAAGAAAATTGCCATGCATGCAACACAACATTTTTTTCCATGTGGCATGTACTGAAAAGTCATAGATGAAGACAGCAGCGGTAGTAGGGAGAGTGAGTGCAGTTACCTGCTATTAAACAGATACAGAAGTATGATAAATTGTCTAAGGCAGTGCCAAGAAGATACACTGGTTTGGTATATCCATAAAATAAGGGCTGGGAACATTGGTGGGCTTGGATAGAATGCCTGAGTCATAAATGGTGTCAACACGTGCATTGTAGGGGAGGGGATGATATAGGCCTACTTTTGGGAAGTCATCAGGTATTGGAGCAGGCAAACATTTTCCCGATTCTAGGTTCAGATGTCCTATAAAGGGTTCACATTATGGTATTTCTTGCTCCTACTGGAACCTTCAGCGGCTAGCTTCCCACCTCTCTCTTCCCACCTCTTATCAGTGCAATCTGATGCATGTCTACTCAGAAGGAAGTGCTACTGCATTAATGGGGCTCACTTCCAGGTAAGTGTGTATAGGACTGCAGTTTAAAACTCTCAAAGGTTTGTCTTAGAGCAGGGATAACTGATCTGGGACTATCCAGATTTTGCTGGGAGTTGGGAGTCCAACAACATCTAGAAGGCACCTGGCTACCTACACCTGCCTGAGACACAAGTAAGAACACTTGCTTCTCACACCCAAATTTCCCTTAGCAAACCTGATGAAAAACCATTGCACCCTAATAAGATGATAAAAACATGTTTAGCATTAAGTGATGATGACAAACAAAAAGAGCAGAACCTGTCACAGAGCCGACTTAACACTTTCTTGGGCATGGTCCCAGTCCAACCTGGGCACTGCAGAATTTTTATTTGTTTACTTACTCACTTATACGCCTAAATGGCTTGTAAGCAGTTTGGCATTCTGGGTTTTGTAATCTCAAAGAAAAAGAAAAACAACACAGGTGACAAGAGAATAACCGTTTTATTAAAGCTACAGTACACTCCGTTTAGTTTAATACTGATTTCCCTGCTTTTTTCCCTAACCCTTTTATACATTCATTACTCCAAATTTCCAACAATTACATTAAATTGTACTCATATGCCAAATACTGTCTGTAATCTGGAGGAAAAATACATCAGAGGTGCGCATATATATATATATATATATATATATATATATATATATATATACACACACACATACACACAAAGTTATACAAGAGTTAAATTCCTCTAATGTACAGAGAGCAGGGAACATATAGCTTCTCTTTTTTACATTTGTTTTTGAGACATTCAAAAGAAGAGAGACCTAAACCAGCTTAAGTGGTGTCACCTTGACCTGGGTTCAGTGACCCACAGCATTAACTCCATCAGAAATTTTACATCCACTTCAATGCATGGCACGATTTCACCCATAACAGCACAAGCCTGTTGGTTTTACATTTTCTTCATTTCATATAAGGTTTTTTTTGCTTCTTAGAAAATCCATAATTCTTAAATATTGAATTTTCTGTTTTACATTCATCTGGAACTAAATTCAGACCAAGGGGGAAATAAATAAATTATTTGTTCATTTAAAAAGTCTTGATTTGTGAATGGGCTTTAATAAAAACCTTTTACAGGATACAAATTTGCTGATTTATTTTCCTTTTTTTGCAAACACACACAAAATAAACTCAGTCAGAAAAAATCTCCCAAGATTGAGGCTATCTAAAGTTATTAAATCAAGTGACTGTGCTGTGCACAAAGGTCCTCTGAGGAGTTCAGATGAAAAGAAGCACTAAAGACAACAAGAATTTTTCAAAATATAAACCTTTTTCTTAAATATATTTATATATGTACTTATTATGTACAACTCTACAGAAGCTGAAAGAACGTGGAAAGGGAGGTCCGTCCATGTGCGCAGCTTAGAGGCTTTGTTATAAAAAGTTTCTGCACAGTAGCTTGTTGGCTTACCTGCTTCATGATATTTTTCTAAACAAAATTTCACACCATTAAGAAATCTTGCTGAAATAAAGGCACTACTGATCTCTAGGTAGTGCACCAGAGCTCACATATTCTTTGAACAAGAGATAACTGAGCAGTTGAAAATAATAAAGAAGAGCTCATCTCTTAACTCATTCCAGTGTTGAAAACTTTACAAAATCTAAAAACGTACAACTGCAGCTTTAAGAGCATAGTGCAAATATGAAAATTAACAGCATAATTTTAAGGTCTTTAAATAAGCTAAAACATAACTAGAGTGTTGCTGTTTCCCTCTTACAGCTAAACAACATGACATATGGGAAGTTCCTCTTTAAAGATAATGCAAACCCAGAAGTTGGAAAAGAAAATGGCAGCAATCTGCCTAGTAAATTATTTATTTCTATTTTCATTTAACTTAGGGTTATTTTGCTATGGAAGACCAAAATATCTCTATGTCTGTTGGTTGTGAAGAGGTTGGGGAGGGCAAGGGTGGCTGCCCTTTTCTTTCCGGCGCCATCAGCCCCTCAATGGTTGGGGGTGGACACGGTCCGACTAATGCACAGAGCAAAGTTTCTTTTCCCTGGTCCTCTCCTGCATCAGAAGGTCTCGTCGTCATTGCAATTTGTAGCCCAGTGCCCAAACACTTCGCAGATTTCGCAATAGGGGCGCTCTTCCTTTCGGCTGCCATGGTAAGTCGAATGTGGAGGTTCGTCTAACGCCTGTGCTTGAGTCGGACAATCTTCAGTGTCATGGAGATCAAAACAGTCACAAATGTCACAGAAAAGGCGAGGCTTCTTCTTGATTTGGTTTTCTTCCTCACTGCCAAGATCAAAATTTGATAAGTAAGACTAGAATTTCATTATGTTTTTACGGAGAACAGTGATTCTAAAGAGACAGGAAATCTATAGGAAATAATAATAATAATAATAATAATAATAATAATAATAATAATAATAATAATAATTTATACCCCGCCCATCTGGCTGAGTTTCCTCAGCCACTCTGGGCGGCTCCCAATTGAGTGTTAAAAACAATACCGCATTAAATATTAAAAACTTCCCTCAAGAGGGCTGCCTTCAGATCAAAACACTTCCTGCTTTTGTACTGATTTGGGAGGGTTTGGGCCCGCAGGCAAGATCATCTGCCTTTTGCAGAAGCTTTCTACACTTTACCTTGGAAACCTACACAGAAATACATTACTGCTTGTTGTGAACTGCAGAGATTTCTCATATCTCAACGTATTTGCGGGGGGGGGGGGAATAGGGATACAAACAGTCTGAAATTCACACCAAGGTTTTAGACTAATTTAAAAGAGGATTGTCCTGTGTCCTTGACTAGTCTGGGAGTCATGCACTAAAGAGAAACAGGGTTAAAATCTTAACTTGTCTATATCCTTGACAATTGTGGGTCAAAGTTTCAGCGAGTCTCAGATGGGGTAGCTGTTAACTCACTTCCTGCCATCTGTATGTGGGAATCAAATTCACTGGGCTGGAGGAAGTCAAAGCTCTATCCACACTGGCAGCACAAAAACAGTGGCTTAATCATGACACTCAGCTTAGTAAAGATGAACAGTAAATAAAGGTGCATGATGTGAATTAGTAGTGACATAGCCATAGCATTTAAAAATCCTTTCTGGGCACTCAGAGGTTCCTCAGAAGCTTACCAAGTGTTTGTCAATTAGAAGGTCAATACTGGTGAAATAACTCCCCAAAGATAGCCTGCCCACCATAACTGTGTGATGCACAGTTGCAGGAAGACCCTGGGGGTGTCTGAGGTCATCTCTCAATTGACCTAGTGGCCATGGGGAGGTCTAAAATGCTCACTCTGTGAGCCCCATGAACAGAGTGTGCACTCTACAGATGGCCCAGGATCCTCTGCAGTCCCAAGGTTCTTCAATAGGGTTACTTGCAAGTATACAGTTTGAAAACCACAGTAATACTTCAGGAATTTCTGGCTGGCATTTAATGAGGCCAGTTCAACAGCCTCAATTCTAAAATGCTACCAAAATTTCCAGCTGATATTGTAAGTAACCAACCTGTCATAATTAATAGCTTCTTCCTCATTGCCATTGAGTGCTGCCTCAGACATCATTTCCACTTTCAATTTCAGTTCTTCATTTTTCCTTTGAAGATCCACGATCACTGAATTTAGAAAGTCAATCTGAAGGGTACATGGTGGAAGAAAGAAGAGACAGGATTATAAACTCAGAATATTTAAGCTGAAGGTTTTAAAAAACACAGCATGTGATGTAAGCAATGAATAGGGCAGAAATTGGGCACAGAAAGAAATTGTGCTGACTTAATTTATACATAGATAGAATGCTTGTAACTTTTATTTTTAAACACAGAACACTTTTAAGCATTAAACAAATATTAATAAACCTCATGGTATGTAGAGGAGTGAATTGTCAGAGCTGGAAAACCGTAATGCACAGGATAGCAATTCTCTTAGATAAACATGTTTTGCTCTGATGACCTGTTTCTAGTATCATGGCAGATTCTGTTTCCATTTTCTCAACACTATGCATAATTTTATACTCCCCTATTGTGCTCCCTCCCTTGTTTCTAAACCAAACGAAAAACCTTTCATAAAGGGGAATTTTTCCAGCCCCCTGGAACATTTTGGTTGTCTGCTTCTGGGTCTTTTCTAAGGAGACCTGTCAACTTATCCTGTGAAAGCTAAGCTCACTTGGGAGTCTTTGGAGAGGGACTTGATCAAACCTTCCAGTATACACTCCATATACTTAGAGAACCAGATGCCTCTGAGAAGGACATCAGCAGGGGATGAAGGCAGCAGCCGGGGACACAGAGGCTCCATGACAAGGAGCTGCTCCTGCTCTTCACAAATCTCTCTGGTCACCCAAGTCACTGACAGCCACTGTGTCTTGCTTTAGTGAATTCCATAAATTCTGCAGTGTGTGATGTCATTTCTTTTGTCTGTTCCGAATCTACTGCCAATTCATTTTATTGGGTTACCCCATATTCAAATCTTATGGACCATGGAGGATCCCTTTCCCCACACACTATTTATTCACTCTTTCCACAACATACATAAACTTACAGACCTCTGTCACATCTTCTGTTAGTCACCTTGTCTTTAAACCAGGGGTAGCTAAACTTTTTTGGGCCATAAGCAGCATTGACCAACAATCCTGAGAGCTGAAGTGTAAAAGTGGATGTGGCCAATTTTAATTTTTGTATAACTGGCGAGCCACAAAAAAAACTTTTGGCATCAAAGAAACTATGGGAGCACTCAGCAAAATAGAAAAGAAAAATGTAAATGATTTTTTTTTTAATTACTGGGATGCTTTGGGGGCAAAAAGAAAAGTGTTTCGCATCAGAAGACCTGTGGGAGCACCCAGAAAAAAACAGAAAAGTGTGTGTGTGTGTGTGTGTGTGTGTGTGTGTGTGTGTGTGTACTTGGAGTCTTTGTGGGGCAGAACAAGGCTTTTGGCATCACAGCAGGGGAGCACTAAAAGCAGTCAAAACTTGGCTTTAAGAAGGTAATTTATATTTTTTTAAAAAAATGACTAATTTTTGTTTTGGGGCCAAAAAATCCATTTGCTTAAATTAAAAGCCCCCAAAGCTGCAACATTTTTGTGTCGGAGAATTCCCAATATTTTTTTTAAAAACTGCCCCTTGTTTATTCCGATGGGTCTTCCCCCCCCCCCCATGATATCTCTTTGAATATATGGCACCCCCAAGTACTGTCCTCTGGCAGATTTCCTTAATAGTTAACCCTGGTGGTTCAGTATCCAAAAGGCTGGCTCACAACACCCAGGGCATCCTTCTAGGACAGGTGTCAATTTATTCATGTAAAAGTTCCCAGAATAGTGCAGGTTTCCTCCTTTACTTGGGTACAATCAAGGGGTGGTCCAGAAGAACAAAACCCTGGCTCTTCTGCGTGGGTCCTGTCTCTCTGGGCTGTTTTATATACAGTTTACGCTGCTCTGCAGGACCACTGGGTGCACTGCAAAGTGCAGTACCAGTGAGACTGCAGCCACCTGCACTGGGTCTAGAAAATCCTGTTGGCACCCCATAGCTCAGGGTAAGCTCTAGAAGCAAGAGCTGGGGTTTACCCCCCACCCTGAAAGTGGCCCTAAATATGCATCTATCCATATCAATTAGCGTATGCCATTTTTCTGCAACCTTGTGCCATGGGCCTGTGCCCCTAAGCTTGAATAGCTAGCACCCCCCTGTCTCTTTGCACTATTCCTCTTACAGAAGGCAAAGCAGAGGAGAACTATGGGGCAGCCGCACAAGGGATAAGACAGTGAGAACTGCCCACAGCAAAAAGCTTGAAACTGACTAAGCTATTTAAAAAAGGAGAGAAAGTGGAAACAAACCATATGCTGATTGGAGAAAAACGTTCCCAGAGGCAGATGGAAGCAAGGGAAGGTGGGGGGAAGAAAAAGCAAGCAAGCATTAGTATGTTAATTATACTATAGTTCTAATTAAGCCTATGTGAAGTGTATTACACTGAAGAAGTCCCGGCAGATACAATATCTAAGCTTGCCCTTCCAACCTTTTACCCCAGTTTGGGTGATGAAGCTGCAGCCTGGAAAAGGGGCTTCCCAGGGATTTCAGGAGGGCCAGTGCAGGAGCCTCTCTTCCCAGTGCAGCTGCTCTCTCTCTGCTCTCCAGAGCTGGGCTTCTGTAAAGGTTCCACACCGATGGGGACGAGTGTGCTCTTTGTCCCTGAGTCAGCAGGAGACCATTGTGTATCGGTTTATTTGTGTGTGTTTTCATTCTTCTTGTGTGGTGTGTCAGACCCTCAAAGTGTTCCTATTTTCTAGGGATGTCCCTGACTTAGAGAAGCTGCTCCGGTTTCTGATTTGATCCTGGAATGTCCCACTTTTCCTTGGGATGCCCCTATTTTCATTGGAGAAATGTTGGAGGGCAGGGAGATATGTGACCCCCCAAGCTGAAGGCAATCCTGTATAAGGAAGGGTTTTTTTTAATGTTTAATGTTTTATTATGTTTTTATATATATGGGAAGCTGCCCAGAGTGGCTGGGGCAACCCAGTAAGATGCATGGGGTATAAATAGTAAGATTATATGGAATGGGATGTCCCTATTTTCATCAGAGAAATGTTGGAGGGTGTGTGTGAGCCCTGGGTCTGTGTGTGCATGTCGGCCTTTGTGGGGTGTGTGTGAGGGAGACAGTGGGATACAGTCACTCTTGCTGTATCCATAAAAAGAAGCCTGTAAAATCTGCTGAGCTGGTAGCTATCAGTTCCTAATGAAACTCATCACTAGGCTGGGTGATATTAGGTTTTTAACGTTGCAGTGCATCACCAGTCAAACATTGTGGTTTGGCGATATACCGTGATGCTGAAAGAAAGCTGCATTGGCCCCATCCCTTGAGGTGCTGGGTAAACTGCCACAGCTCTCACCACAGGAGCTGAGGCTCTTTCACCCCAGAGCCTTGCAGGTCGGGGCCAATGCAGCTGGCCTAAGTCCGCTGCTCAGCTTGTGGGGAGGCTCCCGCCTGACAGCCGAGTGAGCCAGACCACGCCCCAAGATAGAGGGAGCCTGGACAGGCAATGGGAAGGGGGCAGGCAAGCAACCTCCTTCTCCTTGGAGAAAGAGGCCGCTTGCTTGCCCCCCACCCAGCTGAGGGAGCCCCAGTCCTTCTCCCGCTTGCGCACTAGCACCTGGGGAGTGGGAGCAGTTAAGGAGTGCCCCTACCCCACCAATGTATTGTGCGAGCTGGTGTCGGGTCCGGGGCTCCATAAAACTTCTTGGCTGAGGAGAGCCAGTGAGGAGAGGACAGCTGGCAGGAACAAGCTGTATTGGAGCCTCACCGATGCAGCTTGATTCTCCCTCTGCGCTGGTATGAGGGACCAACCATGATGTCGGTTTCACTCAGTGGTATGTCGCTGGTGAAACTGCCGTGGCTCCTGAGTCCCACTGCCTCCAGCACCCGGTTACAGCTTGTTTCTCCTTTGCTGTGCTGGGTGCTGGAGGGGCTCAGGAGCAGCGCAGTTTCACCAGCCATATACCACTGAGTGAAGTCACCATCGCAGTCTGGCCCTCATACTGGTCCTGGGCAATATGTCAATATGTCACCCAGGCCTACTCACTGCCTTTTACCCAAGACAGACGCTTGGTAGTCAGTCTGCTCTGATTTGAGGCAGCTCTCCAGAGCCTAAGCCAATGACGGGTGCAGGGACCTGGACCCAGGACCTTCTCCATGCCACAAAGTGGTCTGTTGCTGAGCTGCGGCCCCTTCCCATTCCAGTATGGGTGGAAAGGATCCATCATAAAAGGAATCAGGGTGCAGTGATTTTGCATATTATGGGGCAGGATTAGAAACTGATATGGATATGTTCTACCTGGACACTGAGGTCCAGCGCTGAGGGACTTCTGGTGGTTCCCTCACTGCAAGAACCCAAGTTACAGGGAACCAGGCAGAGGGCCCTCTCGGAAGTGGCACCTGCCCTGTGGAACGCCCTCCCATCAGGTGTCAAAAAGAACAACAACTACAAGACTTTTAGAAGACATCTGAAGGCAGCCGTGTTCAGAGAAGCTTTTAATGTTTGATGCATTACTGTATTTTAACATTTTGTTGGAAGCCGCCCAGCCAGATGGGCGGGGTATAAATAAATAAATAAATAAATAAATTATTATTATTATTATTATTATTATTATTATTATTATTAGGTTTTGGAGGCAATTTCTAATGTCTGATAATGCAATAATTCTACTCAAATACTTTCTTATCTGAGAAACGACAAATCTCACTGCTGATGTTAGGCCCAGCTCTTACTCCTGAGACATAGATTAAGTCACTGGGCCCAGAGAAGGGTCGGAAGGGAAGAGACGTGGTTCCACTACCAGAAATTAAGTACACCTGAGCAGCTCCTACATCCAGTCATACCTTATTCACCCCCACCAGTGGCTCATCCTTCACTCAGCCAGACAGGCACCACCATCTCTGGGATGCTGCCCTACCAATTGCTCTTTCACAGGTTGCTTTTCTTTACGCAAATTAAGACATCATTTTTCTTCCCCCCCATGAGAAACAAATGAGGTAGGAGTCATCCCATGTTAATCGTACGCGTAACCAACCCGTGAAATGCTGCTTTGCAGCTGTCTATTTCTGCATGGGGCCAAGAGGGTATAAGAAATACCTGGCTTTCTTGGTTATTTTCATCCTGGAGGGCATCACTGGCTGTGTCATCTTAGAAAAGTAGAAGAAAAAAACACTTATGAAAATATTTCCAGCAAATAATCATTACTTATGTGCTGATTCAACTGGAATTTAGGAGAGAACCAGGGGGGTGGGGAGAAAAATGGAGAGATATGAGAGAGGGAGAGAAAGAAAAGGAAATCTGGCCTCATATCTATACTCTGATTAAAACTTCCAGATTGGAGTAATGTAGTGAGCTGTACCTAAGACTGCCCCTGGAGGCTAGACAAAATCTTCATGCCTGCTTTGAAACTGTAGCGTGGGTTACTGGTCTGGTTCTGAGCACTTCAAGCTCCTCATTCTTACCTTTAAAGCTCAAAATGGCATGAAGGGACTAGGATACTTGGTTCTGCAAGAACCTGCCCATATATTAGGACAATGTTTGAAAACCCTGCGCCAAATCTCTTACCTTTGGAAGTGATGTCTGAGGTGACCAGGGAATACTCTGCCATCTTTATTGAACCATGTAAAGACCTTACAAGGTTTTATTTTAGATCTTTTTTAAACCTGGTGCTCCATATGCTTTTATTTGATTCCTCAGCTATAAAATGCTGCATTCTGCGACTTATTTTTCAAAGTATTTTGAAATCATAATCAGATCTCAAAGTGATTAGCTTACTAGAGTGAGTTAACAATAAATAAAATACAATTTTTGTTATAAGTGATTGTTCAAGGAAAAGTAAAAGCACCAATGTCATAGAATCATAGAGTTGGAATAGACCACAAGGGCCATCGAGTCCAACCCCCTGCCAAGCAGGAAACACCATCAGAGCACTCCTGACATATGGTTGTCAAGCCTCTGCTTAAAGACCTCCAAAGAAGGAGACTCCACCACACTCCTTGGCAGCAAATTCCACTGTCGAACAGCTCTTACTGTCAGGAAGTTCTTCCTAATGTTTAGGTGGAATCTTCTTTCTTGTAGTTTGGATCCATTGCTCCGTGTCCGCTTCTCTGGAGCAGCAGAAAACAACCTTTCTCCCTCCTCTAGATGACATCCTTTTATATATTTGAACATGGCTATCATATCACCCCTTAACCTCCTCTTCTCCAGGCTAAACATGCCCAGCTCCCTTAGCCGTTCCTCATAAGGCATCGTTTCCAGGCCTTTGACCATTTTGGTTGCCCTCCTCTGGACACGCCCCAGTTTGAACCACACACAAATCCCATATTCCTTTTAACAAAGGAGCAAATGCAGCAAAGTTGGAGGGATTTTGCAAAAGGAACATGGTGGGTGGTGTGGTGGTGAAAGGACTTAAACACAGACATGCAACAGGAGTGATGCATTGGATAGCAATATGAGGAAAAAATACTCCTCCCCAATTATCTGAAACCATATTATCCCATCTCTCTGTTGAATGAATTTACTAGGTGCATGGAGTCTCATGCTACTTAACAGTATGGCAATATCAGCATTAAACTCATAATCAAAGTCTCTGACTATTGAAATGCCTTGCTTATTTCTGAGGGTGCTTTGATAAATGAATATGGGGACCATTATTTCAGGTTCCAGAGTTTTAAAGCCTGCAAGTTATAAATCTGAAACCAAATGCCTGCAAACCTATTGTTTGAAAATCCATGCATGAACAACTGAAGTAGCCCCACTTTTCTAAGGCAGGGAACTGACCAGCAATATCATTATGCCAATAGGTGCAAATGTACAGAGTAAGACGATTGTCACCACATGTGACAACCATACATTCTGAGCAGTTTATTCCGTGATTACATGCCCACTGTGGCAACCCTTGGGAGAATGGTAATCTGTGTTCGCTCTCCAGTTAGAACAGGAGATGGTCATGGTTGCAGAGTGGACATCTGGGAGGGAAGGGAATTCAGGTCTATAAATTACACATCCACTCAAGCTGTTAAACTACTACCATGTGGTAACATTCTCACTGTTGAGTGCAATATTGGGTTCAAAGGGCCTCTGAAGAGCTACAACCCCAAAGGGCTTCTCCTACTTTGTTTCCAAAGACACAGAAACATATTTGAGTACTACAGAATATAAGACAGTTATTTAGGATTCTGTTGCTGCTGGAATCCAGTGATGGCCCTTTCACATCCCAAAGGTTATCAAGCAGTAACATCAACCACCTACGTAATGTGGCATCTCACCCCTAACTGAACTAATAAGTCACTTAAGTGATGCAGGTTTTTACCACCACATGAAGGGACTTAACTCTGTCATCCGATGGGATCTGAGGTGCCATATACCCTGCAGCCAACTCACTTTCAGCGAGCTGCACAGTGAAGATACAGCAAGCAGACCAGAGCTGGTTTTACCTGAGGAGCCACGTGGCTGTTTCTGGCTCTCTCTGAGCTTCTGCTCCAGGTTCTTTACTTTTAGTTCAAGTTTCAACTTATCAGACTCCAGAGACTGAACTACGGAATGCAAATTCCTCGCAGTGGCATTCTCTCCACGGAGCACGGTCACCTGCAAAAGTTAAACAAAGAGAGGATGCGGCGGCTCAGGGGAGGGAATCCTTTTCAGCCCGAGGGCCACATTCTTTGGTGGGGAACCTTTCAGGATCCATAATCACTTTCTGCTACTTCCCTTTCCATGCCCACAAATTCCTCTGCACTTTTTTTTTTTTTCTGGCTGTGCGCATAAATATTTACAGAATGCACCTGAACTGAGGAATATATACATACTTCTGATCCCTCAGATTTGAGCAAAATTTGAACACTGCACAAGGAAACTACATAAAAAAAATTATACACCAGAAGTATTGAAAAGTGTGTGCTGAGAATTTACAATCGCTTTCATTTCTTTTTCAGCATGTTAGTAAGGGTGTTGTTGTTGTTTTTATTATTATTAATAATGTATTATTTATACCCTACCCATCTGGCTGAGTTTCCCCAGCCACTCTGGGCGGCTTCCAACAAAATATTAAAATGCAGTGGTCTGTTAAATGTTAAAAACTTCCCTAAACAGGGCTGCCTTCAGATGTCTTTTAAAATAGGATAGATGCTTATTTCCTTGACATCTGATGGGAGGGCGTTCCACAGGGCAGGCGCCACTATCGAGAAGGCCCTCTGTCTGGTTCCCTGTAACCTCATTCTCGCAATGAGGGAACCGCCAGAAGGCCCTCGGCGCTGGATCTCAGTGTCCGGGCTGAACGATGGGGGTGGAGACCATCTTTCAGGTATAACGCTCCTTCAGGTGTTTCAGGAGCTTAGACTTTTATGAATATTCTTTTCTTCTGATCCCTCAGATTTGCACAAGAAAATTTAGAATTGCCTGACTGGGTGTTTCTGCACACTTCTTGGGTAGGGCAGTGGCTGCGCTGAGCCCTGCCAGGCCTACTCATACCTGTGATGGGCCCTCCCCACTGGGCCTCCTCTCGCCGCATGATGTAGTGAGCGCATGCCAGGCCTCCTTCACCCAAAATTGGGCAGAACCCGGCGCATGTATGTGGGCAATGGACTTTGCTGCTGCGGAAGGAGAGCGTTTCCCGCAGCCGTGAGGGAGGCAAGCTGCGTGGCCGCCAGCCAGCTGGTTGGCAGGCGTGCAACTCCTCGCCCCCCAGCTGCTGTGGGAGACGCACACTCTAGGGAGCATTTCCCACAGCAGCGTGGGGGGTGGGTGGGAACTGTGTGGAACCCAGTTCAGCTACTGATTGATTGATTGACTGCAGAAATGGATAAAGCCCTCCAACCAAACAATGACTCTCATCAGTGCAGGTAAGAATTTTTTTTAATTTTCATTTTTATCATCTACAATATTGTTTTATTTATTTTATAGTACAGTACATTGATAATTGTTTTCATTATATGGATAAATTGTCTCATTAGATAGTAAAATTAATGTTAAATTGCTGATTTAGGGGTTGTTTTTAAAAGTCTGGAATGGATTAAACCATTTTGCATTAATTTCTATGGGAAAGCACGCCTTGGTTTAAGAACACTTTGGTTTAAGAACAGACTTCCGGAATGGATTAAGTTCATAAACCAAGGTACCACTGTATTTGAAAGGTTTTTTATATTGTATTTTTATATGTCTTATCCCATACCAGCCCACCTCATCACCCGAATTGAAGGGTACATTTTGCAAACCAGCTAAAAGTCAGCAGACAGTGCTTCTAAAAATAGTACCTCATTTCTGAGCTTTTCCAGTTCTTCATCTTTCTCTGTGATCAAGGCACTAGTAATACTGATGGATTTCTGCAGGGATGTTCTCTCTTCATCAATTTCTTTTTTTAAGTCAGATTCTCTAAAAGAGAGAGTCAAACGGTTTCATGAGTTAGGTGAAGACTTGCTCCATTACTATTGCTTAAAAGGCCAAGTTGGGCGGGGGGAAGAGGTGGATTTTTTAAAACTATTATAGAAGTAGAAAAGGTTCTTATCAGAAGTTTCAGTTCTAGCTTTGCTTACTGAGATTTAATACTTGGCAAAATTATTTGGGATTTTACAGCAGTAGAAATAAAGTGAAAAGTTTTACCTATGTAGATTCATGCCAGAATCTGCATATCATTGTATCCATTTGAATTTAAAGAAAAATGTTAATAGGATTGGGAGATAGAAAACTGAAAAGGAGGGGTGAGGTCGCATAGAGTGAGCCTAATTTCAAACTTTTGTTACTTCTTGGAACCATTATTAACAAGCAACGAAAAGTGCGTGCAAAGCTCGGGTACACAGCTGTCATGCAAAGCAGGGGTGAAGCTGGACTTATCAGCTGGTCCTCACTAATTTCTGTTAACATCCACATTTCCAGAGAATGCACTTTTTGACCCAGAGTAACTGGGAGCGTATTAACAGAGGGTTGGTTGGTCTGTAACAAACTAAAACACAAATGTACAGTTCAAAGGGTTGTAAACTATTATTATTCAGCATATAAAAACACTAAACACCTCTATTTTTTGCTTGCATCACAACAAGTGGCTTCCTAAGCAAATAGCATGATAGATGGCTATGGAAAAAACCCCACCAAGGAGTTGGCTGAGGGGCCTTCAGAACACACTTGCCCAGCTGTGCGGCTGGAAGCTATTTACATTTGCCTACATCTTAAAATTGGTTTTGTAGCATTTGGATGGTGGTGGTAATGTATACCTCTCTCAGCATTCAGGAAAGGCTTGGCAGCTGAGGCTTTTAAGACTTTCTTCTTAAGCATTTGACATCCACTTGTTTTGATAAGAAACTTTTAAAGATGAAGAAGGCAGTCTGAAAATCCAGGCACAAGCACTTGACGTAGCCTAAATTTACTAAGGGAGCTGCCACTAAACAGGGAACTGGTGAAGAAAACAAAGTTGCCTTCAGATTTGTTAAGACACTGGAAACACAAGAATTGAAATGCCTTGGCCTTCCAATATTTCTGCATCACTGACTCAGCGCGTGAATCACAGGGGGCTCTGCCCTTCGTAGCAATTCTGACAGCCCCCTTGACTACTGCCTTCAGAAGGCCACAGGCCAGGGCCAGGACTTGGCTAAGAAGAGAGGAAGAGACACTTTGTGCCGTTCATTAAGGGCCCCTTCTGTCTTTCCCCCGACAATTCAAGCTGACTCCGCAGGGCTCCTTCATTGGCCTTCCCACCACCACAGCGAGCAACTGCTGCTGCCAGGACTGGCCCTTCCAGGAGGCAGAGGGAGGCATTTGCTGGGGGGGGGGTGGCTTTAAATGTGTGCCATGTGGTCTGCCCAGCGGCCCCTAAGCTAGCTTGCTGCTCTGCGCTTCCACCATGAATGCTGAAGTAAGAGCCAACTACCAGTCTAGTCAGGTTCTGTGCACAGAATGGGGAATGCACCACCTTGCCCTTTGCCTCAGGCAGCAAAATGGCTTGGGCTGCTCCTGGCTGCTCCCTTTCTGCCACCTGCTTGCCTAATCGGCTGACGGGCAGCGGCCTCTGCTCCTGCCGCCTCCCATCCCCACGGCTGAGGGGGCCAGAGGGAGAGGCAGGTGAACTGCCAAGAAGGCTGCAATGGGGAAGAGCCAAGGGGGCTCGTGTCAATGGGTTCATCCTGGGCCCTCAGCAGATGACCGGCAATATCAGCCCTTGAGGCAGGGCCCTGTTACTTTTCTGAACACAGCCACAGAAAACAAGGCCTCTAAGAGCCGCACTGAAAATAGCGGGATGCTACTGTGCAATTCCTACTTATTTAAATAGGGCCTGAATGGGAGACACTACAAATTGGTTCAATCCCTTTACTGGGAGAGTAGGCCTGTTTTTTGTTCTTGTTTTTAAAGACAGCCAACAATTGCTATTGGAGGAAACTAAAATCGAGCAGAGCTAGCCAGAGAAAGAGAGAGCAAGAGAGTATCTCATGCACATCCAGATGGAGCAAAATGCAAACTGAAGAAAGGGATAATCAATAGCCCTAAACCAAAGGTTGTTAAGTGTCCATGGTATCTACAGTTAGTGAGAACCACGATAACCAGCGGGTGAAAAACAGCACAGTCCTTGCAGGAGCCCAAGAAATATGGCAAAAACAAACAAACAAACAGCAGTGATAATACATCACAGAATTCTATCTGAAGTTATGCAGATGTTTAGTCTTAGTCATGGAAGCAGCAACTGGAGAATCTGGGATGTACAGACATGAAGGCACACACCACAGCTGGGTCAGGGTTGTTGTTTTTTAAGACAGAGAAGGAATTGAACAGAATCAAGCCACAGCCCCGAACAGCTGCCCAGAGTGTCTCTTCTAAATATCAGAAAGGCTGTTTTTTGTTCCAGAAAAGCTCCATGGCATTTAAGTCTGCCTTTGATTCTGCAGAATGCTTGTTGAGCACATGAGTGACAGCTCCTATATGTCAAGCATTGACCACTGGTCTGCTAAAACTAACAGTAGCATGCCTTGCCTAATTATTCGGGTCGTCTGTGCATCACTGGGTATAACTGTGTGCATTCGGGGTATGTGCTTGAGTGTAAGTAAAAGTGTGTCCATATAGGTAAACTCTGCACACACAAAAAGCAAGTTGTATTCACAATTTTGGGCTAGTTTTGCATCATTTTTGCACTGGCTTACACAATTTGAGAAGAAAGGAAATGGCAGGAGGACACAGAGAAGAGTATAAGCTTCTCCTGACAACCATGGGGACTAGGAACTTGATTGAAAAGCAGAAAAGACGAGCCAGGATTATTAAGATGCCAGTCTTTGCACTAGACAGAAAACATTGTGTTTCGGGGGGTGTGTGAGAAATGCACCTAATTTTGGAGGTGTTCACAGCTTATCATACAAACTGTTCTTTTGGCCAGTGACATTCCACACTTCCACATTTCACAAGCCCTTCTGTAAGTGGGAAAACACATGGCCAGTAATTACTTGGGCTGCAGTGCTTAGTCAGTTAAAAACTGTGGACAGACTAAAAAGGTGCACACACACACACACATATATATATATTTATATTATTATTTATAATACAACTACTTATGGAAGTGGCAAGTACCATCCTAACTGAGGGTCTCTCTCTAATGTGAGAGACAAGGGCGAATATATGCCTTTTCTAAGATGATGTACAGCTACAATGCATGCACACATCATCTGAAAAGCATGCTTTCTGCATCAGAGCATTTCTTTACACATATGAAAATTTAAGCAATTAATTAGAAGCCATATAATTAATTAGGTAAACTATTTCAAATCAAGTGACAGGCCTAATATATACACATTTCAAATGCCCTTTCTTCTCAGACACCTCTCGCATTCATTCCCTTCCACCTTGACTTTGAAAAATGCCTCTTGCATACACCTCCAAACACTTCAACTGGATCTGCCAGCACAGAACCCCCATGATACATAACAGAGGCCCAGAACCATTGGGCTCTTAAAGGTAAAGGTAAAGGGACCCCTCACCATTAGGTCCAGTCGTGACCAACTCTGGGGTTGCGGTGCTCATCTCGCTTTATTGGCCGAGGGAGCCGGCATACAGCTTCCGGGTCATGTGGCCAGCATGACTAAGCTGCTTCTGGCGAACCAGAGCAGCGCACAGAAACGCTGTTTACCTTCCCGCCAGAACAGTACCTATTTATCTACTTGCACTTTGACGTGCTTTCAAACTGCTAGGTTGGCAGGAGCAGGGACTGAGCAACAGAAGCTCACCCCGTCGCAGGGATTCGAACCGCCGACCTTCTGATCGGCAAGTCCTAGGCTCTGTGGTTTAACCCACAGCGCCACCCGCGTCCCATCTTAGCATCAGGCAAAATGAGACAGTCCACCGCTGGCCGCAGTAAGGTAAGGCACAGCAAATAATCATTTTATTATGTTTTTACTAACATAAGGGAAAATAGTCTTTTGGAAATTCTGCCTTGGCACCAAAATGCTTGGAAAACCTCTGCCAATATTTATCCTTGGGTTAAAAAATGTGGCCATTCTATGGTTAAATTGGAAGATGTGCTTTGAATGACAAACTATATATATTTCTATGTATTTGTGTGTATGTGTATGTATGTATACACCCACATCCCCACACCCAGCAATTTGAAAGCTCAGTCATGCTGAAAAACCTCATCCGTTTTCTTGTAGGATGGGAGCACAGTTATTATCAACTTGAAAAGTATAATTTCATGGCTCAAAAGACCCATTTAACAACAGTTTCCAATTGGTTTATTAGGGCAGGGCTCATGACCATTTTGTACAGTAATTCCCATGTTTTGCACCAATTTTTTTTAGTGACATTTAAGGTTGCAAGGGGCTCACCCCACCAGAAGCATCTCCTGAGCAAGTTCCACTGAAATGAATGGGATTTGCTCCACTGAGTGAAGTAGATTTGTGCAGGAGACATTCTTAGTGGTTTGTGCCCAGAAGCAGCTACTAAATAGATCACATGGGTGACTCCAATAACCCCCAGCTAGAAGCACACCCAGATTCTTCGCTTGCCACAAAAGAAACCAAGAAATTCAAATAATGAAGCAAGTACCTTAATGTGATACTGGGCAAGCTTTAAAAATGCAAGATAACAAGAACCACATGTTAGAAACATGGAAGAGAAATGCAAAATACAGTAAAGGAAGAACTAAATTTGCACTGAAGTGGATTCTGTTGTTGTTTAAAAAAAAAAAGATTTAATACTGCTGAGTATTTTACGAAACAAAAAACCAAACAAAAAAGCAAGACACTAAGGAAACAAAAAGGCAGCCGAAAAATATGTACAACAATTTTTATTGGCAAGGAAAAAAAAGTTATTTATTGTAACGTGGATAGACTTTCTTTAGTCTTACCATTAAAGACACACAGATATAGCAAAGGAAGCAAGGGTAGGAAAGGGGAGAGAGAGGAGTGAAATGAGTATTGAGAAAATAGCGCAGGCTCAGAGACAAGTCAGACAGTTAGCAAATCCACCATGGATCTAATGAGCTGAAGCAACACTGAGCCCCCTTTGAGCTAGAGAGTCCCAAAATTCTCTAACTCCGCCTTCATCAACCTCATGCCCTCCAGAGGTTTTGAACTACAACCAATAGGAATCAGTGGCACTTAGCTGACCTCCCACCACGTGCGTCACTTTGGCTTACCCAGGGAGAGAGGGAAAGGGGCAAAGCCAGGGGGGGAGCGCCCCAGGGGCTCCGATGGTACCAACCTCGCTGCCACCTCACCTCTCACCCTCCCGGTACCCTGAGGGCTGCTCTGCTCCCTGTTGCTGACCCTTGGCTGCGCTGGCTGGGGCAGACGGAAGTTGTAGTCCAAAATATCCAGAGGGCACCAGCTTGGAAAAGGCTGTTCTAATACCTACTTTCACAAAGACAATTTTGGGGGCAGGAGAAGAAGAACTATTGTGGGTGAAAGGGTGATGGGCAAGACTGCTCACTCCATGAGGTCTCTCTATATCAACTGACCAAAGATCTCTTGTTTTTGCATCACAAAACCTGAGAGGTTAGGCAGAAAACCTACTGCTAATTCCTGAGCCTTGAAAATGAACTGTTTGGAAAGTCCCTGGTTATTTAAAACAAAAAAATTCCTTCCAGTAGCACCTTAAAGACCAACTAAGTTAGTTCTGAAGAAGTGTGCATGCACACGAAAGCTCATACCAAGAACTAACTTAGTTGGTCTTTAAGGTGCTACTGGAAGGAATTTTTTTGTTTTGACTATGGCAGACCAACACGGCTACCTATCTGTACCTGGTTAATTTAACTGTCTCAATCACTACAAAGTTACATAAACTACAAGGCACCCTGTAAGCATACTTCAGAAATAAAACTCATTCATGTTTCTATCCAGTATATTTTCTATCCAGAATATTTATGTTTGCTAGGATGCTTTTTTTCTAAATTAGTTATCCCCTGAAGGTGTTAAAATGTCAATGTTAAGATGTTTATAAGTTTTATAAGTTGTTGGCCAGCTTTATAAGTTGTTGGCCTCTGTCTGTCTAAAGAGACAATGGACAAATGTGCCATTGGGGTGGGGAGGTTTAAAGTCAAACTGAGAGAGTTATTTGCCTGCAGTGGGTGTAGAGTTTAGCAATATTTTGACAAAACCACTTAATGAAGACTTTTGAAGCTGATCCACGGGGAGGCTTTGCGCAGTTTCCAGATCTGTTAAAGCGATTCAATAATCTAGTGCTAAAAATGGCACAATTATCTAGGTGCTGAAATGCAGAGAATAGAAGGGAACATCTAACAGAGTATGGTACATGCTAGATTAAGCAATGTTAAATGCTTCTTAAGGTCAAGCCTTTTCACACAAATTTTAGTGATGAGAAGGATGAAACTTTTTGCATGTATTTAGTATTCCACATGTATTGTCAACAGCTGAAGTGTGCAGTCCTGGGTTATTTCAACTAAAGAAGGGTAGATGGAATCAAACAGCTTCACTGTGGGTTTATTTAGTCCTATTTTCCCCAATTGTCTGTAGGTACACACACCCAAACACCCCCCCCCCTGTGAGAAAGCTTACCTCTTTTTCATCTCTAGCAACTGGTTATTAAGGACAGATCTCTCTTCGTCCAGCTGAAAGAGAAAATCAGTCTCATTTACCATTTAAGAATCAAACAGTGCTATCTTCTAATTCAAACATCCTGCAACTTTGGCTAATTTGCAGATTGTCTTCTCTCCAGAGGTGAAAAAAGGGGGGATCCTCTGCAACTTAAGCCATTTTCACAGAAATTTTTTATTTTCAGCAGGCGCATGAGGCAACGCTGCCTCTTCCCCAATTCTTTCTCCCCTCTTCACATGCTCTCTTTGACCAGAGGGATTTGTTGAATCCTGACAGGAGAGTCCTCCTCTGCCCCTTTTAATCCCACAACAGCAGCCAGCCAGATCCCCTGGCCCCCAGATCTCCCTAGCTATAGCCATTCCCCTCCATGTCTCTCAGCTCTGAGCTTTGGCCCTCAGTTCCCAAGAGAAGCTGATGCTCTCTCTCTCTCTCCCACAAGAGAGAGAAGGAAAGTGCAAACCATGGGAGGTTTGGCCTAGAACAGACATCATATTGTGCCGAGAATGTGCTTGAAGTCTAATATAGCTATTTTCAGTGACAGCTCCAGAGGACAGCTCATCTGCCTCCCCCGCACAGGCAGGCTGCACATGCTACTGCTCTCAATTTCAAGGCTTGCTGTAGAGGCAAGAAAACTGAAACTCCAGAGGTGGAAGGAGAAGAATTTGGAAGGGAAAGTGCCTTTGTTCTGAAGGATGGAGGATACAAGGGCTTAAATCGGAGGTAAACAAGGGCAGCCCATGAAATCTCCTTCCTGCAAGCTGCAGAGATGTAACCTACTACAAAAAGGTAAAATTCACATTTGTTGCTCCACCCACCACGGCCATGCCCCCACCCCAATTGACTTCAAGGGGCATCTTTGGCAATAGCTTGTCACGGAGAGCCCTCAGAGATCTCCTCTGGACAGCAGACTTCCTCAGAACTGAGGAATGTTGTGAGGTGACAGGCACCCCCTCTGCACCTTCTGAAGACAATTGTTCCAATGGGTTTTCCCAGCTAGATGAACGGCTCTATGGGTGTCTATTTTGTATTCTTTTGATTTTAAAAAAACATGTATTTGTTTTCCTCTTTCTACTGTACATTGCCTCTGATGCACTTGTGTGGAAGAATATTAATAAATTACTAACTATAATAATAATAATAATCTGCCAGTTTAACTGCTCCACAGTCTGAAAATCCTTATAACGCCCTAGAGCTGGGTCAGTATTCATGGAGGAACAGGTCTGCTGTACACAGTGTTTGATGAGAAAGTATCAACTCCCTCTCCCACTCAAATGGTGCAGCCAGACTACATGTACTTACTACTTAGGAACACCACATCTCTACATATTATGTGATATAAATAACCACCACAAAAGCTCTGAATATGACATACTTATTTTACAATTTATTTTTAATATATCCAAGAAAAGACCTTTGCTTCTTGCTGAGAATTTCTGGCAGTAGCCCTTCTCCCTGCCCCCATCAACTGAAAAAAATTGCATATGCTACCCCCAGCAGGACCAAATGGATGCTGGGAAATTCTTTCAGCAAAAAATACGTAGAATGGAGGATTATTTTTTTTAAGTAATAAGACTTCCTAATTTTAAATTAAGGGCTGCCACACGAAGATTTGAAATACTGCAAGTCAGAAAATTTCCCCAAGGTAAGGGTCTAATATATGATTGAATATCCTTTAATTAATTACAAAGCAGCTAATTACTTAAGCAGTCATGAAGAGAACACCCATATTTCCTCTACTCAAATACACAAACTTCAGATGTAAATATAAAACACTGATGAAACAATACCAATTAAATCTGCAAAATGCCTCAGGCATATACAGATTCACTAACAGATACTGGCCAGAATTTATATTGTTATCATAGCAGTACCAATCAAAAATACCTGCAAGGTAAGTGGAAGACTCATCTTGCTAGTTTTAAAGACATTAAATCTCACTCCGAAAAATAAGCTCATTCTGGACAGCTTTCATTTACTGCTTTCTAACTTCCTCTGGACAAAGAAAGGCTGGTCATCTGAATTTTATGCAAGCCCCTCTCTGACGTACATTCTAAAGCAGAGGTCTTCAGGGACCCTTTCCACACTGGCTTCTCCGCCATAGAAGCAGAGAGTTCTTTTAGGGCTGCCAGGGCAGGAGCCTCCCGCGTCCTGAGAGTTCAGGGCCAAACCTGAGACCTGGGGGCGGCTCCTGGAGATGTCATGGATCAGGCCTCAGGGATCTCATTAAGCACAGTCCTTGTTATTTTCAAACAAAAAACACAAGGTCCAACAAATGAGCAAATAGGTCACTCATTGGAATTTAAGTCAGAAATCTTAGTGAAAGGGGGTACAGTGGTACCTCAGGTTAAGTACTTAATTCATTCCGGAGGTCCGTTCTTAACCTGAAACTGTTCTTAACCTGAAGCACCACTTTAGCTAATGGGGCCTCCTGCTGCCACCATGCCACTGGAGCATGATTTCTGTTCTCATCCTGAAGCAAAGCTCTTAACCCGAGGTACTATTTCTGGGTTAGCGGAGTCTGTAACCTGAAGCGTATGTAACCCGAGGTACCACTGTATTCCCAGGTCCAGCTGAATTAAGGGGATCATTCCTTCTTACCTGCTTAGGCAGCCTGGGTAGGGCAGCCCCACATGGAGATTCAAGCCTGCCAGCTGGAGGCGGTGGGTGTACCCGGAGACTTCAGGCCCAAGGGGCCTGACAACCGTACACACACTCAGTTTACATGGGTGCTGGTCAGGTTTCATCACTGCTCTGTGTGAGCTAACAGTGCGCCCTAGAACATCTTGCTGAGTTATAGTGGTAATGATAAACCAATGGACTTGGCTGCCATTACTGATCTTTTTGATAAGGTTCCAAGGAACATCCAGGGTTGCTCACAACACTGTTGAAAAAACCTTAGCAAATCAACATGTTTCACTTATGTTTTAGGGCTAGCCAATTCACATTCCTTGGCACCCCAACTTGGTAGGTGGATATTCTTCCTAGGCTAACACTCCAATTCCAGTTACCAGATTTCTTTACTCTAGGACTTCTGTGCCAACAACTGTCATATGCAGCAAGGGAAGGTGAAGAAGAGGCAGAAAGTCCTTGGACCAGATTTAACTTTGGGTTAAGCTCTTTCTCTTAACCAATTTACACCCAATCACCCACCCACCCACCTGGAAGCCCCTTCCGAAGCCTTATGTAATGGGGGCAACGGAAATGCAGATAGGTGAGCAACTTCTTCTTGTTGCAAGAGGGCCTGTGCAGGAGAAGGGACTGGCAAATTGGGCTTCCTGGTGTGATTTTGAATTTTAAGAAGTTAGAGAGGTAAATTTAGGATGCCTCCACTTCAGCAATCCTTACCCACCAACTAGGTAAGCTACTCGCTTCTGCTGGGCTGGGGGTGCTCCTGTATTGAAAGGGAGCATTGGGATGCCTTACAGAAGTGGCTGATCTGGGCTAATTAGCTACACTAGGCTTTATCACGTATTTAGCTCCATGACTACCATGCCTTGGGCAGACACCCATTATTAGTGCCCCCTCTTTATCCAACAATTTAAAGTTGCTTACAAATCAAATTTAAAATTCAATTAAAAAAAAAAAAGTATGTCTGCAAGCCATACCCAGAGTTCTTTGTTGGCGCACATCCAGCATCGGAGCCTGTGCTTGCAATAAGGTCTACATACTATTTTAGTTCACATTAATTAGTCCAGGGACCCCTGCAGGTTTCCCCAAGAGACAAAAGGACAAGAACTGCTGTAAGAGGCTGAAATGTAATGCCCGGGCTCTCTGCCTCCTCAGTGTCCCAGTTTCTTCTCAGCTTCCCAACTACTGCTGATATAGTTTTCTCAGCTTCCCAACTACTGCTGATATAGTTTGGGCATTGTCGGCCAGAGGGTGTTAAAGAAGGATTATACATTTTTCATGTATGCAACAACAGCAGCAAGAATACTCATAGCTAAACACTAGAAAACTCAAGACTTGCCCACGCTGGAAGAATGGCAGATGCAACTGATAGACTATATGGAACTAGCAGAAATGACTGGCAGAATCCGTGACCTGGGAGAAGAAGTGGTGGAAGAGGATTGGGAGAAATTTAAGGACTATCTACAAAAACATTGTAAACTGTATGAATGTTAAGATGATGTAAGAGTAAGAAGAAAGGTGGCATCAGTAAATTAGTTGATAAGAGTTTGAGAATAGATGAGATTTGAGAAAAAGTTAATTCACTGGTTAATATTATGCATATATAAGTATCTAAGACTTTGGAGAACAAATTTAAAATTGGAAGACATAATATGGGAAAAATATAACTAAGAAATTGAAACAAGGTGATAATTTGCTGTCTAGAATTTTATAAATTTGGAAGTGGGAACGAAAGACGTGAGGAAGTCCAAAAGTGAGGAAAGTAAGAAATTGACGATGATGTTATAACTTTTTCTTCTTTTCTGTATGTTTTTCTTTGTTTTTTCTTTTTGTCTGTTTATTGTATTGTTGGGGATGGGGTTATATGTGTTGGAGGATAAATGTTTAGAAAATTTTGATTAAAAATGAAAAAAAAAATGAAAAAAAAATGATATAGTTTTCAAGTCCAAAGCGATACTAATGACAAAGCTTGGGCATTCTGCATATCCCAAGGTTGCTGAGGACATCTGCTTCTCTTTTGAATAACCAAGTTCCTAGTCCTCATATTTGCAAATAAAAGCTTGTAGAAGAATCCATGCTTGTCTCCTACTCATTCCTCTCGCACAAAAACTCTAACCCAAATCAAAATACGATTGCAAATTACTTCAAAACATGATGCATGTGGCAAAATTAGAAAGATATTAAGTAGATGTACCCAGATACTTGGTTCTGACTACAGGTTTTGGATCGTCTTGTTACCTTTGCAATGAATACACTTACTACCCAATGAGGAGAAGGATGAAAAGATGATAACAGATTGTGTGAACATAATATGCTCTCTAAGGTGTTGGGGCCATTGCAGAGTTTTTCTTAGATCCCTGACTTAGAAGTTAGCTGAAAGTTGCTTGTGTGTGATGTGCAAAGGCTGAAGCAGAACACAGATCCCTTGAGTCAGCACCAAGTGTGTGATCCTGGCCAACTCCCATTCATTTCAACAGAGATTGTGCATGAAAGGCCCATACTATATGTATATGTTAATAAATGGTATGAAATAGATTTTAAACAGCTACTAAATGACCACACATCTATCCCAAGCAAATCTCACAGCAAGCACAATGAATCTCATTTGCACATATTCCAGTTCAGAATCATCAAACACAGCTTTCAATACTTAAAAACAGTTTTGCTCACTTGCTCAAACATCCCTTTTACAAATTAGTGCTGGGGTGTGTTGCTGGTTTGGGAGTGGGAGGGGGGAGGGGGGGGTTCAGCAAGCAGCTTCAGAAGGTCACTGTGATGAAAACCCCATTATAGAGATATTAATGTAAGGAAAGCCACTGACAGAAAGGTTGACCAATCTCTAAAGCCAATAGATGTAGACCCCTGCTAACAATCAACACTTCTTTCCATCAAACCTCCTCTCTCCTGCAAAGGATTTGTTGGGCATTATGCAATTTTCCCCCTTTCTTGGATATCTTTGAAGATATTATGCTCAAATGCTTTAAAACCCAATGGAAGAGCCACAAACGTAGCACCTTGGAGATAGACTGGCTTTCCTGTCAGGGTGGACTTTTGCTAGCTTCAGCCGCCCACAAGAGATCACACCACAATACACACTGAATTCATTTTAAGTTCTCATTGCCTTGTTGCTGCTGCTGCTTTCCTGGCATTTATACTCTGAAAGACAATTCCCCTCAATCATCAGCATATGCCGAAATCTATCTCTCTCTCTCTCTCTCTCTCTCTCTCTCTCACACACACACACACACACACACACACACACACACGAATGGAAGAGCATGGCTAGCTCTTAAAAACTCGCTTATAGCAAACTCCACCCCTGGAAAGTCAATGTGAAAGGACATACCTTCTGGTGACTGGAGACTTCCCCTTTGCCAAGCTCCTCGGCAAGTTTAATGTTCTCTTCTTGCAAGACGGCAAGCTGCTGGGACTTCTCAGCCTCTACCAGCTTTAGTACTTCTCTGTGAAGACAGAGAGCGCATGGTTACCATAGGAACAAGAAGGGCAAGGGAGGGGAACAGTGGGAGAGAAATCAGCTTTGCAGCTTGCAAAAAAAGGAAGGGAGAGAAAATCTCATGCTTGATGAGATATTTAATAAGGTGACACCCACATCCCAAATGCCCTCCTCTGTCCAGCATCGATCTTCGAAAGGAAGGCAGTGGATGCTAGGTGTGGAATCACTTCTTTTTAAATGAATTACTTTCCATGCCATTTGAAACATGTTTTTAAAAAGTAAATACGCACATTTATCATAGCTGTAAGTGGGCTGGGTCAAGTATAACCGTGTTAAGATTCTTCTCTCATGAATGGTGTGAGCTGAGAGAGACTGAAGAAGAGTTCAGGCAACAGACTGCCACAACCCCCCCCAACAACACACACACACAACCAGTCCCCAGATGTTGCAGCAATTTGTTTCTAATTAAAACCCCGCTCAACGATCTTGCAATAAGTACAGGGTGAAATATGCAATAAGATTTACCATATTTTTCGCTCTATAAGACGCACATTTTTCCTCCTAAAAAGTAAGGGAAAATGTGTGTGCGTCTTATGGAGCGAATGCAGGCTGCGCGGCTAAGCCAGAACAGAGAGAGGGAGCGCTGCGCAGTGCTCCGTCTCGCTGTTCTGGCTTCTGGGACAGCCCGCGAAGCCTCCGCAGGGCAGGGGGATGAAGGCTGTGCAGCGCTCCCTCTAGCTATTCTGGCTTCTGGATAGCCCCCGTGAAGCCTCCGTAGGGCAGCGGGACGAAGGCTCCCTGCTGTCCTGCGAAGGCTTTGCCTTCCTCTTGCGGGAAGTGGGGGGAAGGGACAGAACGTGCGACTCTGTCCCTTCCCCCACCTCCCAGAAAAGCCCCCAAGAACCGCACTCCCTTTAAAGAGCGCACGGTTCTTGTGGGAGATGGGGGAAGGTACAGAGGGCAGCTTACCCGCGGGCAGCCTCTTCCGGGCAGGGAGAGCCTTCATCCCGCTGCCCGGGAGAGGCTTCAGCGGCTATCCCAGAAGCCAGAACAGCCAGAAATTGGTTTTGAAATCACACCGCGTTAACGATTTTGACTCGGCAATACACAGCAATATGAGTGCAGGGCAGCCAATGTCAAGGCACCGCTGATATCGCATGATGATCTCAGCCGATAACGCTGCTGATCTGAGCTGCCTTCCCTCATGCTGAGGGAGACCAGGGCAACCAATTGCGAGGCACTATCTTCCCCTTATGCTGACGGAGAACAGGACAGCTGATCGCCCGCACGTCAAGGCACAGTGGCACTACCTTCCCCTAGCACCGAGGTAGAGCAGCTTTTCTCAGTCAGCAGGAAAGCAGCAGCAGCCACAGAGGACATGCATCTTCACTGGCTGCCCCGCCGACGAAGGCTCCATCCCTATGCCCTCTGACTCAAACCACGTGATGAAAGTGCCTCCGCTTCCTCTCCTCTCCCCACCCATCTGATCTCTATGGCTGCTCCCTCCCTCATCCCCACGCCTGACTTCAGACACTGTGATATATTGGAATATCGTGATGTTTAGTTGCTGATATATTCCAATGTTGAAAACCAGATATCGCTCAGCCCTGGGTTTGTTTGTTTATTTTTTACTATGTACCTAAAATCCTTTGCTTATTAGGGGCCACCTCATATTTTGTTCAAAAAATTGCTTTGCAGAGGTAACTACCACAGTTACCAAAATTTTCTAAAGCAGGGGGTCTGTGGCTTGGCTTTTGATAAACAGGGAGTCCTCAGTAATTAGCTAATTGGGAACCACTGAACTAGAGAGAAGAAGTGCAGGAAGCATCAAGAATCAGCACAGTGCAAGCAGCACACCATCTAGTGTGCTCCTGGGTTAATTTCCATCCACAGAGGGGTCATAACCAAAAGACTCAGCCACCCAGCTCAAATTCAAAATGTTGTATGGTGAACGATCAGTGTCAGCAACACTGAAGAGCCCTGAGATCATCTGCATTAGGAGTTCCAACATCTAAGGGTTTTCTAGCTGTTTTGGTTTGTCACCTCAAAAAGCAACCATGCACTTGTTCTGTAAGTGGTCTTGAGTGATGCTTGGATTGCTGAGAGTAAGAATGAGGCCCACTAATATGGTTGTCCAGAGGAGGGCAACCAAAATGGTCAAAGGCCTGGAAACGATGCCTTATGAGGAACGGCTAAGGGAGCTGGGCATGTTTAGCCTGGAGAAGAGGAGGTTAAGGGGTGATATGATAGCCATGTTCAAATATATAAAAGGATGTCACATAGAGGAGGGAGAAAGGTTGTTTTCTGCTGCTCCAGAGAAGCGGACACGGAGCAATGGATCCAAACTACAAGAAAGAAGATTCCACCTAAACATTAGGAAGAACTTCCTGACAGTAAGAGCTGTTTGACAGTGGAATTTGCTGCCAAGGAGTGTGGTGGAGTCTCCTTCTTTGGAGGTCTTTAAGCAGAGGCTTGACAACCATATGTCAGGAGTGCTCTGATGGTGTTTCCTGCTTGGCAGGGGGTTGGACTCGATGGCCCTTGTGGTCTCTTCCAACTCTATGATTCTATGATTCTATAATAGACATTTTTGGAGAAGGAATAATAGAATTGTAGAGTTGGAAGGGACCCTAAGGGTCATCTAGTCCAATCCTCTGCAATGCACAAATTTCAACCAAAGCATCCATGAAAGATGAGCATCCAACCTCTGATTAAAAATCCTCAGAAGGCGGAAGAATCCATTCCACTGTCAAACAACTCTTATTGTCAAATAGTTCTTCCAACTGTTGAGTCAGAATCTTCTTTCTTGTAACTTGAATCCATTGGTTTGGTCCTACCCTCCAGAGCAGGAGAAAACAAGTTTCCTCCATCTTCCATGTAACAGTCCTTTAGATATTTGAAGACGTCCATCAGATCTCCTCTCAGTCTCCTCTTTTCCAGCCTCTTCAACTGCTCCTCCTAAGGCTTGGTTTTCAGACCTTTCACCATCTTGGTTGCCCTCCATGTTCCAGTTTCTCAATATCCTTCTTAAACTGCGGTGCAGAACTAGACACAGGACTCCAGGTGCGGTCTGATAAAATGGGACGATTACTTCTCTTGATCAGGACACGAGACTTCTGTTAAGCCCTTTTGCTGTTGCATCACACGTGTGAAGCTTGTGGTCTACTAAGACCCCTAGATCCTTTTCACATGTACTGCTTGCTAGTAAGCTAGGTGTACCCCATCTTATATTTGTGGTTATTCCTGCCCAAGTGCAGGAATACATTTGTCTCTATTGAAATACATTCTGTTAGTTTGGGTCCAGTTCTCCAACCTTTTAAGGTCATCTTTAATCCTGATTCTGTCTTCTGTGGCATTAGCTGTACCTTGTAGTTTGGTGTCATCTGCAAATTTGATGAACAGCCTCTCAATTTCTTCATCTAAGTCATGGAATAACAACGGGCCCAGGATAGAACTCTGCAGTACCCCACCTGTCCCTTTTTTCCAGAATGATGAGGAACCATTGGTGAGTATGCTTTGGGTTCTGTCAGTCAACCCACTACAATTCTACCTAACAGCTACCGTATTTTTCTCTCTATTACACGCAGATTTTTTCTCCTAAAAAGGAAGGGGAAATGTCTGTGTGTGTTATGGAGCGAATGTGGGGGGTCCCTGGAGCCGATTAGGGGAGCGCAGGAACAAAAATCAGCAAAAATCAATCGTGCGTTGTGTCCGAGAGGGAAACCTGAAAAGAGGAAGTGGTTGCTTTCCTGCATTCTGCCTCAGGGTCTTACTGCCCACCCTCCTCTGTTTCGTTGCTGTGTTTGCTCAAACGGAACAAAGAGCAGGCAAATCCCCTCCCCTCCAGGCAAGCAGAGGGGAAAGCAGAGGTCTTTCCTTCTAATTCCTCTCCGTGCTCTTCGCAGGCAGCCAGAAAACATGCAGGAGGAGAGAGAAAGCTGGCTTCGGTTTGTGGAAACTTTTGCCTTTCTTTCTTCCCTCCCGTAAAATCCCTCTCCTGCTTTCTTAGCCAGCTGCTTCTCTGCACACCGCTCTCTTGTCCCTTCTGTGTTTTTCCTTCACTCCCCACTTAAAATGTAGTTACAAAGCATGGATCCACATGGATCCTCAGGATCTTTGCATTGGGCCACCCCAAATTCACCATCAGATCACATAGCAGCCTGCCCCCCAAAAATCACACACCCACTGTTGCCTGGGGCTGCAATGGTGCAAAAATGTGGTTAAAAAGCATGGATCCACATGGATCCTCAGGATCTTTGCATTGAGCTACCCCAAATTCACCATCAGATCACATGTCTGTGGCCACAGCATGAAGCACAAAAATGATACATCCAATGTTTCATTCAGAATTTTTTCCCTTGTTTTCCTCCTCTAAAAACGATGTGCGTGTTATGGAGCGAAAAATACGGTACTTCCTTCAGTGCACATTTTGCCAACTTCTCTGCAAGAATATCATGAGGGGCTTTGTCAAAAGCCTTACTGAAATCAAGATACACTACAGTGGTACCTCGCAAGACAAATGCCTCGCAAGACAAAAAACTCGCTAGACGAAAGGTTTTTCCGTTTTCGATTTGCCTCGCAAGACGAATTTCCCCTATGGGCTTGCTTCGCAAGACGAAAACGTCTCGCGACTTTGTTTTCTTTGTCTAAAAACAAAGACATGTTTTGTTTATAAAGTTAATTTATTTTCCCTTCAATTTTTGAACTGCTCTTTACAGTATGTGTGACTTTAAAGAGCAGTTAATAAACTGTTGTTGTACCAAATTTGGCTTTGTTTGGACTTTTTTTGACCATAGGAACGCATTAATTGATTTTCAATGCATTCCTATGGGATTTCGTGCTTCGCAAGACGAAAAATTCGCTAGACGACAAAAATTGCGGAACGAATTAATTTCGTCTTGCGGGGCACCACTGTACATCCACAGCATTTCCCTGATCCACCAAGTTTGTAACTCTATCAAAAAAAGGAATGAAATTCGTCTGGTATGACTTGATTTTGAGAAACCCATGCCTTCTATTTAGCCAGACCAGTTGTGCCCAGTATGGCCAAGACTGGCTTGGCTAGACCAGCATTCAGATACAGGTGTCCCCTCCCCCCCCCAAAAAAACCTGGAGAGTCACTCCAAACGTTATGTGGTAGCAAGCATGTTTACCACTGGGTGGGGAGCCAAGGCCAGTTTCAGCACTTGTAGCTGTGTGAAACATGCAATTGTAAAGGCATATTTCACCTCATCTGTCTCCTGAGAAATCTCTATGTGGGACAAGAAGCTACAGTTAGAACTGAATATAGAACAACTGACTGGTTCAAAATTGGGAAAAGGGTACGGCAAGGCTGTATATTGTCTCCCTGCTTATTTAACTTATATGCTGAATTCATCATGCGAAAGGCTGGGCTGGATGAATCCCAAGCCGGAATTAAGATCGCCGGAAGAAATATCAACAACCTCCGATATGCAGATGACACAACCTTGATGGCAGAAAGTGAGGAGGAATTAAAGAACCTTTTAATGAGGGTGAAAGAGGAGAGCGCAAAATATGGTCTGAAGCTCAACATCAAAAAAACAAAGATCATGGCCACTGGGCCCATCACCTCCTGGCAAATAGAAGGGGAAGAAATGGAGGCAGTGAGAGATTTTACTTTCTTGGGCTCTATGATCACTGCAGATGGTGACAGCAGTCACGAAATTCAAAGACGCCTGCTCCTTGGAAGAAAGGCGATGGCAAACCTAGACAGCGTCTTAAAAAGCAGAGACATCACCTTGCCAACAAAGGTCCGTATAGTTAAAGCCATGGTTTTCCCGGTAGTGATGTATGGAAGTGAGAGCTGGACCATAAAGAAGGCTGATCACCGAAGAATTGATGCTTTTGAATTATGGTGCTGGAGGAGACTCTTGAGAGTCCCATGGACTGCAAGAAGATCAAACGCATCCATTCTTAAGGAAATCAGCCCTGAGTGCTCACTGGAAGGACAGATCCTGAAGCTGAGGCTCCAGTACTTTGGCCACCTCATGAGAAGAGAAGACTCCCTGGAAAAGACCCTGATGTTGGGAAAGATTGAGGGCACAAGGAGAAGGGGACGACAGAGGATGAGATGGTTGGACAGTGTTCTCGAAGCTACAAACATGAGTCTGACCAAACCGCGAGAGGCAGTGGAAGACAGGAGTGCCTGGCATGCTCTGGTCCATGGGGTCACGAAGAGTCGGACACGACTAAACGACTAAACAACAAACAACAATTTCTTGCATGTATTAACACATCAAAAGAGTTCTGTGTAGAGCAGCTAGAGATGCTTTAACAGGGTAGTGGAGAACCTCCAGTCCATGGGTCTGAAATATGTCATTCAGCATGGGAAAGTTCTATCCATGGTTGCTGCAAAAGAAGAATCTGGAGCACACTCTAAGTACATTCCTGAGAACTCTGTGGCCTGGGTTTCTTTCCACTTCTACCAAAAATCTGACCACATAGATAAAGGATAACTCTAGGACAGGCATCAATCAACTCAATAGTAATCTCCCACCTTGCAATAAAATCTAAATAACATTTTTCTATATAGTTTTGAACCCTGACTGATTCAATCACACTTGTTCTGTTCTGAAGCCCAGAGCAGCATTCATTCCTGGCTCTTTTTGAACCATACACAACCCTGGAAATAATTATCTCCTCTTGATGTCTCCTGAGAGCAAATAATTTGGTTTGGAAATCAAGAGCTCCCCACCATCAAATAGCTTCTCAAATATGCAAATATGGGGTTGGCTTGGTTTTAAAGAGAAACGAGGGACCACTGTGAGTTGAATTTGAAGCAGACAGTGCTTTGCGTGGCAGAGCCTGCCTCCCTCTCTGCCCACAGAGACTGCAAAACTTGGCTGGACCTGCATCTCTCCCACAGCTAGTCGTGAAAAACCAACATGTTTGTTTCTGCTCATGCAAAATATGGGGGGGCGGGGCGGGAAATCCCACACAAAATGAAACAAATCATCACCACCCTGCTAGAAATTAAAAATAAAGGCTTTTTTGCAAACAAAATCCCTTATCACTTAGGATTAAGCGTTTCACATTCTCTGGTATCTGTGCTTGGGCTTGTTCCTCTAAGTCTAAGGCAATACCAGTAATGCTGTTATCAGGATTAGTAACAAGCAGAGCAATGAAAAAAAAGAAAGAGATCAGCTTTGTGTGTGCGCAATGTGGGGAGAGAGGAAAAGCCCCTCTCTGAAAAGTGCTCATGCCCCCAGGTGGCCAAACGACGCATACTTTCAAATCAGTAAACACAAACACAGCAGTCGACATAACATGATTTGTATTAACAATCGGTATCGCCCAGTAACTTTCAGTGACCCATAACTGCATAATTTTTACCACTACAGTGGTACCTCGGGTTAAGTACTTAATTCATTCCAGAAGCCCGTTCTTAACCTGAAACTGTTCTTAACCTGAAGCACCACTTTAGCTAATGGGGCCTCCTGCTGCTGCCGGAGCACAATTTCTGTTCTCATCCTGAAGCAAAGTTCTTAACCCAAGGTACTATTTCTGGGTTAGCGGAGTCTGTAACCTGAAGCGAATGTAACCTGAAGCGTACGTACCACTGTATCTTTTTTTAAAAGAGTCTTGTGGCACTTTAAAGACTCAACATTGGTTTTTGTGGACTGCTGTCTCCTGACGCAGGAACTGTCACCATGCATCTGATGAAGTGGACCCTCATTAAAAACAAAAAAGTTTGTGCTTTTATATAAAGATATTAGTCATTCTTTGTTATCCTCATAAGTTTCAGAAGGAAGAATGGTTCTCGCTACACAATTTCTCCACTATTTTTTAAACAACTGAAAACATCCCTCATACACCATGAACAAACATTTTGTTTTCACGAATAATAAACAGAGTCTCACATAAAGAGTAAGAGAGTTAAACACTTACAGTTCTTTTCTCATCTCTTCCATTTTCTTGTTCTCGGTTTTGAGGAGCTCCTGAGACTTGCTCAGCTCTTCCTTGCTCTTTACGGCACTTCCTTTAAGGGCATCCAACTTGGAAGAGAAAAGGAAACAAGGAGGATACTTGGCTTCCTATTCTGGGGGACTGAAAGGACCAAGGGGGCTGAGGCATTTCATTTCATTTATTTATCCATTTTTAATATTGCTTAATATACTAAAAATTGCTAAGTAGTTTACAGAAAAATAAAAATACAAAAAACAGTATCATTTTCTTTAGATAAAAACAAGGTAAAGTACACAACACAACATTGTTGCACAAATAAAACTGATCTGTGTACAAAACAAAACAAATTAAAAAGGGAGAATCCAGGAAAGACTGGCAGGCATTTAAGCTTGAAAGAGGCCTTTAAAGGTCATTCTTCTTTCCATGCCATGAATTACCTGAGGGAGGGCCTTGCGGGGGAGGGGGGCTGTTTTCATGTTGTCACTAAAGGACAATTTGCTGGTCATCCCAGGACCACCAGGTCTCTACAGAAGACTGGCTTGCTCTGGACCAGAGGAGGGGGCTCTCATCTATTTTGCTTTCTTTTAAAAGCAGCTGGAGGATTGCATGAATTGGACTGAGACTGCAGCAATAGGAGGGGCATTTTTATTATTAAGAAAAACAAAACTGCAAGTTGTTATTTTCCACATTACAGAAAGCAACTTGTTTTTCAAAATGGTGAAAATAGGGTGTGTGTGTGTGTTAGTTTAGGGAACTAGTATAAGAAAAGAGGTTAACCCTGCATTCTGCGTCCCACAGTGTAACAATCTTCAGCCAATTAGGAACCCTGTGGCTTCTTTTTTAAAAACCTGAAAGATTCAGGAGACCGTGTCATGCCTTTCCAATGCCTTGTTCAATACCTTGCCCAATCTGGCCATACAACAGTCTCTTTGATATTGAATACTGCCTAAGGCACAACCAACAGTAAATACTAAACAGTACAGAACAGGGCTGCTTCAGGTTTCAGGCCATCAAAAGTAAGGGAGAACAAAATCTAGGGTTGCTAAATGCTTTAAACATGATTCCAAGGAGAGGACTATAAAGGCAAACGGGGAAATATATCAATCCAGTGAAGCAATCCAAGTCCCAACACATTGCTAGGGGAACAGGATAAAACTCACATAAGCATTACTGCCTTAGAATGATAGTTTTCATCTGAATCTAAGGTAAGTAATGCCTGCTTGGAATCCTTTTAATAGAGCTACACTTGTCAGAAAACAAGAGGCTTGTACACCCCAAAGTGCATTGGCGTTTCAATTACTTTCCCATTTCTTAAAGTTGTGACACACCTCTGAGTCTGCTTTAAAACAGGTTCAGTACAGTATTGGCAGCATAATCCTTTCTGGCACCTTCCAAAAGTAAAATGTATTAAGCTTAATAAGCTACAAGTTCCACCAGAACTGGCAAACCAGCTAGCTTATAATTAGGTAAACCATCTTGCAAAGAAGTTTTACCATAAAACTTCTAATGTGAATTAAGAGCCCCATCAAAGGAGAGATATTAATCAAACATTAATTGGCAGCAACGATGAAAGGCAGACAACCCTAATTTGACATCCCTACACATTTAGCAGCAGATGACGGATGGAGTGTGCCCAGACAAAAGAAAGCCCTCTACCCTGAGCTGCTACAGTACCTTAAACAGAGGGAATCAAAGAGAGAAGCACTGAGCTGGCGGTGCTGAGACTACCATCCTTTCAATGAATCTGATGTTTCTGGTCCAAACTGACCTCGAGCCTTTATTTATGGCGGTTTCATTTTCCCTGTAAGAGCTTGCTAGCAGCTGGTAAGCCTAGTCTGTTCACATGCACTCAGCATTGTGTTTTATTATGTAACAGATAATCTCCAGATGCCCTGTAAGAATTACAGAGCTGCTGGATTTTAATTTTCAGCTATCTAGCAATCAACCATTGGCATTAGCTGACTTCAAGGTCCTGAGTGCTCTATGATCTCCAGTAGCATTGATGGCTGCTGCTGTAGGGAACAGGGAACACCAGGCTGGGGAAACGCAGCTCCAGGACTTTCTTCCGTCCAGGAGCAACGGCACTGTCTGCGGGGCGCCAGGGCAGCTGACACGCCCTCCACAGTCCAGAAAGTGAACTGAGTAATAGGGAGGCTTTCAAGTTCAAGTATTGTTTGTGGCCAATTAACAATGCTGGAGGAAATCAGATTGTAAATAAAATAATCGGAGGCTGTGCACTGCTTTCCTTTTTATGGGTTTCCTACATCATGCTCCCAGGATAAGGGTCCAGAACCAGACATGGATGGGAAACTGCCTGAGATCTTGGAGAATTGTCACCACTCAGAGTAAACAGAATGGAGACCTCTGTCTGACTCTACATAAACCAGCTTCATTTGTTCCGAGGTAAAATTATTTACAGATACCACCAGAAGATACACATTCTCTATAATGTTCAGCACACTGGGGCAAGAAAAGGGAAAAGGGAGTGGCATTCCCTCTACCAAAGGCTACTAGGATTTAGGCTCTGGCCATTTGTCATTTGATAAGGAAGAAGCTGCCTTGTGCTCGGGGCCATCCACCCAGTAACATCTGCTCTGAATGGCAGAGGCTTCTTCCTTATCATCTGCTATATGACCCCTTTTCTAAAATGGAAATGCCAGACATTGGGCCTGGGACCTCCTGCCCACAAAGCACCCATTCTGTCACTGAGCTACAGCCCCTTCCATCTCATGGTGACTGGATGCACTATTCAGAAACATTTCATTGACCTGCCCTTGGATACCCAGCTATCTGCAGGAGAGATTTAAGAACCAGGCTCTCCAGCTTTGAGTGACACACCTTTTATCAAACAGCCAGGATTTGGGTTTGCTTACCTCCTTCTGCAGCTTCTGATTAGCCTGCCTGGAAGCCTCCAGGGATGTCAAAGTTTCCATCTTCTCTTTATGAAGGACTTCCTTCTCTTTGGTCACCTGCTCAACTATCTGCAAAGCATCTTCTGCTGTTTGTGCAGTCTACGAGATAAAAAGCCACATCAAATCCTGTGCAAAACCATGCCAGACTCTGGATACAAATTTATAGATTGCCTACTCCACAGATTGTTCCTCAAGCCAATGGGATTTCTCTTTAGCAGCATGTAGAGGCCACATGAACTGACTGCAAGCCGTTTGCTAGTTGTAATCACAAGCACTCCATTTCTACCTGTGTTTGCATTCCAGAACTTTGCAAAATATATTGAATTAAATCTATCAGTCATCTTATTCCATGCACAAATTACAGTCCCATGCTAGTGTCAGTCTTCAGGTGAGACTGGTAGCCCTAATTATGCCATCCTTTTAAATTTTGTAAAAAAAAGACAGTAGTTCCAGCAATATTCACTACCAACAGATTTGTCATTTGTCCTCTTTGCACTTTCATAGGACTGAGATATCAGGACTGCAGCCCTGCATCTGAATTTGGTAGAAAACACCGAAGTTAAGAGATGGGGCAAATATATGGTTGCAAACTTTTAGTACTGTGATGTCTTTTGGGGAGCAAAGCAAAAGCTTCAGACCCAAGCAAGATGATCTGAAATAGTCCTTGGAATAAAAACTTTATGGTTTATGAAGCCCAGAGAGGAATGTCTCAAAATTCCATTTTGTGCTCAGTTGGTAGAGAATGCAAAGCCTACTGTGAATAAAAAGATAACAGACATTGCCAAATCCTTTGTCACAGAAGCAGTTCTGCTTGGACAGTGAGTGCCCTGCTGCCTTTTATCCAATTAAGAGTAAGAAGGCTTTGGAGGAAGTTTTAACAACTAATTTTTGGATAACAATTTGAGTGTACATTTAAGAAGGTTACATGTGCCAATACACATGTGTGTCATTTTAAGCTCCCGCAGATCTGGAAACCTGCCTTTTTATTCACAACTGAAAAATTGCCTTGCAACATTCAATAGCTGTGAGGCCCTTGAAAGTTGGGTGTGACATTTTCTCCTCCCCTGCCTGATTCTTACAGCAGTTGAGAGGGTTTTTTTGATATTCACAAAGAGGGAAATTCTCTGTGAGCAAGATAATTAAGGAGGGTGTTCAGACTAAGCCAAGGTGCTGGATCGTGCAAAATTAAGTGCAGACACCGAAACAACTGAAGTTAGTGTTGGGTGTTAGTAACTATACTCGACTGATTTATCAGTGTCTTGATACCTCAAATCTTTGCATTACCGCATGTGCCTGAAGATTCTCGAATTCTTTCAGTTTCAAGATAAGCTCATCCTTTTCTTTCTGGAGCACCAGGTTTTTATTCTGAGATGCCAAGAGGCTGGCTGACAGCTCACTGTTGACCTGTGCTAGAAGTGTTACCTCCTCATGAAGCTTATAGTAGTCTTCAGAGAACTTTTCTTTCTCTTTCAAGATTTCTTCTTTTATTGTGATCAGATGTTTCTGCTCAGAAAGCAGAATCTCATTCTCCTGAAGAAGTTTAACACGTTCCAGTTCAGATGTTTCATGGCTGGAACGGAGATCTTCTAGGATCTTGGAGACGCAACTGTGCAGTTCCTGGAGTTCAGCTTTGGACTTCGTCAATGCCACAAATTCACCCTTCAACTTCTCAATATTGGATGCGAGTTGATCTGTTTCGACCCTAAGGATCTCCTTTTCCTTCATAATTTCCTCCAGCTTAGATTCAGATTTTAACTTCTCTTGTTTCAGCTTATCCCTCTCAGCCAACAGCTCCTTGTTTTTGGATGTTAGCTGTTCCTTCTCACTCTCTAACTGGCTGACACTGTTATGAAGCTGTGTGTTCTCTACCACAAAGGACTCTTTCTCCAGCTTCCTGCTGTCCCGTTCTATTATCAGATTATCATGGACTGTTTTGAACTCTTTATTCAACTTTTGACATTCCTCCTGCAACCGAACCTTCTCTTGGCTCAGTAGCTCTTTCTCAGAAGAACTACTTTTAAATGAAGCTGCTAACAGTTGCTTGGCATGAAGCAAAGCAGAATACTCATTTTCTAACACTGTTTTGGCACTCTGGGTCTCTTTCAGGATTTTGGACAGCTCACACTTGTAGCTGGCAAGCTCTTGGTTTTCTTCCGTTTTTTGGTCAAGCTCTTGCTTCAAAGTTTCAACACTGCCCTGGAGTCTGGCCTTCTCTTGAGTGAGGATCCTCTTTGCAGAGATGTCCAATTCATGCTTCCTCTTCAAGTCGCATAGGGCTTTGGTCACAGACTGCTTCTCTGCCAGAAGCTCAGCACATTTTGCTTCCAGAATGGCCTTTTCCTTCAGAAGGTTCTCATTCTGCTTCTTGAGCTTTGAGGACTTCTGAGAAGTCAACTCCTTCTCTGCGCTCATCTGGCTTAGCTTTTCATTCAGCATCCTCTCGGTAAGAGTGGCATTTTCAGAGACATGAGCCAGCTTTTCAGAAAGGGCCTTGTTTTCATTCAAAAGCTCTTCTCTTTCACTCGAAAGTCTCCTCTCAGCAGAAAACAAGGCTTCCTTCTCTTGCAGCAACTGAATACATTCAGAGTCTGTTGACTCCCTACTGGCCTTGAACTCCTCTAGGAGCTTCGAAAGGCTGGCATGAGCAGCCTGCAGTTGAACCTTGTCTTTGGTAATCTTTTTCAGCTCCTTATTTGCTGCTTCTAGATCAGTGCGCAGGCCTTCACTTTTCACATCAAGCTTCTGCTTTTCATCCAGAGCCTGCTCTAAGCTTTTATGCAGCTCTTCCTGGCTTTTCAGGAGAGCCTCCTTATCTGACTGTAGATCCTGGCTAGTCTGCAATAGATTATCCCTTTCTCTTTTCAAAGCTACATTCTGGTTTTCCAGATCCAAGTGTTTCCCCAAAAGCAAGTCCCTCTCAGCAGCCAGGGAAGTGACTTCTTCAAGCAGCTCCTTTTGATCCCTGGCCATGTCTTCATAAGAACTCTTCAGCTTCTGGATGACGTCATCCTTATCTTTGAGAAGAGCAGCATTTTCCTCAGAAAGCTTTCTCTGACAATCCTGGAGCTCTTCCCTTTGGCAGACATGCTTCTGACATTCCTGTGCCAAGGCATCTCTATGGGTCCGGAGCTCATCCACCTGGCGGAGGAGAGCCACCTTTGAGGTGCGTAGAGCATCATTCTCTCTAGTGATTTTAAGAAGATCATCTTGGGCTGCCTCTATTTCTAAGAGCAACTTTCCTTTCTCAGAAATTAATTCATCATTTTTAGTTTTTTCCTGCTGCGTTTTATTCTCAGCTTCTTGTTTCTCCTTTATGATTTTTTTGTTCTCCAGGTTAAGTTCTTCATTCACTGTCCAAAGCTTTTCCTGATCTTGTTTTAATAACCCAATCTTGGACTCCAACTCTACAAGTTTTGATAACAAGGAACCTTTTTCTAATTTTAAAGCATTCCCCTCCTGTGCCAAGGTTTCTTTCTCTGATATCAAAGCCCTCATCTCCTCTGACATTAGTTCAATCTCTTTTCTGGCTGCTGCTAACACAGAGGTTAAGGACTAAAGAAACAAAGGATGGGGAACAGGGAAACAAAAAACAAAAAATGAAGTCAAGCAGACTAGTGCAAAGTGTGGATTAAAGACAAATAGCGTTACTGTTGTTTTTTAAAAACAAAAGTATATAATGACACACACACAGCCCTGCTGAATACTTCCAAATCCTTTTGAATGCTAAACAAATGCCATTATATTGAAATGTCTTAAGCTCACAAGTTGTATGGTCTTTAATAAACTTTTGAGCTCACAAATGATCACACAGCCCAACTATCAAATGAGTGCTTAAGGCAATGCAGCAGCTGGAATATAGAAGGGGATTCTAGCTAGACAAAAGCTGTAATCATGTGTTTGCCAAGGCAGGTAAAAGTCTAACTTATTTAAAAGCAGCAAGATTAGATCCTTTGCTCAGTTTCAACATCTGCTGCAATGTCAAAACGAGATTTATATTTCAACATGAGCAGTAGTGATGGCACAATCTTTGGCCTACTCTTTGCAGCTGAAATATAACCCCCCTTCCAATTTTGAGAGGAAAGAACTGAGCATGTTGTGCCTGGACAAGTTGTCAATGAACATGAAACCCAAAGAAATAAGGCTGAGCTGGTGAATGAGCGAGGGCACAGCCACTGACCTATGGCACTCTGACAGGGGAAACTTCCCTGAACTGTTCCATAAGGAGAAGCAGATAGCTCAGTTGGTAGAGCATGAGACTCTTAATCTCAGGGTCATGGGTTTGAGCAAAAGATTCCTGCATTGCAGGGGGCGGATTAGATGACCCTCGTAGTCCCTTCCAACTCTATGATTCTGTTATGATAGCTAATGTTAAAAGTGTCCCATCTTTAAAAGGCATTTTCACCAGTTTGTGAGCTGGCTGTCATTCACTCAGCTCCAATTTAAAATGATTTTTCCTGAGGTGTTAAAGCCCTACAATGGTGGTATTAATTAAATGTCAAATAAAGGGGGAAAGCTCAGTAGTCTCAAAGTTTAATTTATATCAGCTTTGGTGACAATGCAAATCCATCCTTTAGAACATGGCAATTTACAGCTGTATTTCATGCTTTTCTCCCCTATGTGGAGAGCATTTTATATGTACCTTATTCTAGTAATTAAATGCAAATAACCATATAGTATTAGACCTCAGCTCATAGCCCTTTGGCCTGTGTGTCAACATATACATATGCAGCTACCAGTGTAATAAAACGTAAAGCTCAAAGCACATAGGCAATGAATAGGAGATGAACGCAAGGAACAATGTCAAGGAAATGCAGAAAACAAAATTTAGGCTATTCAAGTCACACTAAGGACAATGTGGAACACGGACAGCTTTTTGCAGGGTGTCAAGCAGTAAGAAATGCCAGTAAAACCCACCACCTCCAAAGCTTGTTTTGCCACTTCAAATGGGATAAGGGATTTTTAAGCATCCAATGAAAAGAATTTTTAAAAAAAAGTAAAATCAGTTACCTACAGAATAAGGAAATGAGAAATTACAGGGCTACAAAGGATCTAGAATACATTTACTTCCTATGTCATTGAACTGGGCCTAAAGGTAAAGGTAAAGGTACCCCTGCCCGTACGGGCCAGTCTTGACAGACTCTAGGGTTGTGCGCCCATCTCACTCAAGAGGCCGGGGGCCAGCGCTGTCCGGAGACACTTCCAGGTCACGTGGCCAGCGTGACATCGCTGCTCTGGCGAGCCAGAGCTGCGCACGGAAACGCCGTTTACCTTCCCGCTGGTAAGCGGTCCCTATTTATCTACTTGCACCCGGAGGTGCTTTCGAACTGCTAGGTTGGCAGGCGCTGGGACTGAGCAACGGGAGCGCACCCCGCCACGGGGATTCGAACCGCCGACATTTCGATCGGCAAGCCCTAGGCGCTGAGGCTTTTACCCACAGCGCCACCCGCGTCCCTGAACTGGGCCTAATTGCACTTAAATTTATTCTTGGGAAGACTTTGTCCTTCTTGAAAATTTTAAAAGTAATAATACTGGGCATATTGCATCCTCCAAGCAGCTTCTCTTTCTATCTGATCATTTTTATTTTTATTTTATAAATTTTCCCCATGATTGCAGGTCTTAACTTCCTTTCTTGCATCTAATTCTTTGGAAAGAAAGGACATAAAATCTGTAGCCAACACCTGAGAATTACACTGGCCTGATGGACAAATACAAAAACCCTAATGCTCAAGGAACATGCCCCCCCCCCCCGTTGTTTGCTTGCCTGCCTCCTCCAGCCATCCCACGACGCCCGACCCAGGGGGCCCAGCTGGGGAGCATGATCTGGTGTTGCGGCCCAGCCTAGAAGCGCAATTTGGCGCTGTGACCCGGCCGAGAGGCACGGTTCGGCGCAGCGGCCAGGCCGGGGGGCGTGATCTGGTGTTGAGGCCTGGCCGGGAGGCATGATTCGTTTGGTGCGGCCCAGCCGGGAGGTGCAACCTGGTGCGGATCCGCCGGGGGAGATTTTGTCACACCCTGCCCCGGCAGGATACCCGGGGCAGACCGCACCCCCTGCACCCCCCTTGCAATGCCCCTGCTTGTTCCATTAGGCTCGGGAAGCCAAAGTTCAGTCTGACAAGGTACCAGTCATACAGCTCCCTCATGGGTGAGTGGCTCAACAATTGATGCCTTTCCCATGTCAGCTCCATGGGCCAGTCAGCTATGGACATATATTGACTTAAAAGAGCCATCAAGCAAATGCAGAGAGTTTGGGACAGTGTAATTGAGCCACCAAAAATGTCCAAACTTTGGCTACCTGTTTCAGAGAAATACACACCTTTGCATGCTCTGCTTCCTTTTTCAGCTCCTTGGTCTGTTTTTCTAAGTCACTGTTCACCTTTTGTGCTGTTGTCAATAGCTGTTGCGTTTCCTGAAGTTGTTGCTTAAGCTCCTTGATGGCTGCATCATGCTTGGCGGCCATCTCTGAATGTGTTTTTTTGTGCGTTGTCTGCAGATCTTTATACTGATTTTGGCCAGTCAAAATTTTCTTCTCCTGTGAATATAGAGAGCCAATACAGTTCAGCACAGTGTCCTGCTCCCTTCCTATACAGCTAGCCATGGTCTTCTGCAATTGCTTTCTCATCATGTAAGAGCACATTTTTCTTGAATTAGAGTTGAAAGAATAGCTGTGCTAAATCTAGCGTAAGCAGGGTTATTGAAGCCTTGTGGTTTATTAGGTGTAAAATAGGTTGTGTGTGTGTGTGTGTGCGCGCGCGCGCGCGACAGAGAGAGAGCTTGAAGTAAGTAACATTGGTGTAATGGTTTCAAAGAGATGAAGAGTCAGCATCAGCGGTAAAGCAGCAATGTTTTGCAACACAAATATCTCAAGCTACAGAACGGCTAATTAGGTTTGAATGTTTTAAAGAGAGAGAAATTGAGTTAGCAAGAGCAGTGATGCATTTATTCCCAGCATCACTATTTACTTGAGCCATCAGTAGAGAGCAAGAATGCTTGTGCTGGCCTATAGTTGCTTCCTGGCCGCTCTGGAGAAATGCCCACGCAGCTGCTCTTACCAGGTTGCTTAATTTGTCCTGCATCTTTTGCAGTTCAGCCTGGTGCTTCTTGTGCACTTCCTGTTGCTCCTCTTCAGCTTTACGTGTCGCCCGCTCCAAATTTTCCTGCAGCTGAGAAGCTCTCTCACTTGCCTTGGTGAGCTGAAGCTGAAGCTCCTCTAGCTGCCTAAAATGAATCATAACCAAAAAGAGAGAGTCAGCACTGCAACTCTTGGAAGCCTGTGCTTCATAGCACAAAAGCATTATCTTCCTTTAAAAAATGGCACCAACCTGAAAGGTACCGAAACTGAGTTCCTCCAAGTTCCTGCTGCAAAAAAAGCCCTGCATGTCACTATGTGTCTGTTCTTACCCTTGCTTTTCCCTTTCCTCCCTCCATTGTCTTCCCCTCCAAGAATAGATGGTAAAGTCCATAGGGCAGGGCCAGGTTGTTGTTTTTATACTGTGACCATGTTGCTTTTTTAGGGTGCAAAGGACAAAAACAATTTAAATTTTGCTTACACACTTTTGAATTTCAGGTCGAATGGCAGCAGACAATGCAGGTATCACTACCCACTGATCATACAAGTGGACATGTGAAAATGTTTTGCAGAGGAGCAGTAGGGCAAAGAGGAGCATATGCTTCCGTTTTCTACCTCCCTCTGCATTCCCTTGCCGTAATTTACAGATGTAAACTAGATACAGGTTTACAAAGAATTCAAGGAAGCTTCAAGCCTTGAGCTAAACAGAAGCAAACAAAATAAAAGATCCTGGCTGCTATATCAGACCAAGGGCCCCATTCAGTCCAGTATCTTGTCCTCACAGCTGCTGACCAGATGTCTCTGGGAAGCCCACGAGCAGGAAGTCAGTCCCACCCTACTGTTGTACTTCAGCCATTCTTATTTAGACAAGCCGACCTTATCATTACTACGGAAAACCCCAAAGAAAGTTTACCAAAAGTGACTGAGATAAATAAAAATCAAACAAAAGAATTTGGACAAGTGGCTGGTTTTCAAATTAACTGTAAAAAAACACAAATTTGTTAGTTAAAAATATGGGGCCAGAGGAAAAAAATGAAATAAAACCTTTCAGGAAGAAAAAGATAAAAATTAAAGAAATTTGAGATCTGAACACAACTAACTGGCTCCAATATTTTCAACATAATGAAATATTTAGAAAAGACAAACAAAAAGGTTTTGCAACAGAGCTATCAAGTTTAGAGAAAGATTTAATTCAATCGAAAGAAAAACTTTTATCCAAAATGAACCTGGGTAAGTTGGAGGTGGTCAAAAATGAGATGGCAAGAATAAATATTGACATCCTGGGCATCAGTGAATTAAAATGGACGGGAATGGGCGAATTCAGTTTGGATGACCATCACATCTACTACTGTGGGCAAGAATCCCGTATAAAAAATGGAGTGGCTCTCATAGTCAACAAAAGAGTGGCGAAAGCTGTACTGGGATGCAATCTCAAAAATGATAGAATGATCTCGATACGAATCCAAGGCAGACCTTTTAACATCACAGTAATCCAACTTTATGCACCAACTACTGGTGCTGAAGAAACTGAAATTGACCAATTCTATGAAGACTTTATAGAAATGACACCAAAGAAGGATGTTCTTCTCATTATAGAGGATTGGAATGCTAAAGTAGGGAATCAAGAGATAAAAGGAACAACTGGCAAGTTTGGCCTTGGAGTTCAAAACGAAGCAGGGCAAAGGCTAATAGAGTTCTGCCAAGAGAACAAGCTGGTCATCACAAACACGCTTTTCCAACAACACAAGAGACGACTCTACACATGGACATCACCAGATGGGCAGCATCCAAATCAGATTGATTATATTCTCTGCAGCCAAAGATGGAGAAGCTCTATACAGTCAGCAAAAACAAGACCTGGAGCTGACTGTGGCTCAGATCATCAGCTTCTTATAGCAAAATTCAAGCTTAAACTGAAGAAAGTAGGAAAAACCACTGGGCCGGTAAGATACAATCTAAATCAAATCCCTTATGAATACACAGTGGAAGTGAGGAACAGGTTTAAGGATTTAGATTTGGTGGACACAGTGCCTGAAGAACTATGGATGGAGGCTCGCAACATTATACAGGAGACAGCAACGAAAACCATCCCAATGAAAAGGAAACGCAAGAAAGCAAAGTGGCTGTCCAACGAGGCCTTACAAATAGCAGGGGAGAGAAGGCAAGCAAAATGCGAGGAAGATAGTGAAAGATACAGGAAATTGAATGCAGATTTCCAAAAAATAGCAAGGAGAGACAAGAAGGCCTTCTTTAATGAGCAATGCAAAGAAATAGAGGAAAACAACAGAATGGGAAGAACTAGAGATCTGTTCAAGAAAATTAGAGATATGAAAGGAACATTTTGTACAAAGATTACCATAATAAAGGACAAAAGTGGTAAGGACCTAACAGAAGCAGAAGACATCAAGAAGAGGTGGCAAGAATACACAGAGGAATTATACCAGAAAGATATGGATGTCTCGTACACCCCAGGTAGTGTGGTTGCTGACCTTGAGCCAGACATCCTGGAGAGTGAAGTCAAATGGGCCTTAGAAAGCACTGCAAATAACAAGGCCAATGGAAGTGATGGTATTCCAGCTGAACTATTTAAAATTTTAAAAGATGATGCTGTCAAGGTGCTACACTCAATATGCCAGCAAGTTTGGAAAACTCAGCAGTGGCCAGAGGATTGAAGAAGATCAGTCTACATCCCAATCCCAAAGAAGGGCAGTGCCAAAGAACGCTCCAACTACCTCACAATTGCAATCATTTCACACGCTAGCAAGGTTATGCTTAAAATTCTACAAGGAAGGCTCAAGCAGTATGTGGACCAAGAACTCCCAGAAGTGCAAGCTGGATTTCGAAGGGGCAGAGGAACCAGAGACCAAATTGCAAACATGCGCTGGATTATGGAGAAAGCTAGAGAGTTACAGAAAGACATCTACTTCTGCTTCATTGACTATGCAAAAGCCTTTGACTGTGTCGACTACAGCAAACTATGGCAAGTTCTTAAAGAAATGGGAGTGCCTGATCACCTCATCTGTCTCCTGAGAAATCTCTCTGTGGGACAAGAAGCAACAGTTAGAACTGGATATGGAACAACTGATTGGCTCAAAATTGGGAAAGGAGTACGGCAAGGCTGCATATTGTCTCCCTGCTTATTTAACTTATATGCTGAATTCATCATGCGAAAGGCTGGGCTGGATGAATCCCAAGCTGGAATTAAGATTGCCGGAAGAAATATCAACAACCTCAGATATGCAGATGACACAACCTTGATGGCAGAAAGTGAGGAGGAATTAAAGAACCTTTTATTGAGGGCGAAAGAGGAGAGTGCAAAATATGGTCTGAAGCTCAACATCAAAAAAACAAAGATCATGGCCACGGGGCCCATCACCTCCTGGCAAATAGAAGGGGAAGAAATGGAGGCAGTGAGAGATTTTAAAAGACGCCTGCTTCTTGGGAGAAAAGCAATGACAGAACTAGCCAAAATGACTAGAAGTTTAAGAGATGATTCAAAATAGAGATTAAATAAAGAATGGAATGTCTTTAAGGAATATTTACAGATACATTGTAAAAATTTAAATGCTTTGATGAGCCTAGACTGAACTTTGCAGGACAATATGGAATACGAATAAATTAAGTGATAATTAAAATCAAGAAGTGATAATACGAAGTGTGAAATCGAAAAAGAAGCCTAGAAAACATAGTGGGATGAATGGAAGTCAAAGGAATATGTGATTTTTTTCTTGTTTGTTTGTTCTTCGGTGTTGTTATTGCATTGTTTTGTTTGTTTTTGTTTATTGAAACAATACTTTAAAAACAAAGAATAAAGTATTTTTTTAAAGAATAGACAAGCCTACCCAGATGTTTAGAAAGTTTGTATGAGTTCAAATTAGTTTTACTTTACTGGCATTTTAACCTTTTGTATGTTTCTAATTATGGTTGTAAAAACTTTAGTGGTTATTTTTTGTAAACCGATTTGAGGTTTTTTCCTACAGTCAAGTGGTATAAATTTTATGAAATAAATAAATACATAAAATTGGTATCCAGAGGCTTCCACCTCTGATCCTCCATCAAGATTAATAGCCATGGGTAGCCTTGTCACCCATGAATCTGTCTAATCAAGCCCCTTTTAAGCCATCTAAGTTGGCGTCTCCCGCCACTGCTTATGGCAGCAAATTTCATTGTTTCAGCTAAGGCTAAGCACAAGCCATTTGATTCTCTTCAGTTTAATTTTCAGCCCTGGCTGGGTGACGAGGTGGTACCTGCACACAGCTCTCTGCCCCCAATGCACACACAGTTCGCAGTTCTGGACTGCTTTCAGATTGGGAGGGTGGGGATTTAAAAAACGAACAAACAAGACTTTCCTGCTTACCCCTTTGGCATGCAGAAATCATTCCTGGCCATACCCTAGATTCCTTGGCAACCAGCATGTCCGCACCAGGGACACCTATTTTGCTGGGGGCAGAGCGATAAATATTTCTTCTGTTGAAGCAGACCGTTTGTCCATTTAAGCCAATACCGCTCTACAGGTCTTGATCCAAAGGTCTTTCTCCACCTGTGCTGCTGAATATCCTTCTAACTCCATCTTTGGGAGGGAATGTAGCCCAGTGCTAGAGTACATGACACGTTGGGATGGGCAATATCTGGTTTTCAACATTGTGACATATCACCAGCTAACCATCGTGATATAGTGATATATCATGATGTCTGAAATAACACTGAGAAGGGCTGGAAAAGCGGCTGGGCTGTGGAGGGAGGAGCGACCAGGAGGGAAGGAAGGAGGTTGCCTGCTTGCTCGGGCGAAGGAGCTCCTGCTCCCTCCCTCTGCAGCCTGGCCTCAGCCGAGGGGAGCCTGAGAAGGTGCTCCATCCGCCTACCTGCACATTTGGCAGCCTCTTCCCTCCTGGCTGGCAGCAGGAAGAGCAACCAACCAAAAGGAAGGAGGCAGCCCACTTGCTCAGGCAAAGGCAAACACACAGGCAGGTGAGCAGCCACTTTGAACTGACAATAAATTGTGGCTCACTGGCCGCTGCCAGCACAGTAGAGGCAGGCAGGCAGGCAGGCAGCTGGGAGTTAAATGCACTGTGCTGGCAGTGGCTAGGAAGCCGTGATATATTACTAGCTCAAAATGTCTGAAACCAGTATCGCAATCTGAATTTCATTCCAGTTTCAGACGATGAACTGAAATATCACCCAGCTCTAATGACATGCATGCAGACTGTTCTGCTTCCAGGATCTCCAGGCAGGGCTGGGAAGGACCTTCAACTTGAGGAAGCTTTCTGAACCTGAGATGCCAAGAACTGACTTCCGCAGGTGATCTGCCACTGAGATCCCCACCCACCTTGCTCTAAAGTTTGCTTTGCTTACTAGCCAAAATACATGCAACAAAACAAAATTCCTTGGTTAATGTTGCCCACATTCCTTGGGTTGAAATCAACAGCACCACACATGAGGAACAGTTTAGAAGTATTATAACCCAAGAGCCAGATGCACAACTAAAGAGAGTTTGGTAAGATGAACTCATCCTCCTCAAAACGAAATCAGAGAAAATGCACAGCTCCTGGCAACCAGGTCAAGGATAGCAGAAATTGCCAGGAAATGTAAATTACTTCTCTTTTTGCCGGAGATCATCATTCATCTTTGTAAGCTGTGAAGAACTGTCTCCTGAGGATTTCATTATTTCGGCTATATCGTTTTGGAGTTTGGCTTTAGCCTCGATCAGTTGGCGCTCTCTCTCTTCTCTTTCTTTCATTTTCTTCTCCATGGCTGAACAAGGAAGAAAAGTGATCAACCAAGTACATAAACAGTATATTCAAAAACAAACCACATGCCCTGAAGACATAAGAGATGGAAAGCATAAACTTTAATGTAAAGTAAGGATCTATCTGTCTATCTAATCTCCAAGAATGCAGCTGACTTCAAATGGAAAGTTACATGTGGAGTTTCAAATTTGGAATTGAATGTAAATGACAACAAAAGCTTTGACCAACAGGATGAATAGCACAAAAGCAAAAGTCTATCTGGAGTTAAGCAACTCTGGAGAAATCCTGCAAAAGAAAAACTTGTTTTTTTCAGTGGAGGCAGGACAGAATCAGAGAGGGGCTTCTGCTAGTATGAAAGATAGTTTGCAAAGCCCCGTCTCAGAGGGTGGATGGGAGCCGACCACTAGGAAGGAGAGGAGTGCCAGCAAGTCCAGTCCAGAGGCTGAGGAAAGTGGGCAGAGACGAGGGGTCATGGGAAGGGGATCTGACCTTCCAGCAATGTTGTCTAGATCTAGGGTGGCGGGAAATGTCTAAGCAGCCAGGAGGCTAAACTTCAAGATCTAGACTTCATTTTCAAGAGGCCAGATGTCACATGCCCTGTGGTGGATTTCTTGATGCTGTTTTTAGAATTGTCTTTCAGGTTGCATTAAAGGTAGGATAAAATTACCAAAAATAAACCTGTAACATTCCTGTTGTTTGTCCAGAATTTATGAATAAAATAAAATGTGCCACATGTAATGGTTGGAACATCACATGAAAATGTACTATAAAAAAACCCAATATTTCAACCTAGTCACCTTCTCTTACCTGCCAAGTTAGATCTCAGCTGATCCAGTTCAGATGACATGTGTGCAAATTGTTGTTCTTTTTGGTTTAGTTTTTCAACAGTTTCTATGGGAATAAAATGTTAGCATTGGTAAGATTTTTAAACAATGTCACATTACATTTAGAATAAGGCATGTATGATAAAAGGAAGCAATTCTGTCTGTCTGCCACACTCATTTAAAAAGATTTAATTGCATTCTTAGGAACCATACCTTGCATAGATTTTTGTATACTTTCTGCCTCATCACCAGCCTCAGTAAATTTTTCTTTCTGGGAGGTAGAAAAAAAATCACATTTAACCATTTGGCTTAATATGGTAAGGAACTACATTGATTTTTTAAAAGATATACTGTAATTGGTTCAATACACCTTTAAGCCAACAACACAGGATCTTCACAGCACCTCACTCTTCTTTACAGGGCATGTGAAAAGGACATGAAGTCACCTGAAAACTGTGGACAAAACAATGACCTTTGCTACAGACCAATGGAGAAAACTCTGACTTGGTGTATTTTGAGTCTGAGAGAGCATCTGGGAAGCAGAACTCCTCCTTATTTTATGTTAAAACCAACAGCTTTGGGTTTTCCCAAATCTGTAACATGTGGGCTGTTGCACAGACAGATGCCTGTACCCTATTGAATGGTGTGCTGTTATAAAGAAAAAAACATCATGGACCATGTGTTGTTATAACACTTTTCTTGGTCTGTGGCAATTGCCACTTAGTCCAACATCACACCTATCAATAAGTGCACAATAGACTGGGAGGCATGAGGAGTGAGTACATCGTTGCTTCTATTTTCAGATATAAGCGTCTGTGTGGAGTGTCAGCCACTGGATATGTCTTTGCTTTCTGTCAGATGCTCATAAGGGCTGCAGCCCAGCACTGGGACCCATGTTTTGCATGCAACTAATTGTGCTGCAGACTGCATAGAAAGAGTAGTGGTCCTACTCTATACAATGCAGCTTCCTAGGTTAATAAAATATTGAGCTTTTAATACTCCAAAAATTGCAGTGACCCTGAGAAAGGCAGACCAGCAACGTGTGGACCATGAGCAACCAGTGGGAAACAAAAGACATGGCTCTTGCCCAGACACAAACATACCAGTAGAATCCAACAGATGGTGCAGAAAGGCACTTCACTATGTTTTTAGGATTTACTACAAGGCAACATTTCAAGCCACAGAGTTTTAATCAACAAGAGAGCTAATAGTTTCCCGTCCAATTTTGCCAAAGACACAGGGGGATGTAAAGATGACTAGATCTGAAACTTCCAATAAATCCCAATTATAAAAGCTGCAAAGCATAGCTCAGGGGGGGCAGGTGAAATTTCCAACAGCTACTTACCAAATCTTCAAGCTCCTTTCCCAAAGAATCTTTAAGCTGATTTACTTCACCCAAGTGATTTTCAAGATCAAGAATCTTTTGCTCTTTCGCTTGTAGTTCTTTGACCAGACTAACAGCCTAGCAAGGATTATTATGTTGTGTGAAAATTAAAGAGTTACAAAAGGACAAAACAAAGGATTTTGTTGAAGTATTAAATAATAATAAAAAGGAGGTAAAAATAAACAAAATGCATGAATATAAACTAAACAGAAAATGGTATGTGAACTAAATTAGAATTGTGTTCAGAAGTATCATGTATATTTTCATTTTTGCATTAGGAATATAATCATGATTACTGAATTTTTTTAATTGTCTTAGTTTTAGGCTCCAATACTAAATACTAAATGGCTAGTCCACTGAAATTAATGGGGCCTACTTCTGATCTTAAGATTGTGCAAGTATTTGCTTTGATCACACTGTGAAACAATAAGCATTTGTGACATTGGACATACATTCATTCCCATGATTGAAATTATGGTCAGTTGCATAAGTCATGAACAGCCTTCTAATGATAAAGGTTTAACTGTTCAACTTGCAGGAAATCTGCAATTCCACAGGACTTAAAAAAACAATTGATGCCTGAAAGGAAATATGTAAAAGCTAGTATCTAAGTTATCATGTGAGAAGGTTTTGTGATAGAGCATGACAAGCACTGTTTTTATCACAGTGTTTACTTGTGCAAGAAGGAAACCTGCTAGCTATTTGCTCTAGTTGGAACTTGTAAATCCTGAGAGCACCTGGTGCTACAGCACTGCTAAAGCTAAGCAGGTGTCCACATGCTCAGTAGCTGCACAAAACACCACTAGGAGCCCGGCATAACTAAGAACAATAAATAACTAGGAAAATCAAAACCTATCTTTTTCCTAATTCAAGAAAAACAACCTCTCTCTCTTAAAGATCTTTCACCTCTCTCATAGGGAAATATAGTATTTCTGTTGTTGCTATAATATTATTCTATATACTGCTTATATGCCAAAATAGCTTCTTGGTCAAGGCAGAGGATGGAGGGAGCACTGGAGCCCAACACTTCCTCTGCATCTCACCCTGGGCAGAATTCCCAGGAGCCAATAAGCAGTTCAGGCAGACTCTGAACTCTGGAGTTGCAACAAGCAGATTTCTAGACTGGATTAAAACTCTGGTAGGTTGCAATACAAACAGGAAGTGTGCTCATTGCTGCCTGAATAGTTAACACATATACCAAAATAGTACTCAAAATAAAAACACATCTAGCCCACCATCCTATTTTTCCATAGTGGCCAACCACAAGCCCACAGCAGGCCCATAAGCAAAACATGGGCATAAATGCATTCTCCTGCTGTTGGTTCCCAGCAACTGGAATTCAAAGGCACACGACCTCTGAACCAGTAGGCAGCATCTAGCCATCATGACTAGTAGCCATTGACATTTATCCTTCAAGACATCGCCTAATCTCCATCTAAAGCCATATAAACTGTGGCCCTGACAGCCATCTTGTGGCAGCAACGACATAGTTTATGCACTGCATGAAGGACTTTGTTCTGTCTGCCCACTGATAGATATGTTTTATGTCTGGATTTCTAAAAACTCATCACAAAATAATATTTCATAACACCCTTTCTCTAAGAACAGACTACCACAAAACAGCATAAATAAAAGTTTTTTAAAAATGAAATAAATAAATGGATGGATGGATGTTGGTACAAACCTGGCTACTTTCATTATTCCTGTCATTCTCTAAACTCTGTATCTTTTTTTCAGCTGCCTCAAGCTCCTTGCTAAGCTTCTCCAGCTCCAGTTTACCTTCAGAACTTGCCATCTGAAGAGCATCTAATTCCAAGAGCTTTGTTTCAGTGCCTTTGATCTTTGCTTTAAGGTTATCAATCTCCTTGGCTTGTTCTGTGCACTTGGCCTGGAGCCCCTCTAGCGTCTTTACCTTTATCTCGGCCTCCTGCAACTTGTTCAGAGTGTCTTCCATTTCCACCAAATGCTGGTCTTCAGCACTTTCTAATTTGGTGTTCAAGGCCTCCAAGCTTCTCTCCTTGTCCTCTGTGACTTCCAGCAGCTTCTCTTTCAGAGTTTCAACCTCCTTCAGGAGATGCAGCCTCTCGTTTTCTTGCTTTAGTTTCAGGTTGGATGTTTCGCGCTGATGCTCCACTCTCATCTTCTCAATCTGGGTCTTGAGCTCTGCAAATTCAGCTGTCTGAGCCCCAACTCCTTTGCTGAAAGAGGACTTCAGCTCTTCCATTGCTTGATGATGTGAAGCAATGGCAGACTCCAGCTTGGATTTCCATAACTCAATCACATCTGAATTCTCCTTGTGGGCAGCATCCAGCTTCATTTTCAGGGACTCGTTCTCTTTCAACATCTTTTCATTGGATGCCAACAAGGTTTTAATTTCCTTATGGCATGACTCTTCACTGATTCCAACCTTCTCTTTCAGTGACTTCACCTCATCCTGGTGCTCCTTGCTTAGCAGTGCCATCTTCTCTTGCAGTGTGCTGATTTCTTGCAGCAGTGAGAGAGAAGTGTCCACGTTGCTGACTGGCTTACTGGACTCTAATCTTGCTCGTAACTCAGTTACTTCTTTCTGCCGCAGTACTAGATCTCTTTCCAGTTCCATTATCCTAGATTTTTCTGATACAGTGGCCACCTAGCATCAGAAGCATTAAAAAAAACAAAAAGAGGGCAGAAATAGTTAAAACAGTGGATTTCATTTAAAGTGGAGAGGTTTGCTGATCCTTCCTCAGGACAGTAACTTGGCTTTTCTAGCACTTCCAGTGCAGGGTTTCTGGAAGGTTAACTAAATCTTGGCAATCTATTTTAAATTTCTACCTTTGGTGATATTGCAAATTGAAGTCAAGGAATGATAAGTTAAAAGCTACTTAACATGTGCCTATAACAGCTTCATGTCCATCATTTAGTTGTTGTTTTTTAAAAAAAGTCTGCCTCCAAAAGCACATAGTTCTCAGGTATATTCTTTAGCTCTAACTGATCTGAAGGTTATCTGACTGAAGTTAGTGATAATACAAAACAGGTTAAGTCAAAAGCTTAGAACGGCAGCACATTTTGGCAGTTTGTAAAGCACAAGGCAGATCTAGCTCTGGCTGGAACTGGAGGCAGAATGTGGTCATGGCCCTTTCAACCATACTAAAAGGGGCCTTAGACTAACATTTCCTTTACATTTTTAGGATTATACTAAAAAAGTATACAGTGGAACCTTGAGTTGTGGACGTAATCCGTCCCAGAAGCACGTCCACAACTCAAAGCTTCCGCATCCAGAAGTGCCATGTCTGCGCACATGAGTGGCATGATTTAGCACTTCTGCACATGCGCGAGCGGCAAAACCAGGAAGTAACCGTTCCGGTACTTCTGGGTTGCCATGGGATGCAACTTGAAAAGACGTAACCTGAAGCGGATGCAACATGAGGTATGACTGTACGTGCTGGATAGGACTGATTAAGTGTTCTAGTCCAAATCATCCAGGATGGTGAAGAAGGATGTAAAGCATCTAGAATAAATGAAAACAAGCTTTTCATAAAATCCTGGCTGTGGTAGACAGACAAGAGTTTCCCTTCCCAGTCCTATAAACTAAGCTACCTCCATCCAAACCCAAGCTCACTCTAAACTTTGTCAAGTCTCTCTCCCCCCCCCCCCATGAGACTCTGAACAAGTGTCATGTGCTAATATCTGGACACTGGCACATTTCCAACTGGGATGAAAATGATCCATTTGGTTAAGAGTCTTATTCAGATGCAAAAGAAAGATGATTTGATAAGCTGCAAGTACGTTTTGGAGCAGGACGCAGCAAGTTGACATGCCTGAAGTAAAGAATCAAGTTTTGACCTCCAGAAGTGAGATGTCTAACTGACAGAGGCTCAAAGTTAAAGGAATGCTTCAGGTTCTAGCCACAAACTATTCCATTTCAAAGCAAAGTATTCAAATAAAAGTTGTGTTATGTCTGCTAAAAAGTACAAAACAGAAGTTCAGGGTACAGCTACAAATATTTTCAAACCCTGACTGTCTGAAGTGATTCAGATCCAGATGAAGCACCAAGGGTGTAGGGGGAAAGTTTGCCTCATCTAACTTTACTGTCTTCAGCAGAGCTCTTATTGGAAACAGCTTAAGGACTGGGGATGCTGCTTCTAACCAAGACAAATGGCAGCGTGTGTAGAAATGGATAACGATACAACTCCATCCCCTCAGGTTCTTCACAAAAGGTCACGTTTCCATACAAGCCCCACAAGTAACCAAAGCAGCACTGAGCTATCCAAGAACTTTTAAAGCCCTTTCCTTACAACATCAATCACTGCAGGAAGAATCACCACTAAATCGAACCAAAACATCAAAATTCGTCTTCACAACAAACTATTTTATCATCAGCTGAGGAACGACTATGTAGAATTGCAAGGTCTTCACTCACTGAGGATGTGCTTTTGGATGTTATTCTCTACTCTTTCATTTGAAAGTATCTTACCTGGATTTTGTTACAGTAAGAAAGCCATTTTAAGAAATTAATTGTATGTTTAATTGTACCCAACACCACTGTACTCTTAACAGTGTAATGGCAGTAGAAGACAGGGTGACATATCCGATCTTCTCCCCAGACATCTTATGCCCATTCAGCTTCAGCCTCAGGAAGCTTCCCCATCACGAAAAAACCCAAAACCAAAATCAGGTCTTGTTCATTTAAAACAGTGAAGTTCATTACCCTAGTGTCTTCTAACTCCCTCTGGAGTTTCTCAGCTTTGGTCTTTTCAAAGAGCAGGCTCTGTTCAAGCTCCTTAATGCGCGCATGCTCCAGTTTGGTCTGCGTCTGTTAGTAAAAAGGGAAAGGAAGAGAACACAACAGTGCCACCATCACATGCCAGCACAAGAGGAAAGAGGAGCTACATGCAGGATGTGCCACCAGTTGTCTTCTACCAGTGATGAGCAGCAAAAGAGGCACGTGGGTAACAAAACCAAAAAAGAAAAACTAAACAAGGTGATGTTGCAGGTGAGAAAGACCGACTTGAAAGTGTGTGACGACAAATGGCTGATATGTTGAGAGAAAAGATGTGCACACAGAGAGACAAAGGAGCATGGAGAAGAAGAAGAAGAAAAAGAAGAAGAAGAAGAAATGGCAAGGTAAAGTCATGCAGCCAAAGTTATTTATCAGTGTGACAATTATCAGCACAAATTAGAATAGTTAATGCTTTGTAAGATGCGATTCAAATACCTGAGGGCAAAGACTTGTTCTGTGCTGATCCAGAGGGCAGGACTAGATCTATGGCCTCCACTAAATTATTGGAGAAGAGATTTTGGCTGGACTTCTAAACAGCAGGAGTAGTTGGGCAATGGAACTAATGAACTACGTGGGGTTCTCCCTCGCTGGACCTCTTCAAGACAAGGCTAGGCAGCCATCTGCTGGGGATGCTTTCGCTCTGGATTCCCTACATCAAGCAGGGCACTTGATGGCCCTTCAACTCTCTGAAGCCCTCCTTCACCACTGCAAGACTGCTGGGGCTCACTGTGAAATGTTGGCTGGCTTTAAAAAATAAAGAAAGGCTTGCTTATGAGCAAGTCTGAATGCATCCCTAGAGACTTACAAGCTTTTCTGCTCAAGGTCTTGATGTACTTAATAGTTTCTACTATTACGTTTCTACTATTAAGAGAAGAGTAGAAGATTAGAGATTCACTTGTCACCCAAAACGCAGAAATTGTATGAATTGGCATTAAGTTCCAGATTTATCTAAGTTGGGGGGGGGGTGACTAAAGATAACTTGGATTCCTTCCAAAGATTGATCTAGGGTTTCTCGGGGCATCTTATTAGTGAATTACCACAGGATGCCCACCAAAAAGAACTGCTACAAAATTGATCAGAAGTGGTAAAAGGTAGGGCCCCCTTCCCCAAGGCAGAGAGCTGGAATTGCTTCAAACCAAAAAGTGATGCAGGAGGATTTGGGGATTTTGTGATGTGAAGAGACACAATTGCCTTGAACAGGTGTCATGTGACATGCCTATGAATCCTGACCATAAACAGGTGCTGCCATCTGTGGAAGATCAAAACATTCACACTGACACTCTAAGTCCCAGGTTCCCTCCAGGAGGGTCTTGCAACCCCCGCATGCCTTCTCCTTTTCTTCTGGGCCCAGAGAGGCACATGGGAGTGCATAGTGGCAGCAGCCGTGAGCAGGAGGGGGCAGGCTCATTTGGGGAGGGGAGCACTGCACGGCACCTTGTCCAAGGGCCCCTCCAAACCTGGAACCAGCACCAGCGAGGGGTGATGTACTAGGGCATCAATAACCATCCCTGAAGTGGACTGCAAGGAAAACCTAGTTGCTGGGTCAAAACAAGTACCAAACTCCTTGTTGAACACTGAGAAGTTATTTTTGCCTATAGAAGCCATTTTCTGCTCACCTCTTTTGCTGCAAGGTGGACAAATGAATGGCTGGACAGCATCCTAAGAAGCCCTGAAGCCTTCAGTTGCTGACATTTAACTCAGAATACTTGTAAGCAATATCTGCTTTTAGTACAGGCACATAAGAGAGCTCTCCAAGAAAGCCCTGCATTACATATAGATGACAAAAGTATTTCGCAGTTATTTACCTCATGACTAGCATGCCAGGTAGAGGAGTCACCTCCAGAATTAATTACTGGGTGTGAATCTGGAAGGTCTGGTTGAATTTTGCCCTCCCTGAAGGCCTGGCAGGCTTAGCCAGATCCCAGAGTAGCTGCTTGTTCAAAGGTGCCTTCGCTGTGAGCACCTAAGGCCAGTCCTGAACATGCAGCTAATGAGGTGGGGATTGGGGGACAGGTCCCGAGGGGGGCTAAGGGGGTGTCGTGCTGTTGAAGGCACAGCTGGGTGAGACAAAAGAGGGCCATTCCCAGTGGCTGCACCCAGATTACGGAACAGCATGTCCTGTAATGGACAGTCGGTCCCCTCCTCTTCTTCACCACTTACCAAATGCCATTTTTCTTAAACAGGCTTTTTTGTTGATGAGGCAGACAATGTTTCTTTGGTTTTTCAACAGCTGACGCTGTCCCGTTTTTGTAATTATTTTATGAAACAGCAGTATTTTATTTTATAAGCTGTCCTGAGTGGTATTTTTACACCAGAAGGGCAGGGTATAAATGTTTCAAATAAATTGATTTGAAGAGCTCAATTAATTAATAGAGAACTTGTTTTTTATGTGTAAAAAACAAATGAGGAATGGCTAACAATGAGGTATGGCTAACTTTTTACCACTTGCAGCACAGAATATTTCCACCAATGGGAGTTAGAAAGTGAGTAAAACACGGTGTTGGCGGAGCATCTCTGAAAAGTTTCACCGGAGAGCAGCCACAGCTCAGTACAAGATACATTTGTGGTGATGGGACAATAACAGGCATAATAACCAGCAGCCACCATCTCTAGTATACCAACTGGAAAAGATCAGTCAGTCTCAACCCATTCCAAATATACCCAAAAAATTGGATGAGACATATTTCTTTTTATTACCTGCCATTTAAATATCACTTTTCTACAGCTGTGTATAACTAATGAAGAAGCCACATATCATTAAAATCAATTAATTTAAACAATATTACAACCAGTAACACTAAAGAGGAGGTAGAAACAGAACAATTAAGGCAAGTTTTTTAAAATTCTAAATGCCTACTAAAATAAATACTTCTTAACAGCTCACTTAAAGTAGGGGTGGCTGACCCATGATTCTCCAGAGGATGCTGAGCTATAACTCCCACTGTTGGTGGGGCTTGGTCTCCAACAACATATGGAGGGCCACAGATTACTCAACCCTGATCTAAAGGCAGGAAAGGAAATAAAGTGGCTGACTTGAGCTCTCCAAAGAGAATTCCATAATTGTGGTGCCACTGCTGATAATGCCCTGTCCTTAGTATGTGCCAATGGTATGGCCCATGGAGGGGACCCAAAGAGTGCCTCTGAAGCTGCTTAAGGACTCAGGCAAGTTCGTATGGGCAAACACAGCCCTTCAGGTAACCTGGTCCGGGATCCCTCCTTCAACAGTGTCCCCTTGAAAAAGATGGTCCTCTCGATAGGACCATCACTGGACTAGATGTAAATCATTGCAGTGTCTGACTCTTCAGTTTCCCAGATAAAGAAAGGAGCAAGAAAAAGGGGATCTAAACGAGTCCCTGGATCAGTCCTTGCTCTCCTTCTTCATACGCATACTGCTGAGCTTGCAAGGCAACCCTGCAGACAGGCACAAAAGCACCCTGGGAAAATCAAATTCTTCCATGGTAACAATCCAAAAATTAGTTACCAAGAAGAACTGTTAAGAAGAAATCACCTTGTTCTACTGGGGTTTTTGGGGGGTGGGGGGGTGGAATTTGGTCCCATGTATGGCATTCTCTTCTAAATTCTGTTTTAAAATTGCCTGTAGGCAAATGATAGCTGTACAATTTTTTTATTTTACTCATGAAAATGTGAGATTATGCTGAATTATGCTTTCCTCCAAGGGATGTTTCTCAAGACAGCTAATTTTTTGAGATGTTGTTTTCAATTTTACATCAATGGCTCCCATTTCTCGAGATCTGATACAAATCCGAAAGAGGCAGGGATGAAATCTCTAGAAGAAAAGCAGCTGCCCTTGTATCTTACTTGTTGAAGGTAATATGGACATACACAAAATTGGGAGTATGGAAGAAAATAATTTTAAAAAATACACTCTAGTTTTGAAGTGTGAGGCCTGCATCTCTGCAGTTACAAAAAATATCTCACCCACTATTTTGGGCCCTCAGTATAAAATCTATAACTTTATTTCTGCATAAAAACTCCCAGAGGGGCAGTTGCATTAGTCAGTTGCAGGGAGAAAAATCAGTGTCCTTTAGCACCTTAAAAACTTAACTAATTTATTTTGGAATAAGGTTTCATCATGCAAAGTGGACTCCAGGACTCTTTCTTCTTTCTGCATAGAGTTGACAAGCTTTTTACTAGCTGTTGCCTTGTGCTTCTCATAGCAGTTTGGCCTTCAGACATTGTAAGTCAACAAGGCAGTTTTTCCTTTCAATACCATACCCTAAATGTATACAATTATGGTGTTGTAAATGCAAAGGAGCATCAGACAACTAGGAAATATATTTCTGCTCTAGCACCTTTCTACAGGTACAAACTGGAATATATGGGGTGGTGTTCATTCCAAATCCCCTGTCCTGGGAGGCTGAGAACCCTATAAGATGTGGCATCAACCTTTTAGCAAACGCTCAGATGAAAAGCCAACAGCTAGCACTTCAGCAAGCTTCCCTGAAAAACAAAGACGCCGATGCGCCCAGATGCCTGCTACTGTACATTAAAAGTGAAAGGAGGCAACCAGCATATAAAAGATATCAGAGCATGAGGAAAGCACAAAGTATCCAAATAAAGAAAAGGGGGAAAGGGACAGATTGCATGCAGATTTATTTGAACACACTATGGCCTGATTTTGAAGAACAGAAGAGACCAAGTTTGCTACACTTAGCTCTGTGCAAATGGAACATGGAAGAACGCACAGCTGAAAACAAGCTTCATATTTCTATTTTGTTTTGGTTGTGTCCCTGGGGATCTTAGAAAAGCCACTAACTTTTTTGCTTTTGCAACAAGCAAAACAAGTCAAGCAAGGAAGAGAATCTTCCATGTAATGAAGTGAAACTATTTCTCTAAAACATTTAAAATTGAACAGGTGGGAGATATGCTAAATGAAGCTTAAATTTTTTATCTTCTCCTTTTTGCCTTTCTCTCTTCTCATGGAACATGGGAGTCTCATCTTCTGAACTGCCATCCACTGAACCTATGTCAGAGCTCCTAGGCTGGCCAACAGAATTTTGGTAGAGGCTGAGCGTTCTGCTGGTTTTAAACAGAACCCAGGTAGTGTTTTAAACAGAACCCAGGTAGTGTTTTAAACAGAACCCAGGATTAACTGCCTTCAAAAAAAGATCACAAGGCTTTAGAATTAAAGGCACTGTGTGAAGCTTGAGGACTGGGTATAAAACACAAACCAAATCTATGAATACAGCATTATTTTTTAACAAGAATTACACAAGATCCTACATTTAGAATGCTGCAGTGGTTCTCACAACTACATGCACACAAACAGGGAAGCTTAGGCCCCAACAGCAGATTATTTCATTAGTGGTTTAAATACATCATCATCAAAAAGAAGTTTTACTGGTAAACTGTCTGTGTTAAAATGGGTTGGGGGGAATATCTCCACACATTCAGATGTCCTCTTACATTCTCAGGATCTTCAGAAATCTGCCTCTTTTGCTATCAGCAAAATTAAAACAAAGAGAATTCATGGGAATGCTTAACACTACAGTTTAAATACAGTGAAAAAAGTTGGTACATTCAGACTCTTCAAACTGGGATGGATTTATAGAATTGCACCTCTTTCTCTCTGAAATGATTTTCCTCTTCTCCCAGTGATCCCATAATACAAGAATTACCTGAAATTGAGGGACTGTCCACAAGCAGACCCACCCATGGAAACTGTTGGATACGGAAGTTCCACAGGTTGCCAAAGGCTGTTGTAGGGCTGTGTGTGCCTGCGTGCAAATGTGTACACATGCACGGGGGGGGGGGGGGGCTGGGTTCACCGTGTGATCTTTTGTTAGAACTTATACATAAACTGAATTGTATGCTATGTCCGGAATACAAAGTGGGCATGTAGCCAATGTGTTTTCCAGCAAAACTGATTTCTAAGACTTTTCCAAGGTCAACTTCATATAACACTGTACTTAAAACTTCTCACTGTGGTGATGATGGGGAGGGAACAGCCACTTTTCAATGGGAGAAAGTTAATACATTTCCACCCTTTATTAACCTAAGTCCACAAAAATTAAGGCTGGGTAGAAGTTATTGAAATAAATAATAAAATTATTGGGGCTTTTTGTATATACTGATAACACAAAAAGGACACAAGACTATAGGCTGAAAAGAGTAAATGAGTGTTCCATGAATTCTAGATAAAGTGTATGAAAGACTAATGTAAAAGTTGAACTAAAGAAGATTTGAAATGGACATCTCAATACAAGACTAGCATTTCCAGATTGAAACTACTTGCGGCTCTGCAAGTCAGTTCTGAATTTTGCATTGCACATATTACAGGGGGAAAGGCAGCGACTAAACATTCTGGGGTTTTTTCAGACTAAGCAAGAACATGTTAAAGAATCTTCAAGGTAGCCAACGTTATAAATTAAGAGCCCAAAACAGCGATGTAAGCACGGAGCTTTTCTGCTTAAGCCCAACATGCAAATCAACGTGCCTACAGATTTTGGTAAAATACGTGTATTGGCAGTGAAGCAAGAAGATGCTCACCATCCACATTTTATCCAATACTTGAATAGAACATAGTCTAAGAAACTAAAGCCATTGTCTAGAAGTGCAGAGAGATATTTACTATAAATGATGGACTGGGCTATTTACTGGCGCCTTAATGTACATACCAAAATATACCAACTTCAGCATTCATTTCCGTAAAGATATAGCTATACTCTGCAACTTTTAAAAACTTTAGCATTGGATTTTTAGTTTGCAATTGTAATAAATATTTTGGAGTGGTGCCTGCAAAATATATAAATGATGGAACTAAAAACATATGGATGAAACTAAGTTACTTGTTCAGATGCAGGATGAAGAATTAGGAAAAAACCCCATCAGTACTCCTACAAGCTACACAACTTTAGAATATATTCCAGTAAAGAATATGACAGTATCTCTATTTGTCTTGTGCATTTCTGGACTGTCAACCACAGAGCATAAAATCCTGTAATTTACATCTGTTTATAATCTGCAATAGTAGTAGCTAGAATAATCCTAAACCATACAATCAACTTTGCAGAGCTGGAGGCATTTTACCTCTAAATCGCCTTTTGTAATAGATTCCTCTTCTACACGGAATTGGAGGTCTTCAACCTTCCTGCAAGGAAGAAGAGAAGGAAAAAGATCTGCTCACTTTTTTGAGGTGGAGGTAATAAAGCATCACAGCTACTTTATTTTACTTATTCAAATTTATATACCATGTAATAAAAGAGCTCTAGGTGGTCAACATAAAGTATACAACTATCAAATAAAAAAACTATCAAAAGAAACTAAGTAAAAAAAGAATAAAACTATATAGCATAGATTAAAACTGAGCACTACACAAATGAAAGAAGTCTAAGAATTAAGAATTAGAGCTACCGAGGGGGAGGGGCACAACCCAAAGAGTAGGTGCTACCACCGAGAAAGTCACTTCTGTATTGTCATTACCAAGTGACAGTCTCCTGGCCATGGAAAGGTACAGACTAGAAGCACTATAAAATTAGGAGGCGGCAGTGGATCCCTGCTCCCACTATGGAAAACAAGGGCAATTCCAGCTGGGGCGTGCAGACAGCACACAGCATCCATTACTTCTGCAGCCTCAGGGGGACATCTGATGTCAGGTGACATCAGAGGGCCTATCCTCTTCCACTGTCTCATAACACCAAGCCTTATGAGGAATGTTTGCAGGAGCTGGGTATGTTTGGGCTGGAAAAGAGGAGACTAGGAGGAGATTTGATAGCTATCTTCAAGTATCTTAAGGGCTGTCACATGTAAGATGGAGCAAGCTTGTTTTCTCCTGCTTTGGGAGGTAGGACTCAAATCCATGGCTTCAAGTTACAAGAAAGGAGATTCCAACTAAACATTTGGAAAAACCTTCTGACGGTAAGAGTTGACTGACAATGGAACAGTCTCCCTCAGGAGGGTGCAGGCTCTCCGTCCTTGGAGGTTTTTAAGCAGAGGGTGGATGGCCATCTGTCATGGGTGCTTTAGTTGAGATTCCTGCATTTTAGGGGGTTGGACCAGATGATTCTATGAACAGTCAATGCCCTCTTCAAACACAGGTTGTTGCTGAAAGAGAACATCTAGTACTTCCTCTTGACCACTTGGATGCCAGGTGTCCATCTAACTGCTCAAAGGACTTGCCAGTTTACACATCCAAGTGCCTGAGACCATGCTATTTTTAAAATGTGTGTCAGTTCTTTCAACTGTTCTAGATATAATTCTTTCCTTGGTACATGTTACATCCTCCAAAACAGGCCATTGAGGCAAACAAGTGGATTGTATTACACAGCTGGTCTATACACAGCACATCTTTGTTGTTACACCTCTGGAAATTTATACAACTCAAAGCCATTTAAATATAGAGAAATGTTTATCTATGTATTTGGCAATCCCTGGAAGCATGTGGGAGTTCACGGGGAAAATATATCTTCTTTACCTTAACCACAGTGACATTCATAGCCGACACATTTCCAGAGGAAAGGAGCAGTTCCGATGAGAACACCGCTCTTCATTGCTGCAGCCTCAGCAAAGGGTGAAGTGGATGAAAAGAGGTAAGCTGCTGCTGACTGGCGGAGACCGCATTTTGGGTGCCATTATGAGCAGAGATTGGGACGCAGGTGGCGCTGTGGGTTAAACCACAGAGCCTAGGACTTGCCGATCAGAAGGTCGGCGGTTTGAATCCCCACGACAGGGTGAGCTCCTGTTGCTCGGTCCCTGCTCCTGCCCACCTAGCAGTTTGAAAGCACGTCAAAGTGCAAGTAGATAAATAGGTACCGCTCCAGCGGGAAGGTAAACGGCGTTTCCGTGTGCTGCTCTGGTTCGCCAGAAGCAGCTTAGTCATGCTGGCCACATGACCCGGAAGCTGTACGCCGGCTCCCTCGGCCAATAAAGCGAGATGAGCGCCGCAACCCCAGAGTCGGCCATGACTGGACCTAATGGTCAGGGGTCCCTTTACCTTTATGAGTAGAGATTAGTCACATGGAGAACTGACTACCTACTGGAATGGGTGTGTTCTGTCTCCACTTTTGGATGCATTATGCCTCTGAATACCAACTGCTGGGAATCAGAAGTGTGTGGGGGGGGTGCTATTGTTCTTATGTCCTCCTTGCGGGCTTCCCAAAGGCAACTGTATGGCCAGTGTGAGAGCAGAATGCTAGAATGGATGGCCCCCTAGACTGTTATGTTAACCCACTGGGAAGTTTTCTTGTGGAACCATCATGGAAACAAGCAAAAACACTAACAATCAACTCATTCATTTCAAACTGTCTTTCACAGGAGTTCACCGTAGATTGTTCTCTATATTAATTAGCCATATGAACTTCTTGCGCTGGGCACCAAAATACCCCCCACAGCTTCCCACAGGAAAGCCCTTGCATGTGATGAAAATCCTATTTACTACATCGTGTGTGAGCATTGCATGACATTTCTCTGAAGTTACTCAAAATTCAACAGTAAACACAAGGTGCGAACAAGACCCATAGCAGGAACAGAATTCTAGAGGTTTCATAGAGTTGGAAGGGACCCAAGGGTCATCTAGTCCAACCCCCTGCAATGCAGGAATCTCAGCTAGTTTGTCAGTGGAATGCAGAGAGACTCAATTTCAAATCTGCATTTATCAGCAGTTTCTGATGACTCCATAGTTTTTCTGCTTCTGAGGCTGCTCAGTTACAAGTTACAAGGGTACGTGGAAGTGGAAGAAATACTAGACGTCCGAAGCCATGAGTATTTCTTGAGCTGCAAAATGCCAGTTCAGTGAATGTGTACCAGCCAAGTACACTGGTTCTATTAGGTTGCTTGGCAACTTGCTCAAGGTCAACCAGGGACAAAGTTAAAGCAGTCACTGAACTGGAATTTCCATGACTTGCAATAGTTTATGCCTTACTGCTGTACAATATAAATATAAAGCAGTAAGTCTGCTCAAAAACTTTCTGAAGAGTATTAGTACATTTACAAAACTGTTTTCAGATGCAAAATTACCTCCCACCTTTATCTGGTTCATCTCTACAACCCTGCAAAGTTAGCTATACTAATATTCCCAGTTTTTACAGAAATGAGGAACAGAGATTAGACAACATATTCCCTCCTCCCAAGGAAGACAGACAAGAGATTTCTAAAGAAATAATCATTTTAACCTAAGTGCAATTCCCAAGATGATTTGAGGAAGGCCTTTACAGCTAAAAGTGGAATAAAACTGATTTGAGCCTGCAGTACAGACACAGAGAGGGGAAATCAACAGCAAAGATGGAAAAGGAACCTAGCCAGCCTCGTTTCTTCTCTTCTTCCTCACCAGCACCACAATCTTTTTGTTCTCCATCAGCATCACCATCAAGTACTTATAAGGATGATTTACTCAATGCCACACAATGAGTACCAAGAATTATAATTTGTTCTAAAATGTCAAAATACATCTTTCTGCATACGTTCAAATTACAAATTTAGCATACCTTCTTTCTTCCTCCAGTTGGTTAAGCAGTTCCACCTTTTCTCTGTCAGCGGCTTCAACCAAAGCCCTCAACTGGTCCATCTTAGCCTCCATTTCCAGTATTCGCTGATTAACAAAGATGCATATTAGACAAGCCACCCATTTACTTAAAATCAGGTTACCATGAACTATATGTGGTTTAACGCCTTGAATTTGCCTGCATCAAGAAAGTAACATCATGCCTTATCAAAATTGAGCTAATGCAGAATTAATGTCTTTATCCTGGCCAGTGCAGAAAGTGTTTGGGGTTGGATGGTAAGGGTCATTTTTTCCATGTTAATGATGGAGTCTCTTTAACAGACCCAAGCAAAACTTCTCTCTCAGTTTTTGGCAGAGTCTTTTTACTTATCCAACCTCTTGCACTAGGAAACAGAACAATCCACATTTCAATGGGTAAAGGGCCTACCTGATCATGGCCATCTCGGGCCAATGCCAGCTGTTGCTCTACTTCCCCAACATGGCTGGTGGCCTTAGCAACCTCTGCTCTCTCCAGGTCCCTCTCAGCCAGGAGCTGCTCAATGTGCTGCTGTTTCTCTTTCAGTGCTTCCTGCAGAGCAGTGGTGCCTGAAATCTTCCTTGCATATCGTGAAGATGTTTCTGTCAACTTCAAGGATAAGACATGCATCTTTAAGAGCCTAGCTACCACCTTAAAAAGCATTAAAAGCACCCTAACTCAGCATACAATCTATCATTTCTTCTTCTATACATAAAAATGTAAGACTGTCATCATGCAGCCCCAATTGGAGGGTTTGTAGTGCTTCACCACAATCTTAAATGTGGAAGAGGAGGGGAGCAAAAGAAAAGGCATGTTTTAGAATGTCAGTTTTAAGCAATAGCAGAGGTTTGTATAAAACAGGAATGGAGAGAGACAGAGGAGCTGTGAGGATATGGGGCTTGAGTCAGTAAAGGTAAGTGAGGTGGGGGCAGGTGGGACTGGCAAGCAACGCAAGGAGGGGCACCATCCCCTATGCACCATGCATAGGTTTACAGGCTGATCTTCCATCACGGGGCAAAAACAGCCAATGGGGAGGTGAAGGCAGGGATAGGAGAACCACCCTTAGATTATAAACAGTTCACAGGATCCAACCCATGTGTATGTTTGTCATTCAAGACCACCACAGTACAAACGGACTGATTTGGTCTGAAGTGAGAGGGTAGATAGCATGTTCTGCAATGGGTACCACTTTAGTCCAAAGAAGCGGACAGCTTAATTAGCAGTCCTAAGTGCATGCCTATACAGGATGCTTCCCTGACTTTTGGTATGTGCTTTGTTTGATAGATTACCAACAGCAAGAGCAGCAAAGAAGTCTGCATTGGAGCAGCGGCCGTGGGGCCAACATCACTGCCTCTCTTTGTCCAATCAGCACATGATTTCCATCACAGAGGGCCTTCTTGGTAGTGGCATCCACCCTGTGGAACGCCCTTCTATCAGATGTTAAGGAGATGAGTAATTATGTAACTTATAGGAAACACCGGAAGGCAGCCATGTATAGGGAAGCTTTTTAAGGTTCAATGTTTTATTATGTTTTTATATATGTTGGAAGCCGCCCAGAGTGCCTGGGTCAACCCAATCAAGTGGACGGGGTACAAATAAATTATCATCATCATCATCATCATCAACATCAATGCTGTGTGGACGTGGTGGGTGTGGCATGTTGGAAAGAGAAAGAATCAAGCTTGAGTTTGCATAGATGGCTTCTGACCACTGGGACTTTGCTGCATCAAACAAGTACCATATTTTTCGCTCTATAACACGCACCTGACCATAACACGCACATCGTTTTTAGAGGAGGAAAACAAGGGAAAAAACATTCTGAATGAAACAGTGGATGTATCATTTTTGTGCTTCATGCTGTGGCCACAGACATGTGATCTGATGGTGAATTTGGGGTGACCCAATGCAAAGATCCTGAGGATCCATGTGGATCTATGCTTTGTAACCACGTTTTTGCACCACTGCAGCCCCAGGCAACAGTGGGTGTGTGATTTTTGGGGGGCAGGCTGTAGCCATGGACATGCTATGTGATCTGATGCTGAATTTGGGGTGGCCCAATGCAAAGATCCTGAGGATCCATGTGGATCCATGCTTTTTAACCACGTTTTTACACCATTGCAGCCCCAGGCAACAGTGGGTGCGTGATTTTTGGGGGGCAGGCTGTAGCCATGGACATGCTATGTGATCTGATGGTGAATTTGGGGTGATGTCATAACAGCCACACAAGGCGGCCAGGCATGCTGTTGGCACCCAGTGAAACCAGCTCTACGAAACTGCTATAGCTCCATGCTGGCCCTTCAAGGGTCATTCACACCAGTAGCAGATCTGGGACAGGGTGTGCCTGCTCCGTGTAACCAGACAGTGGGTGGAGGAAGATACCTGGCGCCAGCTCACCAGCTTCAGTGAGGTATACCTTATAGGGAGATTTTTGCCTGAGAAAGCTAGTATTTACTTTCCTGTTCAGTTTTTCATTTTAGTAGTTCAAGAAAGGAAGCAAACATACCTGTGCAGCTAGACTCTTAATGCAGCAAGGGGAAGATAGGAAGCAGAGGGTTCAAAGGGAAACAAAGGGCTGGCCTCAACCTAAGATGCGAGCCTCAAGAGCAGATTAGCTTGTTAAGCTGCTAAGCATTCTTTGGCATGGCTGCGGGCTAAATATAAAGAGCGTCCTCCTGTTAAGCCAAAGAATTCTCTCACTTATTCAAGTCAACCTAGGATCACATGCAGCAAAAAGCAGTTTGCCAATGCCTTGTGGAAAAAAATATTCTGGTTAGAAAATATGCATCACCAGTTCTTGCTGTCTTTGTTGAAGCATCTACCCTACCAAAATTGGAAGGAATCTTAAATGGACTAATAAATAGAATTTTTGGGAGTGCCATTTTTAAGATCCTGGTGGAAATTGGAATTAACCTGCTCAAATTGACTCAGTAGGCTCTGTGATTAGTTAACAGTTGCCCCTTGCTCAGAGGACACTGCAAAGAGGGATTCCATCACCACAAATCCCAGCAGATAGTGAATCAGAGAAGCAAGGAATTATTTATGATTAGGCAGCACTTACCCTTTTATTAAAAACTCACATTTTTTGTCACATTCACTTTGCCGAATGGCTAAATGCTAGTTCTATTAACAATTCTACCCATCTTATTAACCAAAATATATTGGTTCTAATGGTTTTTTAAAAACCATATGTTGTCAATGCCATCTGTTCTAATAGCTGGCATGGAATAGTGCATGGAATAACAAACTGCAATAGATCATTGTTACCAAGTTATTAAAAATGGTCATTTGAATGGTCATATGAAACGAAAACAAAACTTTCTGAAACTTTCTGTGATGTTTGGCCTAATTTTAATCCATCAGTATAAACTAATTGGCAGAGCTGCAAATTTCCATTTGCTGCAGGTGACCAAAGGTTAGAATATTAAAAGTTAGATATTAAGGTTAAGCATTTTATCTACAGCATATAAGATTTTAACATAATACAAACTCTACACTTTTCTTGTGTCCAGATCTTATAAGATAACATGGTTTAGAAACGAAAGGAAGAGGCCTTGGCCCACAGAAATACTTCTGACTTGAATACTCAGCAACTGGGAAGTTACATAGAACCATGATTACTGTAACAAAGAGGTGGAAAAAACTGTTTTCAAAACAGTGTTGAAAATAAGTGTGTGGAAATACAAAAAAGAAAAAGACACACCATTCACACACACATACATATATATATATATATATATATATATATATATATATATATATATACATATACACACACCAATCATTTCTCTTTAAACTAAGGAGGGCCAGAACTGAAAAAAGGAATGAATGAAGCCAAGGTACCATTTTAACAGTGCAGCCCCATTGCGCATCTGAGTCCAGTTGTCCAAAAGGACTTACCTGGCTCATAAGTGCATTCAAGACTGAAGCCTAGGTCTGTTACTTGGAAGTAAGCCCTACTGGCTCCAGCAGGAACTGCTTCCAAGTAGGTGCATTCAGGCTTTCCGCCCTGTTTTACCACAAAATGCATTCCAGGGGAAGTTATGGTGTAGATCCCAGGCAAGTTATCCAGAAACCCATTTGTTTCATAATTAAAGCATATGCCTCTTTCTTATTTTAAGTAGCAACTGTTAGTTTGAGTTAAACCTTAAGTCTACGAGCTTAAAAATAATCTAACTTTTCTATTCTCCAGGGCTAGCTAAGATTCTTTTCATGCATGCTTTAAGCGAAGACAAAACAGAAGAAAATGGACCATGGAAAATGGGCCGTGTCTTTCCCAAGAAGCCAAGCACAGGCCACATGCAATGCCAATCTCTGTAAAGCATGCAGTCAGAAAGTAAGCTTACTAGTCCTGTACGGCTTGGCTTGCTGCTTACTGATGAGGCCACAGAACTCAGTGAGCTGATGGAAGAGGCACTTGGGCTGCGTTTCAAGCTGGAGGGCATTGGGATGGCTTTCCTGACCGCTGCCTTGGCTTTTGCCGGTGTAGTTGATGGGAAGCCAATCTTGGTAACTTTATGGACAGGAGCAAACAAACCATATTTGGGCTGGCACTGGAAGTACCTGTGGGGGAGGGGAGAACACCATTAATGAAAGCCATACTCCACAGACAAACATAATTGCTAATGTATAGTTCTATTCAAGTATGTAAAAATATGTTGTGCATGCAAACATTCACAAAGACACACACATGTCTGCACTAGTCATAAATACCTTGGGTCAGAAGCAATTCAGTGAGATGCTTACATGTTAAATTGCCATACAGTCAATAGGACTACAGCAGTATATGAAGAAATGCAATTGCTCTGTTATGGCTTGGAGAGACTATTTTTTTAATTCAGCAGATTTTATATATACCGTATTTTTTGCACCATAACACTCACTTTTTTCCTCCTAGAAAGTAAGGGGAAATGTCTGTGCATGTTATGGAGGGAATGCCTACGGCTGGCATGCCTACGGATTTTCCTCCTCTTAAAAACTACGTGCGTGTTATGGTCGGGTGCGTGTTATAGAGCGAAAAATACGGTATATTCTGTTTTAACTCATTTTAGGTTGTTGTTTTTTTAAAAAAAGGTTTAAAATGATTGTACCCCTCCTTATGCTGGTCTTTGATCGTAAGAAAGTGTTGTTGTTGTTGTTGTAAAAGGTCCTCCTTGTCTACATAAGACTGACTCCACATTGCACGACTTAGGGGGAGAGCTTGAAAATTAGCATCACCTTGATGCTCACTATTCAGCATTTCCAGAGATGTTTAGTGAACAGTTTGCACTCTCCTTCCTTCACTTTTCATAACCTCTCATACACTTCTATTTTAAGAGACCCTTCTGAGCGGCCTGCATGCGGGAGGCAAGTTTTGGGGGTGGTGTGTGGCCACAGAAATGCAGAAAATCTGAAGAAGCCATTTGTACCAGAAAAGGGGAGTGGGGAAAATGGGTAAGGAGTAAGTGCCCATGCTTCTACCTGGGGCAGGTGGCCCCTATGCAGGAGGCAGGTGGAATGGTTGTACAGTGGAAGGAGTTGGGAAACCTTGTGAAAATTCTGTTAACCCCACAGTTTCTAGTATTACCTCCTTTAGGAACTGGGCCAAATATCAGTTCCTGTTTACTTTGGTATCCATTTAATGTGCTGCTACATCTTATGCATGCTTATTCCAAAGGGGTGCCATATATTTTTGTCACATGGGAAGCCATAAAATGGTCTGAAATGGCAGCTTTCACCCATGGTCATGTTCCCTTGACTGACACTCCCCCTGCCTCGCATCTATGGAAAAAGTTACTTGCTGTGCCATGGGGGGAATGTGGGACACAAGATACACAAGATGCGAAACGGGAAAGGTGGAAAAGGGGGGGGGGGTTCCTACTAACAAGAAAACTAAGGAAAAAGGAAAGGCTCACTATCAAAATAGGAGTTTGAAGGTGACTCACAGAAAGCAAGTTCCCTAAGCTGCAGCTGGAGCAGTACCATGTGGCTAGCTGCTCATTCCGCTCCTTGATGCATGTGCAGTTGAGATTAAAAAGAGATTTCTCTTGAGTAGGACGTGGAGTGAGTGCAAGCTCCCTGGCTAGGCTGCTGGAACAGACAGAAGTTGGCTCAGCACAGGTGCAGAGCCCTTGTGTGAAAGCACAGAGACAGTGATATGCCCTCCCAGGGCTTCCTGGATTTTGAACTAACCTTGTTCCAGCTACTGCACCATCGTTCTTCCCTAGGGGTTCATCTAATTCAACGCCACACCATTCTCCCTTCGCAAAGTCAGTCTCCCCCAGGAAACGGACTACACCAGCTTTTGTTCCACCAACCTGATTGCAAGGAGAAAGAAGGATTTTTTAACAAAAGAAATTTCCTTTTAAAAAAGAAGTACCAAAACTAAATTGGAAGCACAAGATTTACTTTGCATACTCCAATCATTTTCATTGCATTTTCATATTTAGCTAATTTTTAACCTACTACCATGCATTCTCCAATGCACACCCAACAATTCTTCCAAATTGGTTACTTTGTTCCTCACACAACTCCTCAGAGACTTTGACAACAGATTAGGAATCTTGGTTTGGCAAGACGACCAAACTGGCAAACCAGGTTTTCAATCAACCAGCAACCAGAATTAGAAACTATGGTTTGAAGTGGGTTTGCAAAGCATGGCTTAAATTCAAGTTTTGTAAACCACTGTTTGGCCCCCAGAAGCTGTTGTGCCATAGAAACAAAACTGTAGCAGGGATGGAAGCAAAATGCCCACTTGCATATTTGGAAGCTTCCATTGAACATTTGCCCAACTGAGACAAGACTGAACCACTGCAGATGCACCCACAACAAATTGTCGGGAACTGCCATTCTCAGCACATGTCAAATTCAAAATAGCAACTAGTTCCTCAAAGAAATATATTTCATTCAGCTTAGTTATTTTGGACATTTCATTTCTTTTTTTGGCAGAGGAAGCTACCTGTTACAACTGCCAACAAGCACAATAGACCAGAAACCTTTTAACTTTGACAGGAAATTTGAAGGCCAACCCACCAACACAAACTTCCCTAATACTAAGAGCTTCTAATACATTTATATGCAAGAATATAAATTAAGTTTTATTTTTAAAGTGCACGTTAAATTAAGGTGTCAGGAGCACTTTGTGTTCACAGCACCTACTATATGCACAATTTGATTCAGGTTACAACTTCTCCCAGGTCTTTGGATAATTAAACAATCTATGGCCTTTTAAGCTGGGGCCATAGAATGGAGGATGCAATACTGGGGGGCCAGTATTGTTTTTGTTTGCTGCTATGTTATGTATTTTTGTGTTTTTATGTTATAAACTGCCATGTGATCCTCAGATGAATCCTCAAATTTCTTTATTTAATAAGCTGTTCTTGTTGTTATGGCTTTCTCACCCTTGATACGGGTGGTATAATTTATGCTCTAAACCTTAAGAAATAATAAGGCAGAAGTGGTCAATGTATGGAACAGGAATTTATGACAAACCTGAAGACAAACCAGCCAGGGAGGGGGAAAGAGGATCTGATAAGCTCATGAAAATTCAAGAGTCCTGTCTACACTTCAGCACAACATTGCTGCCTGTTCCCTAGAAGAATAGGCCAGAGCCCAAACCACAGGAGCCTGCATTGAGACTGCAGCATGCCCTGGAGCAATATGTCAATTAAATTTCAACAGCTTTTGCAGAAAAAATTACGAAACATAATCTATTGCTAGTACTTAGCTCGAAAATAGTATAGTTGGTTGACATGCTACTATGCTTTAGTTTTGCTGAATGGGAAAACTTAGTTCCAGACCACACAGTCAGCCCTGTATTGGGAAGTTTAAATGTTTGATGTTTTGCTATGTTTTTATGTGTGTCATAAGCTGCCCAGAGTGGCAGGGAAACGCAGCCAGATGGGTGGGGTATAAACAATTAAAGTATTGTTATTGTTACTGGTATTGTTACTGGTATTATTCCCCTTTTCTAGAAAGTCCACTTGACAAATTTAGCAAAAACAAGGGCAATGTTGCAACATGATTAAAATAGCTGCACTAGTGTCCTTCACTCAAATGGAGGGAGTGTGCTAAAAAATTGAAGAGCATAAATAAGAAGAACTGCCAGATCTTTTTTTAGCAGAGCATGACAACGCCATATAATTCAGAAAGGGTGATATAAAATAGTAATGAGCCAAAGCAGCTGATCTGGCAAATCACTGGGACTATTTTGCAGCCTGGGGTGATGAGAGGAAGAGTTTAGTTTGGTACTCAGTCGTGTTTTTAATCACAAGCATGGATAACACCATGATTAAACTTCATTTGTCAAATTCAAAAGTAGCATATATTTTCCACAATGTGGACTCGAAGGAGATGTTTATCTCTCTTTTCTACAAGCACATAAAAGGCTTCCTGAGGAGAACAGATGGCATGAACAAGCCTAGCAAGGTAAACAAGTGTCTTTAAAATTCTTCACCTGCAGAACACAAAACTGACTGTGTGGTATGCAGAATGCAAGAAGTCAATGAAAACAGTCCAGATCCAAGGATCCCCAGGGATGCACCTTCTGCTGGTGGAGACGTCAGGTGCCATCTTAGTTGCAAGTGGATGATAGTCAGGTGCCACATGTGCCTGGCACCTGCCAAATTTCAAACACTGGCTCAGAGTGAACAAGGCTGAGAGAGAGAGAAACTATCCTAGCAGGGCCATCCCACTCATGAGGCAAGGTGAGGCAGCCATCTCAGGTGACTGGATCCACAGGGTCAGCAGATTCCAATGTAGATCTTTATTCCCTCTTGTTCCTGATGTAGATCTTCACTCACCCAATCTTCCCTGGCAGGGAAGGAGACAACATTTTGTGGTTTGCTTGAGATGCCAAAATGTCTTGGGCTGGCCCTCTATCCCAGGCATCCAGGGAGCTCAGAAATTTGAAGCCTATATCCTAGGCTTTTGGAATAGTCCCATGCACAAAAACAGGGCCCAGGCAAAACATCCAAACCAAGAAAATGCTAGATTTACAGGTGTGTTTATTGGGGCATGATGCATTTCACAGAGAAGAACCAACTTTATCTAAAGCACAAAATGGACTGAGCTGAGAATGACGAATGAATGCGTAAATACTAGAGCACTAGAGCATGGATGGGGAGACTCACACACACAGTGGTTAAGCCTCCAGAGTGTTTATCTTGTACTGTATTTTTATGTTGTGATCTGTCCTGAGTTCTGCAGATGAAGGGCATTATACAAATTTAACAATCAATCAATCAATCAATGTAACAAGAGGAAACGTCACTCATCAATCTCAACATTACCAAAATTATCCTGCAACAGCTATTTTTTTCTGTATTACTGATCTAAAAATTATATGTTTGATGTGATACTATAGTACAAATGTTACTGCTGTTTAGTTACTATCGCCAAACCTCCATTATATTTTAATCTTTTTTTGCTGTGCACAACAAATGTGAAATTTAATGTGGACTTTGCCTTATCTATCCATACTCTGAGGAAGATCAATAAAATGAGAGATGAGCTGAACAATTCACAATAAAACCAAAAGCTGCCTCCTTTTAAGCCCCACCCAAGCAAGGAAATCTGCTTTGCAACATTTTGTGAACATCTGGCAGCACAAGTTTCTGCTTTAGAACTCATCTGTAGCAATGGGAGATTTTATCAAGCTATGTCAAAGCCATACAAGACCCAACTGTAAATCCTACATCAGGAGCAATCTTGTTTAGAGACCACAGAACTGTATCCAAATCCAACAAGCCACAAAATGATTTAACTGTTCATTTCCCTGTTGCCCTGCCAGCTTCTGCAACAAGACCTTATGTGAAGTACACATGCACTATGGCCTGGTTGCAGATTTAATGTGTTCAGTCCAGTCTTCATACAGTGATATAAGAGCTTGAAATAACATTTTAAGTGAAAAGCAGTTCCTTAGTCTAGAATTCGGGGATAGCAGTGAGGTAGCCAATGCACTTGGTTCGCCACAGGATGCCTTTGTCTTGATCCAGTAGAGTTCTTCTTAGGCTCTTAATTCCAGTTGTGATCCTCTGACTTGCTCCTTTATTGCCTTTACTCTTAACTTATAGGTGCAACCACAAGGGCTAGACATTCCTTTCAAAATTTTAATAATTTTTAGTTGGTCTACCCAAAAATACATTTGGGAATCAAATGCCTGTGCATAGCTGCACACTTTCCTTATCCCTCTTTCGTCCCTAAGTGGAAACTTCTGCTCTGGACCATCACACCATCTTCTGAGCCCTGCATTACCCCCCTTCTTGGGTGCCCCACCTCCAGACATAAATAAAACCAGTTCCATTTCTTTCTGCAAACTACAGAAACTTCATCTGAACAAGATGTTGAAAAACACACTGTATTCCTTTCAAAGTTATTCCTTTCAAAAGCTCTGAAGTGCTTCTGATACAATGGCAGGAAAGGCAAATGTTTTAGATTGTTTCCATTTGGACATGCTTTAATCAAATATGGGTGCCCATTGGCTTCTAAGAAGGACAAGCGCTTCATCTGGTTGCTGAATGCAAAAGCAGACATATCACTGACTTTTCTATGCTCCTTATCTTCTAGAAGAGTATCACTTGGCTGGAACTCCATACACCCTGAAGCAACAATATTCTCAGAACCCTTTTACTGTACAAGGAAAGCCACAACCTCCACGGACTTTTAAAAAGCAGATTCAACCTTTGTGTACCAGGATCATTTAAGATAGCTCCTATTACACAATATTCAGTGTGACCATTTAAGGCAAGGTCCTCTCAGGTGAGCTATATTTTGACTACAGAAGCACACGTTAAGAGAACTTAAGTACATTCACCAAATTGGGTCAGAAGCATCCCTCTTCCTTTGACAAGAACCAACTCTGAAGGAAAGCCACAAATGCTTAGGCTCACATCTGTCATCAAATATCCTCCTTAATGGACACTGAAAATGAGAACCATCTCATTGGGCTGTTTGCTCTGTGTTCATTATAACAGGGGAGAGAGGTGTGGGCAACAAGTAGCCCCCCAAAGTATCCCAAAAGCCCTCAATAGCAAAACAGGTGAAAGATAACTAGCGGTATGTTATGATGGCTGTGAAGGTGCATGAAGGCTGCAGCAGTAAGAGAATACCAACCGTGGTGATACTCATGCTATCGGAAAAGAGCCTTTCTGCAAAGACTGTGCATGGATCAGTGTGCACTGATCTCCACACATAAAACAAATTAGCGCACAGGCGTCTTCCAAAACCCATCCCCCCCCCCCCAAAAAAAGTCTCATGGAGAATAGCCTGTACAAAAGGTGTGGTAGATTTTGAAGAAGCACAAATTCAGGACAAAAGGGAGAAACAAGCAAAGAGGAAGGCACATTTGACAAATCGTCTTCATGATCAACTCCCACCCGTAAACTATGTCCACACTATGAAAGGATAGTGTGGATCCAGAACCGTCCTCCACAGTCATTTACGGACACACGACTAAGAGACCATCTTCCTCAACCACGCAGGATCACCGAGAGAGAGAGAGAGTACAGCTACTACAAGTTAAAGATTACAAATAGGAGATGAAACAGTTGCTCTGGTGGGGAGGGAGCTCAAATAATAAAGCTAACCAGCAAAGTTATCTATCAAAGCACTGAAAACTATTTTCTTACTGAAAACTAATAAAGAAATCATGTTATCTCAAAAAAATTAAACAAAGTATCCTATTCTAAATAATGTAGCAATTTAACTGCAAATTAAAATGATCAGATTTACACCACTGGTTAAGATATCTATGTAGTAGTATCAGTGGGAAACTGGATTTAAGGCTGCAATCCTACACACTTTTACCTGGTAGCAGATAATCCTATTGACCTTTATGGGGCTTACTTCTGAGCAGATATGTATAGGTTCACTTTCAATGATTAAACTGGATTTTTTCTTGCTCAGGTTATACATGTGTTAAAATTCAGACATTAAAATTCTCATTTCAAACCCACTTACTTCCATTCTAAAATATGGTGCCATCGCAAGAGCCTATATAAACAAAAGCCGTAATTCTAGACAGGATGGATCCTTACTGCTTTTGACAGGCCAAGGCCATGATGAGAATGATAACCAAAATGATTCCCAAATGACGGGCCCTGAAAGGCTTTCCAGATTCCCCTTCCCATTGACAGCCCAGTCAAAGCATCTACTTGTATCTAACAGGTCTCAGATTAAGTTGTGCCTTTTGGGGAGAAACTGCCAGGTCTGCAGAGCTGTGACAAGCAGGCAAACAGAGTCACTTAACTTGTCTAAGAAAGTAACAAGAAGTACTGTAGACAGACTTCATGTAATGTTCCTGCTGTCAGTGTGTGCAAGGTAAATGAGCTTCTTCCTTGAAGTGGGCAAGCCCAACAGCATTTATGTTGCCTTAAGGAAGAACCCCACGGCACAAGCTGTCACTTATGTGTTGTTTTTACCTGTATGGGCCTATGGCCGTAATAAATATTATCTATCTATCTAAGGAAGAACATCATTCAGACTTGCAGCAGCAGGTCCTGGGCTGGTCTTCCCCAGCAACTGCCAACACCAATTGGCCTTAACTGCCCACAAGCATGAACAGCAAACGCAGCTGGAGAATGTCTGGGTCACAGGATATTGAATGAGAGCGGGGGAACCCAGGAGAAGACCCAGGAGAAGACTTTGCTCTGACAAGTTTCTGAACTAGCGGGTTACACGCCATAGACTTATGGTCCTTCTACCTTTGGTTTAATTCTAGGGACTTCTATGGTTTGATTAAATCCCTGCAATTTAGCCACAGAATACCTAAACCCGACTTCTTAGCTACAAGATGTGAAATGCTGGGGAGGCACGAGATTGCAATTCTCAAACTGTGCTGCTGTAAATAAGTTGTTTCAACTATCAAAAGGTCCCTGTGAGCCCAAAGGGTTGTATCCAATGCCTAGACCTACGCAAAGCAGTTTCACTGATGTTAACGGACCTGTTAGTCATCTCCATTAATTTCAACTGATCTACTCTGAGCAGGAGACACAACAGATACAACCCAAAGATTTTTGCCCAATGCAGAGGCTGCCTGCTGCATGATCCTACCTCCTTCCAACCAGCCTCTGCTGGACAGGCAGGTGGTCCTGCCATATCTGCATTTGGTAAGCCTGGATCATGCAGTCTCTCCTGACAAAGAGATGCTGCTTAATTGCCTGCCCTTTGTGGAGGCTGCCTACTTATCCCACCCACTTCTAAAAGGCCACAGATGGCTGTTTCATTTATATATGAGAAAAATCTTCCATAAATTAAAAGATCTTCACGTGAGTCCTAAACAACAGAGCTGGCCCCTGGCAATCCACTCTGGGTAGGGAACACAGCAATTCACCTGCAGCCTCCGCCACCCAGAAGTCTCTCCCGGCAGCAGCCACCTGCCTCAGCTCTTGAAGGCCTACAGTGGAAAGCTTCCAACAATGATGGCAGTGAATAGGCAGGTTGACATGGAGGCACAGTTTGTTGGTTAGTGGAAATAAAACAAACTTACCAAAACTCTGTCCCCCATTTTGAGTTCTCTTTCTCCTTTCTTCAGAGAGCCAGCTTCAGAAAGGTTTGATATGGATTCGCTTGCCGTTTTGGAAAGATTGGTAATTTGAGAAGTGGGGAGTTCCTTAGCAGTAGGAGGCGATGTCTTGTGGGGAATACCTGTGGGGGGCAGGTGCGCTGCTGCAGAAGGTGAAGACACGAGGCTAGCAGCTGACACAGAGGTTGGCGAAGTTGCCCGGGAAGCAGAAGAGGCCTGCGTACCATTGGCTTCATCCTCAGTCACTACTTTCCGTGTTAGCTTAGAGGGTCTCGTAAAAATTCCCCTTAGAGGCTCGCACTGGAAATAGCGAACTCCAGCCACAGAGCCATCGTTCTTGCCAATGGGTTCGTCCAAAACAATCCCTGCCCACTGTCCAGGAGCAAATTGTGTTTCTCCCAGGAATTGGATAAAACCAGGCTTATTCCCATTGACCCAAACACGCTCCCCGATTCTGAAGTCATCCACAAACTCATCCTGTGCTTCTGAAGTGGGTGCAGTTGGCGTCTTCTCACAGGCTGCTGTCTTTTCTGACGGGGCTGGAACCAAACACAGCAGAGAGAGTCAGACATATTTATTCTGAAGCTATGTATGTCTGCTTTTGTATCCACACTTCAGTCACATCACCTAATCAGAGTTTCTAGTCCCGTCAGACCAATAAGGACCAGGTTATATAGTCAGGTCAGTATAATGCAGTGTTGGCTGGAGGTCAACCCCCCCACCTCCCTGTGAAATGAGAGGATATCATGTCCCAAAGGCTTGGAGGGGAGCTGGGAGAACACACACACACACACACACACACACACACACACACACACAAACATCCAACTGACTCCTGTTTTTGCAAAACATCTTCAGAAATTCATCCCACTACATAGCAGCTATTAAAAATAAGCTTGCATCAGAAATGTGCACCATTACATTTTTATCAGAAAATGTTAAAAAAGGAAAAGCCACATCCCTCATCTTCCTTACCAGGAGCAGCTGATGCAGCTATTTTCAGTAATGTGCCTCCAGGCTTGCTGATTTTGGTGGGGGCCTTAAGCCCACTCGGTTTTAACATACTCATCTTCTTGTCAGTGTCTGATCCCCTCTTGTCTGCAGTAACTATCTTTTCCCAAACATGGATGCAATATGGGTTTCTACGCCGTTTGCCTCCAAGTTAAACCTGTGAATATTAGAGAAAAAATTAAAGATAAAATGTACTTTTTGCTCTTAAAGGACTTGTAAAGAAACTTCTGGGCACAAAGCCCACAAGCCTCAGCAAGAATAAAGGAACATTTGCAGGGCAAGGTTGGCTATTGCCACATTGGAAGCCTATTTCATATTAAAAACAAGTTGATTTTTTTGAAACTTAATTTCCACATTTCATCTAAAGGTTGCTGGGGGGGGGGGGGGGAGGGAGAGAACAGAGCCCTTTTTGACATTACTAACATTACCATAGAAAATATTCAGCTATTTGAGACGTTCAGACAATTCTATGTATTTATAAAGTGCTGTGACGTTGCAGAGCAAAACACACCAGCAAGCCAAGGGGAGTCAAAGAGTGGAGGGGGTGGGTGGGGAGGGAGGTGGCACATGCGGCCTGTAGAGGAATCGAAGCTTTTAGAGAGCTGAACAACAGCAACAACAAAACTCATGATGCCTTGCTCAGCATCGCATTATCCCTGGCAGCTGATGAAGAGACACCCACCTCTTCTCTAGGGGAATTCCTGGCTGAAGAGCACAAGACATTCTACAGGCCCCCATGCAGTCCCCCAGCCCTGCAGCCAGAGTTACAAAGGAGGCTCCTCCTCCTTCCCAGTTTCTGGGGAAAGTGAATGGCTTTGATTTAGAGGCCCACTAAGGCTTTACAGAAGGAAACAAGTGGCAATATTATTTTTCCTAAATCAATTTTAATCAAGCATTCCTCACTACGCGTTGAGGACTGGCTTCCTTTAACTGCAACAAGAAGGCAGCGGATTGTTTCTTTTCAAAACTTACAACGCACTGGTGATCTAAATGTATCTTTGGCTGTTTGTCAACACACAACGTACACCAAAAGGTCCTTGAGAGAGGCATCATTTGTGTGCTAGTGGTTACAGGTGGTGGAGGTGAGAACAATTAAATCACCTACAAGGAGCACTTAGAGGAGGCAGAGAAGTTTTGAAATGGCTTCGAAAAAGCAACTTGGTTGCTCAACTGTTTTCTCAGAACTTGACATACAAGTTATGGAATGCAGATCCTGGTCTACAGTGTACACAGAGTGTCCTGGCAGCAGCACAAGTCTCTGAGCTTGCAGCATTTTTAGGTCATCCTCTAGGACTGCTAGCAATACTCTGGCCTGGCATGGAAATGTATTGTAAGAGGACAGAATGCTCCTCTGTAGGAACAGAAGCAAACTCTGCACATGTCTTCCACTCCTCTTGCCCCCAGATGGGTTTCAAACTTTTGTTTGAATATTTATTAGGAAACAAAAACAGGCAGCTTCTTTTACCATTTTGTGCAATGTTCAGGGACTTGCTGCTGTTTAGCACAAAATCTGGATCAGAGCCTCCCAAACCGTCCTGGGACTTTTCCCCTCCTCTCTCTGCACCCTTATTTCCCATCTATATCTGTCTGCATGACCCTCACTCCGTCAACTCTGTGGCCTTCAGCTGCCCTTTTCTCTTAAGATGACCCTGTTCTTCTTTGCTGTCCTCCATAGCAATATGCCCACCGCCAAAAGCTAACTGTAAAGTGCTACCTCTCTTATCATTTATTTTATTTAAAACGTTTAGTTCCTGCCTTTCCATTAAAATGCCTGAGGCAGCTTACGATAGGAGTTAAAATAAGAAATTCAGAAGGTAAGAGATCAGGAGACAGCACATTAAAAACTATAAAACCAGACAGCTTTAGCCACCCGTGGCTTGGCTGCTAGCAAGGCAGGCTAGCCATCCTGACGAGGTGCCATTCAGGGGGCGGCAAAGGAGGGGGCTGTGGGCTCACCTTGAGGAGGCTCGCCTGGTGCCCAACCTCTTTATTCCCCAAGGCATTTTGTATTTTGAAACATTGGAAATGAAGTATTTAACTTTGCTACTTTACTTGTGTGTTGCATTGATTGTTATTTAGTACTTTTAACAGGTTGACTGTATTTTTTTGCTTTAAGTATGCTGTAAAATCATCCTGAGATAAATTATAATGGAATTTATATACCAAAAATAAATATGTCAGCAGAGTTTGAAGGACAGGCCTCCCCGCCCCAACCCTGCTTTGTGCTTTGCCTTAGTACTGAATTGTATGCTCTTTGAGGCAGGGACCCATCTTCTTTTGCTTATGTTATTCTGTGAAGTGACACATATACTGAGAGAGCCCTATACAAAATAATAGTCAAGTCAGGACTTGGGTGTGCATGGATGAGCTGGTGGTGAGCAGGGGGGCAGGAGATGCTTATGGTGGCGCCAGAGTTCCACAAGTGCCTCCTACCCCACCACAACAAGAAGTGAGGAAAAGTAGCAGCAGCCAGGACCCCGGCTTTGGTGGGGCGGTTGAGGGAGAGAGAGGGGCAACTTCCTATTTCACCTACAGTGGCAAAATGGACTGTGCTGCCCCTGCCTCTGACCATAGTTTGTTCTTGGTTTATGAATGCTGGCTTGCTAGGGTGCTGGATCTGGCCATCACAGGTAGGTAGCCTAGTTTTAATGGCAGCTCTCTGGTCCATTCCTCCCCCTCACACCAGGGGAGGAGCACAGCGGGCGCACTCAAGCAGCAAGCACCAGCACATTGCCCACGAAGCTCCAACAATCCTCCAGCCCTGGCTTGCCCTGCTGCAAGAAGGCACACAAGGGGTGGGTTGTGAGATCGGCCACTTGTTAATAGAGTGGACAGAGTGACAAGGGAAAATGGATGAAAAAGGCCTTTAAAAGCATAAGAGAATTTATAGATGGTCCCCAAGAACAGATTCTCCATGTGGAAGGAAGGGGAAGCACTTCTGTTCCCTGGTATTTCACAGGCCCTTAAAAGCCACAATTCATTTAGTCTAATGCCAGCGGTGTAAATCCCTTGAGCTAAAACACCCCCTGAAACCCTTCAAATGATAATTCCAGCAGATTGACCACAAGAAGTGGTTATGGGGGGAGGAGAATAACTGGCATGCAGAGCATTAACAGTTCATCTGCTAGGGAAATCAACAAGAGAATAAACCATAGCCCAGTCACAAGGAAAGGGGAGGAACTTAAGCAGCAATTGATTTCCATTGATGCTTATATGGCTATCAAGGAAATTACAGGGCTAAAATGAAACCTTATATTCAGAATCTCAGGTTTCCCCCTCAAATTCCCTTTAGAGGGTCCAAACGTTAGATGTTCTGCATGGTAACCCGCATTCTACAGCATTATTTTAATTGAATGTCAGTGTTCAGGATAAATGCCCCTCGCTATCTCATTAATTCTAAGAGCACAGCAGCAATCCTATGGAGTCAGGCCAAAGGTCTCTCTAGGCCATCTGACAATCAGCAGCCAGCACCAGATACAACCAAAAAGCAGTTCTCTCCATACACTTTCCTTGCAGCTTTGAGAAATCCAAAGTTCAGGGACATGTTGAACAAACCCAGTTATCCTTGTTTAAGCATAACAGAATCAAACGTCTGAAGAGGATCCAAATACCGTTCAACCCTAGACATAATTCTCTATGCACTGTCCCATTTCTCATGACCCTTCCTTGCGGCCCTTTTACACTCAGTATTATTTAATATTAAAAGGAGCAAAGGTTAACATAAGCTCCAAGACCAGGGACTGATGAATACATTTATATCCCACCTTTCACTTCCATGAGCCCCAGGAGGTGTACATGGGTCTCCTCCTTCCTGTCCTCACAGCTGCCCAGTGGGATAGGTTAGTCTGGAAGAGAGAATAACTGGCCCAAGATTCAAACTTGAGCCTCTCATGTCCTAGTCCATGGGTAGGCAAACTAAGGCCCGGGGGGCCAAATCAAAATGGATCTGGCCCAATCGCCTTCTCAATCTGGCCCACGGACAGTCCGGGAATCAGCGTGTTTTTACATGAGTAGAATGTGTCCTTTTATTTAAAATGCATCTCTGGGTTATTTGTGGGGCAGAGGAATTCATTCATTCCCCCTCAAAAAAAGAATATAGTCTGGCCCCCCAAGTCTGAGGGACAGTGGACCGGCCCCCTGCTGAAAAAGTTTGCTGACCCCTACCTAGTCAATATTCTAACCACTACAACACACTGCCTGCAAAGATTACCTTACTATACCATCCAAAACAAGCAAGAGAATCAAAGCCATTTTGCCAAAAGCTTTGCTTTTGCATCATTTAGCCAAACTGCCTATTTGCTTTTCTGTTTTCTTTTCATATGTTTCCCTTCTCTCCCTCACCATCTCACTTTCCCTAAGCTGCTAGTTTTCTTGCATGCAATAAGCCTGCTTTTTTGTTTAAACACAAGGCAACATTTAGAAATGCCACCCCGTCCTGGCGGTCCAGAATGATGCAGTCTAAGGCGAGCTTTGCCAAGTGACCTTGCCGAACATATAGATCAGCACAGCAAGCAAAACGCCAACAAAATCTTTCCGCAGGCTGCCTGGTGTAGGGGTTAGGCTGTTGTTGTTCTTTAATAAATCTGTATACCAACCTACACCCACAGGTCTCAGGATGCTTCACAACATAAAAGTATAATATAAAAAACACAAAATACATAACAAAAGTAAGAACAAAGACAACCCAGTAATTCCCCCTTCCACAAGACCTTTAAAAGGGCATGGGGTGTCAATCAGCCAAAGGCCTGGCTGACGAAGAACGTTTTCACCTGGTGCCTGAAGGTATATAATGAAGGCGCTGCCTGAACCTGCATGGGGAGAGCATTCCCTGGGAGCCACTGCAGAGAAGGCCTGTACTCATGCTGCCACCCTCCAGACCTTTCATGTGGGAGCACACCAAGAAGGGCTTCATAGGATGACCTCAGGGTCTGGGTAGGTTCATATGGAGAGAGGTATTGTGGTCCTGAGCCATTTAAGGCTTTATAGCTCAAAACCAGCACTTTGAATTGGGCTCAGAAACTAATTGGTAGCCAATGCAGTCAGGCTAGGATCAAGGTAAGATGCTCAAGCCATCTTGCGCCAGTGAGCAACCTGGCCACTGAATTCTGCATTAGCTGAAGTTTCCAAACCATCTTGATCGGCAGCCCTACATATAACACATTGCAGTAATCTAACCTAGAGATCACCAGAGCATAAGATAACAGCAGTTAGGCCAGGCTTCCTCAACCTCGGCCCTCCAGATGTTTTTAGCCTACAACTCCCATGATCCCTAGCTAGCAGGACCAGGGGTCAGGGATGATGGGAATTGTAGTCACAAAACATCTGGAGGGCTGAGGTTGAGGAAGCCTGAGTTAAGCTATTCCTGTCCAGATAAGGGTGCAGATGGCTACGAGCTGAAGTCACCTTCATTAGCTTTTTCAACTTCACAGAATTATAGAATTATGCATCTCAGTTTTGCTTGTCAAACCCACAAGAACATAATGCACCAAATGGATCACTGAAAACAGTTTGATTCAGGTACCTTGAACACTTATGTTGAACATGATACCTGGGGTCAGAGGAAGTAATGCTGCTGTTCAGATTCAGCTGATTTCTTTGTGATGATAAGAAGTGGGTGGTTTGTTTTTTGGAATGTCTCATCTCCTTAGCCTTGGAACAGATTTCCTTCCATGCCAGCAGAGTACTAGGGATTTTCCCACTCACCAATTTTCCCTTCACCCACTCTTTCTTCATTCAAATGCTAGTATTGAATGATAACTAGTCCAGGAGCTAAACCAACTCCGTGTATTGTCTTCTCAAAGGAGTCATCAACTCCATAAACTGTAGGATAGCTCAACATCTCCTAGGCAATTAGGAAAAAGAATTGCATGAAGCTCATTTAAACAATGCATTGAGAGTAAAACTGATTTAATACGAAAAAGAGGGATTAAAAAGGTGGGAAAAATGTGAAATACACTTTCACAAATGCATGTTAGGTCACCTAACATGTCTGAAATAAGACAGGAACACCCATAAAAACTACAGCCATACAAGCCAGCTTTGACTCCGCTTAGAAAATAATGCAGCTTCCTAAATTGAGGGAGCAGCCTCAGAGTCCCACAAGTCTGTCAAGTCCAAGGTATCAAATGCCCACCAGGTGCTCTTTTTAGGGGAAAGGGGTCCACTCCCCATTGAGGTTCTCACACTATTTTCAAAAAGCAGGCAGGTCATATTCTGCTCCCCCCCCCCTTTTTACGCCAGGCAGAAGAGGCACATGAAACAGGCCGTCCCCAGATCTTAACTGCTTGGTGGGCTTGTACATTAATATGTGAGCATCTAATTTTTGTCAGTCTTAATACAGTAAGGTTGGCAGTCAAAAGCAACGATAAGTGGAAGCAAACTATTGGGAAATTAAATTTTAAGCCCAGCAACATATTACACCACAGGGATGGAACTTCTCTGATACAGAAAGCAGTAGAGAGTCCAGGGTGTCAAAAGAGCAGAAGTGGAATTATTGCAGCAGGTGATATTCAGCTAAAAAGTTGCAACCTTTAAGGATTTCTGCCACAAGGCGATGTTTTGTGGAAGTAACAGTTGAACCATATGCAGAGATATGAAATAACAAAAAGTCTATTTAAAGCCTGAAGTTCTGGTCATTCTATAAGTTACCTACCTAAACTGAGATATGGTTGCTTTATTTCTGTTATTCACAACACTAATATCTAAGACAGCTTCCAGGGGATCAAATCCTTGAGTGGCTTGGGAAAGCTTCAAGTGCTGCAGCCTGAAATTCCCTCAGCTTGTGCTCTTTAATTAGCAGCACCAGTTAAGTGCACAGTTAAGTCCATGAGGGGGTGGGCTCTCTCCTCACTCCTGCCTTTTGTATTATGACTTCATTGTCTCTGACCTCATAGCCAAGCATTCAGGAATGTCTGCAAGAACATGCCTTGGAATGCCACTGCTGGTCAGGCTCAGTAGAGACGAGAGGGGGAATGTTTCTCCAGCTTCTGCCAATCCAGGGAAAGGAAGGAAAAGCTCCTGGATGCCAGCCTTGTTATTGCTTTCTTTAGAAGAACAGGGGCTATAATTCCCAATGTATTACTTATATATTCACAGAATCATAGACTTGTAGAGTTGGAAGGGACCCCAGGGTCATCCAGCCTGACGCCCCTGCAATGCAGAAATCTCAAACAGATCATACATGACAGGTGGCTATCCAACCTCTGCTTAAAAACGTCCAAGGATGGAGAGTCCACAACATCCCAAAGGAGACCGTCCCAAGGGATTCCGTTAGAATCTCCTTTCTTGTAACTTGAATCCAATGGTTTGGGTCCTAGCCTCCAGAGCAGGAGTCCCTCCGCTACCTTCCCAGGGGCAACTTGAAACCTGCGTGCCCTAAGGGAAGGCAGAAGATAGGAAGCCCAGGTGAGTTTGTGTCATCAGCTCCTGAAGATCATCAGCTGGCCTGAGAGGACTCTCTTGTTCTACATACCATATTTTTCGCCCCATAGGACGCACCGGCCCATAGGACGCATCAAGTTTTTTTGGGGGGAAATAAAGAAAAAATGCGCTCTTCTCCCCGCAGTCCGCCTTCAGACCACGTCCGGGGACAGCGGGAAGACGCGCTGCGTCTCCCTGTTGTCCCCGGAGCTTGCGGGGCAGGCAGCGGGGAGAAGCGCTCTTCTCCCCGCCGCCCGCCTTCAGATCAGGTCTGGGGACAGCAGGAAGACGCGCTGCGTCTCCCAGCTGTCCCCGGAGCTTGTGGGGCTGGTGGCGGGGTCTCCCCGCCGCCAGCCTCCAAACCACTTCGGGAGACAGCGGGATGGCGGCGTTCCGCCTCCCTCTGTCCCCCGACCTTGTGGGGCTGGCGCTGGGGCTCTCCTGAAGCCTGGAGAGCGAGAGGGGTCGGTGCGCACCGACCCCTCTCGCTCTCCAGGCTTCAGCGAAAGCCTGCATTCGCCCCATAGGACGCACACACATTTCCCCTTCATTTTTGGAGGGGAAAAAGTGCGTCCTATAGGGCGAAAAATACGGTAAGTATTTTGAAAGTGTATTATGTCTTGAGTGCTTGACAGAAAGGCAGTATTAATGAAAGCTAGTCTGGGGCTTGTTGACTAAAAAGCAGGATATAAATGTTTAAAATAAATAAACGGTTATACAATATTGTTGTGTATGGTTATAACACAGGAAAATATTTTTTCCTGACAGAGGGAAACAAGTCAAAACAACAAACCTACTGCACTTCTACTATAACTTCTGCCATAATGTCGATATATTTGCTCTTGCCTGTTGTCACACAGTAGTTCACGTGAGTGTGAACTACAGCGTGAAAAGTGGTGGCTGCAGCAGTCTGCTGGCTCTTTCCCCTGCCAGCCTCAGGGGCCCTGTCCCTGGGATCCAGATCCACAGGCTGGCCAGTGCCTCTATTGGCTACCTTCTTCCCCCTCAGCCAACCTAGGGATCCACTGCCACCACCAATTAGCATGAGGAGTTGGCAAGGGCAGAAAGAGGAGCCGCATGGAGAGGAGGAGGCTTCCAAAAGTGGTGGCCAGTTGGCCTCAGAATCCACAGGAGTGGCATAAAAAGGTAGAAAGAGGAAGGATGAAGACGTTCCAATGGGTGGAGTGGGGAGGGTGAGGGGAGGGAACAGGGAGGGGTCAGTGAGCCCAAGGAGGTACGCACCTGTAGACAATGACAACTGAATGACTGACAGAAGCCTGAGCACAGTGGACCAACACCAGCTGATTACAAGGCTCCCCAAATCTCTTTTCTGATGAGAGCAGCTTTTGCATCTCATTTGGAAACCAAGGACCCAGAGTCTGGAGGAAGAATGGGGAGGCACACAATGCCAGATGCTTGAAGTCCAGTGTGAAGTTTCCACAGTCTGTGTTGATTTGGGGAGCCATGTTATCAGCTGGTGTTGGTCCACTGTGCTTCATTAAGTCCAGGGTCAACGCAGCCGTCTACCAGGAGATTTTGGAGCACTTCATGCTTCCTTCCGCAGACGAGCTTTATGGGGATGCTGACTTCATTTTCCAGCAGGACTTTGGCACCTGCCCACACTGCCAAAAGTACCAAAACCTGGTTCAATGCCCATGGGATTACTGCGCTTGATTGGCCAACAAACTCGCCTGACCTGAACCCCATAGAGAATCTATGGGGCATTGCCAAGAGAAAGACGAGAGCCAGTGTGGTGTAGTGGTTAAGAGCGGTAGTCTCGTAATCTGGTGAACCGGGTTCGCTTCCTTGCTCCTCCACATGCAGCTGCTGGGTGACCTTGGGCCAGTCACACTTCTTTGAAGTCTCTCACCTCACAGAGTGTTTGTTGTGGGGGAGGAAGGGAAAGGAGAATGTTAGCCGTTTTGAGACTCCTGAAGGGGAGTGAAAGGCGGGGTATCAAATTCAAACTCTTCTTCTTCTTCTATGAGACCGAGCAATGCAGAAGAGCTGAAGGCTGCTATTGAAGCTGCCTGGTCTTCCATAACACCTCAGCAGTGCCACAGGCTGATAGCATCCATGCCACACTGCACTGAGGCAGTAATTGATGCAAAAGGAGCCCAAACCAAGTACTGAGTACATATCTACTCAGTAGCTTCTACTTCTCAGAGGTCCAATATTGCTCTATTTGCAATCCTTGTTTTGCTGATTTCATTTAATATTCTAATTTTCTGAGATTGTTAATTTGGGGTTTTCATCAGCTGTACGCCATAATCATCACAATTACAACAAATAAAGGCTTGACATATCTCACTTTGCATGTCATAAGTCTATCTCATATATTAGTTTCACCTTTAAAGTTGAATTTCTGAAATAAATGAACTTTTCCACGATATTCTAATTTTCTGAGTTTCACCGGTAAGCCATCTATACTCAGCTACCTATCTATACACCTGAGCTGCCACCCTCACTGTACTTTTATCAGATCTTGCCCTTTAGAGACAGTTTAGGTGTTCTTTCCCCAATATTAAAGGTGACTTGATATTTCAGCATCTGCCCTTAGGTTCTGAATAGTTCCCCCCTTTTGATGCTGTCAATTCTTCTGCTACTTAAAAACGAATTAACATCAGCTCACTTCCTTTATTTGCAAGCAGTGCTTGCCCTTTTCTGTTCCTCTTTGCTCCTCACTGGAGGAGCGCAGTTTCCTAAGTTTATCAAAGAAAAACTGAGTGCTTTTCAAAACCTTTCCCCTTTACACTAAAACATTTTTTAAAAATCCTAACATAACCAGCGTGACAGCAGGATAATTCACAATATAAAGTTATTATTTACTAGTTCAGTAACTAACATAAAAGTTTTTATGCATCTCAGAAATTTAAAAAGATGTAACTGAAATTAAAATGTTTATTTTTTAAAAAACAAATTTGATAAACATTTTTGTAATAAATCCTCAAAGAACTTTACAAAATTAATTTTCTTAGTGCAACACAAATAAATGGCATTTGGATGGTTTTATAACATGAATCTTTCATACAAGCTACACAAGCTAAAAAATTTATCCCTCTAAGTCGGGGGTCTGCAACCCGCGGCTCCGGAGCCGCATGTGGCTCTTTTACACCTTTGCTCCGGGGCGGATACTAGCGAGGGGAGGAGGCGCATTGTGCGCCCCGACACTCCCCACTGTGGCGGGCGCTGTACTGGCTGTGACGTCGCATGGGGGCGGTGCGTGCGTTAGTCACACACTGTCCCGACGTCACCTTCCCGCCCGCTGTCAGATCGGACATTAAGATAAGAAACAATATATGCAGTGTTATATTTGTTCTAAATGTCGCAATGGTTTTGCGGCTCCCAGTTGTTTTTTTCTTCGGAAACGGGTCCAAGTGGCTCTTTTTGTCTTAAAGGTTGCAGACCCCTGGTATAAGTGGATCCAATAGCTCCTCAGAAGCTTATCAGTGTAGAAACAAGTCATGGTTCAAAGCTCCTCTTAAAAATAGCTTGATCACAACTAAAGAGCCCCCCTGCAGCAAATAGCTGCAAACAGGATCCTGAGCAAGTTCTAAGACGAACACAGCTCAGACAGAACATGTCTTGAAATCCCTGCTGTTTGCAGGAATGCTGCAACAGATGTACACAAGCAAACTGATGTGGAAAGAATTCCATGGCGGTAGATAGTTTAGGAGATCACTGGTCTAAGGCACTACAATTTGCACACTGCGTTAGCCAACAGCTCACAACACACTGTTATATCCTATGAGTTATGGCATGCAGATTTGGACACAACAACTTGGTTTAGGCATTACATTAAACTACAGTTAAAATAATGGTATAATGTGAACAAGCAGCATGCTGGTGCCCCAAACTCCATGTTATATTTGTTGTTATGTGGAATATGGGCTTGTGGTTTGTTACTCTCCAAACAAACCACAAATGAAAGCCAAGGTTTATCTGGACGGGGGGGGGGGGGGGGCATGAGTCCAAATTCCATGAAACAGCAAGCCAGACTCTGGATTGCTTCCTCCCCATTGCAGAAGAAGCAACAGAAGCAGGAGAGGAGTGAAGAGCAGACGACTTTTGAGCACCAGCACAGGACAAAAAAAATGAAGTCAGGAGAAAAGATCAGACTTCTCCATTTTTAAAACTCAAATTTTTAACAGCTGATATAGCAACAGCCAGTAATAATACCACAACTAATTAACATGCTTGTTAGTAAGTTAGGGTTTCCATTTATTATATGTCTTCTGCTATTATTCCAAAGCAGGAACCTCCAGATTCTTGCTAGAACTGTAGTTATATATAAACCACAGAGTAACTGGAGGATTTACATATAAGGTAAAAACGTATGTGGAGCCAGGACAACAAAGAAAATAGTCATACACTGAATCCACCCAGCATGTTGCCTCCAAATGGGAATTCTGAGCAGACAAAGCCAGTCTTAAATATTCCGCTTACTGTACAATCTTCTGTCTGCTAAAGATTGGGGGGGGGGGCAGTCTTAATACTGAAACTGTTTTATGCCACCATAGGTCACCCTAGGCCTGCTTCTTGTACAAGAACTATTTTTTGGGACAAACAAAGATACAGTACATATATATTCAAATACAGTGGTACCTCGCAAGACGAATGCCTCACAAGACAAAAAACTCGCTAGACGAAAGGGTTTTTTGTTTTTTGAGCTGCTTCGCAAGACGATTTTCCCTATGGGCTTGCTTCGCAAGACGGAAACGTCTTGCAAGTTTGTTTCCTTTTTCTTAACACCGTTAATACAGTTGCGACTTGACTTCGAGGAGCAACTCATAGAACGCGGTGTGGTAGCCTTTTTTGAGGTTTTTAAAGACTTTGGTGATTTTTGAAGCTTTTCCAAAACTTTCCCGACACCGTGCTTCGCAAGACAAAAAAAATCGCAAGACGACAAAACTCGCGGAACGAATTAATTTCGTCTTGCGAGGCACCACTGTAGGTAAAGGTAAAGGGACCCCTGACCATTAGGTCCAGTCGTGGCTGACTCTGGGGTTGCGGCGCTCATCTCGCTTTACTGGCCGAGGGAGCTGGTGTACAGCTTCCGGGTCATGTGGCCAGCATGACTAAGCCGCTTCTGGCAAACCAGAGCAGCGCATGGAAACGCCGTTTACCTTCCCGCTGGAGCGGTACCTATTTATCTACTTGCACTTTGACGTGCTTTCAAACTGCTAGGTTGGCAAGAACAGGGACTGAGCAACGGGAGCTCACCCCGTCGCGAGGTTTCAAACTACTGACCTTCTGATCGGCAAGCCCTAGGCTCTGTGGCCACCCGCGTCCCTATATTCAAATTGCTATGTGTTAAATCCCTGTGCAAACTCAAAGAGAGAAATCTCAAAGAGAAATCTCAAAGAGGCAAACTCTTTAAAATGTACCGTCAAAAGATATATTCTAAGTCATAGAAAAACATTAAAACTTTTTCATGGTACATCTAAGAATGCCTGCATTAAGACATTCAAAAGCAAGGCAGACTACTGAACTAGAGAGGTGAAGTATGGGAACAATCCACCAAGCATTTCTCCTATGCAAGCCCCATTGAAAAAAATGGCTCATTCGTTCAAATGTTTTGTTTTTGCTCAAGTTCCATTTATCATTGAGGGGCCTGAGTAGGAAACACTCTCATTTAATGGCAGCCTACATCTTACATTTACAACCCCAATTAAATTAGAAGAAGAAGAAGAAGAGGAGTTTGAATTTGATATCCCGCCTTTCACTCCCCTTCAGGAGTCTCAAAGCGGCTAACATTCTCCTTTCCCTTCCTCCCCCACAGCAAACACTCTGTGAGGTGAGTGGGGCTGAGAGACTTCAGAGAAGTGTGACTGGCCCAAGGTCACCCAGCAGCTGCATGTGGAGGAGCAAGGAAGCAAACCCGGTTCACCAGATTACGAGACTACCACTCGTAACCACTACACCACACTGGCTCTCAGATTTGTTCTCATATCACCGGATGGATTAGGAGATGCTTACTGGATGCACATGGACACCACTGCCTTCCATGAGATGAACAATTTTTTCGTCGAAATGTGCATTCCTATTTGGGCACATTTTAAAACACACATTGTAATACAAGTATCTGGAAAACCAAAAACTGAGCATTGAACAAATACTTTTCTTTTCTTTTTTATACATGATATGAAAAAAAGAATCAGAAAGTTAAAGTAGAATATTATTTTTAACAGCGCTTGAAAAATTATGAAAAAATAATAAAATGCACTTTTACCCCATGTAGGAACTATTCTCCTGATCTGTTGTTGTTTTAACTTAATTTTTGATACTGGTGTTAAATTAATTTTGAAAAATTAACTTTGAGGTTATCAACCTCCTGCCTGCCTTTCAGCTACCCACCTAGGACTACTATTACAATGCTAACATACATGGAGAGCCCAGTGGCACACAATTGCTTTGTACCCAGGAGCAGCCATTGTAGCCCCAAACAGCTGCAAGGGGAACTTATGGCTGGTGTGAAGCGCTTTGCATGCCTTGCAGCCAGGCTGGCAACTGAAGGGAGCCAATCAGCCTCGCCAGGGACTGAAGTTGGGCCCTTCTGCTCTGCCACTGAGCTACTGCCCTTCCCAATATATAGGATACCCTCTTGGTGGGTGGCATTTTCTGTCCTGAAGCCCAGAGTCAGATAGGCCGTGGTCCGTCCCCCCCAGCAGCCAGGGGAGGTTCATCATATCCTTGCTGTGGTAGACCTCAGCAACCGTCAACCTGGCTGTTGAAAAAGCTCATCAACCAGCAGGTAGGCTGGTAGATAACATGGATTCATGCCCAATGCCTATCCTAAGAAAGCTGTGGCCTACCTTTATCCAACTCAGGTTGTGCTTGTCTTCTATTAATACTTCTTCCCACACCCCTCCCAGATAAAATGTGCATGGGTCCACAATATGGCATTCTTGGTTAGGTATGTGCAAACCAGAGACGAATAAAACTTGATCTTGGCAACAGATACAGACACACAGTGCAAGAATATGCAGAACACAGCATGCTCAAAACTTACTTGTTTGCAAAACTATGCCATTAACTATTCCTCAATAGAACATATCTGTGGGTGCTAAATTCTTGTGTCTGATTAATGTTAGGATTTAATTAGGACCGGTATGTAGAATAGCTAGACCCAAGTGTGGTATCAGGGGTAATAAGGTGTGATGGAACCACTCATCACCCTCTGTAACAGCACATGTAAAAGCAAGTTAAGCAGGCACACTTCCTGGGTTGTATATTGGACATTATAATCCTAACCCAATCAGCAAGTGTTAATGAAGTCAGACAGACTTCTTTGTGAGATGACCACATGGGGGAAATAAACAACAAGGGAGTTCAGAGCAGAGGGAGTTCAGTGTGTGTTCCCACTACACAGGATCAAAGGAAATGGGTGTGAGAATGCAAATGTGAGGCCTCTCCATGTGTTAGAAAAGGAGATCTTAGAAGTTATGAAGTCAAGAGTTGGGAGTGATGTAACCGGGAAGCAGGGATGAAGGGTTTAGCTGGGATGTATGCTGCAGAGCCAGAGAGGCTGCAGAGAGGGATGCTGATACTGTTACTGCAACCAGTGTTCGAATTAGGCAGGTGCCAGGTGCATTATTGGCCACTTGCAACCAAGTGAAGACACCCCCACCACCTAGAGGTGCATGCCGGGGGGATCATTGGAGCTTGACTATTTTCACACACTAATACCCCATTCTGTATAATTTTATCAGTTATATTTTATCTGCACAATCAGAATGAATTTTAGGAACCAAAATGCCTTTTCTGTGCCACCTGAGCAGGAGCAGTGAACGTTATAGTCAATTGTTGTAGCTTGTCTTCACTTACCCCACCCCACTGCCCTGCTCACAGTTGTCAAGAATATCCCTAAATTATGAATGGTCCATGTCACCATTAAGAAAAAGAGGTCAAAAGAGGCTAATATATATGTAGACTGGCCCTGGATAAAGTGACTTTTCTTTTTTAAGTTCTCAAAGTTCTTAATCTAACTCAAGGTTGTCATCTGTGACTTGCCATTATTTTTATTGATTATAGTTTAGTAATTTTTTTGTAATTGATAATCGTAAACTGTTTGATTATTATTTGCTGATATTTAATTTACTGTTTACTATTAAATTCTAATGGATAATAATACTTTTATTATTTATATCCTGCCCATCTGGCTGGGTTTTCCCAGCCACTCTAGGCAGCTTACAGCATATATAAAACGTTGTAAAACATCAAACATTAAAAACTTCCCGATACAGGGATTACTGAATATTGCTTTATTTGATATAAGTGATTTATTTTAAAGTTATTGTGAATTTTTTTATTGGATCTGATTATTATTGTTTGACTTTTTAATGTTTTTATATTTTAGTCTCTTGCCTAATCATAGCAGCATTTAATTCATTCCAACAAGAATATGAAAACAGTTCCTCCTCCCGGCGAAATCCAGCTATCTGCCTATTGTGCTTGCTTTAACAACAATATGAAGTCTCTATAATTATTATATTTATTTACTGCTGAAGACAGTGTTCGTGGCTCTTATTTTATCCTCACAATAACCCTGTGAGGTAATTTAGGCTCAAAACCACCCAGTGATCTCTCACAGCCCACGGCTGCAGCCCAGTCAGGATGGCTCTCTCTTTGCCCATGCACATAAACACAAAGACTTCCCAAGTATCTGGGTAGTTTGAACTTTATTCATCAACAACTTTTGAAGTTGATATTAACAAACATACACGTGGGGGGACGGACATCTCTCTAAAGACATTGTTGTATCCTTGAGCACTTTAAAAAACAAGTGGACATGGAAAACATCCGCAGGCACAACCATTTGCACATCTGAATAGATTAAACATGTGCAAAGGTACCAGTCAGCCTATAAGTCAGTTAAGAAATAGTCTTCCTTGTATCATCACCAAATACTAAGGGTTTCCATCTTCAATTTTGCAGCAATGAAGGCAACAACGTGTGTTTTCTCTCTGATTCTCAGGACTGGGAAGCTAATGACATATATTCTTTTTCTCTAAAGAGTGATGGGTTTGGAAGCTCATGGACATGGATAAAATCAATGAGAAAAGATTTTAAATCTCATTGAGTTATGAGTGTTGCCCAGCCCTGGTGTGAGCCTCCAAAAATATCTACAGTATATGCAGGAGCTGTAAGCTGTGACACATTTGAAGGCTGCCTGACTTCTGCAGGCCTCCACTTTGTGTTTGTTTGTTTTTTAAAACATTTTGAACTGCTGTAGATGGTTGATGATGGGCCTGTAAAGTAATCTTTGTGCTATTTCAAAACAGCAACTTGAGAAAATTCCCACCTTTAATTAACAGGGGAGGTAAAACAGCAGATGTTTTTAAAAGTCTAAGTAAAGTGTGACCTGCTAACACCAGTTCAATTTGCCAGAATCTGTTGCTGCTTTGTGGATGCTGTCACACAACCCAGTTAAGGGAGGCGTGGGGGGCTTCAGCCTCCGGAGGCGAAACAGGCTGGGCCACCCCTGCATGGTTTTTGTCTGCAGGTCCTTGTTGTCCATATAGTTAAAGCCATGGTTCTCCCAGTAGTGATGTAAGGAAGTGAGAGCTGGACCATAAAGAAGGCTGATCGCCGAAGAATTGATGCTTTTGAATTATGGTGCTGGAGGAGGCTCTTGAGAGTCCCATGGACTGCAAGAAGATCAAACCTCTCCATTCTGAAGGAAATCAGCCCTGAGTGCTCACTGGAAGGACAGATCCTGAAGCTGAGGCTCCAAGACTTTGGCCACCTCATGAGAAGAGAAGACTCCCTGGAAAAGACCCTGATGTTGGGAAAGATGGAGGGCACAAGGAGAAGGGGACGACAGAGGACGAGATGGTGGGACAGTGTTCTCGAAGCTACCAGCATGAGTTTGACCAAACTGGGGGAGGCAGTGGAAGACAGGAGGGCCTGGTGTGCTCTGGTCCATGGGGTCACAAAGAGTTGGACACGACTAAACGACTAAACAACAACAAGCTCCTGCCCTCTTATTTTGGTGGCATGGCAAAAAGATAACAGTAGACACAGTGCTGAGGATATGAATTCCCAACCCTGATGGGAATGCGTATCTCATCCCTATCAGTCATAAAATCCATCATTTGATGAGCCAGGAGGGAGGACATGGCATCCTGGCTGAGTCCTGGAAAACCTGCTTGTTCCCTGCCTTGCAGGTCTTTTTCTGCCTGGCCTGGGACTGACTCCAGCTAAGAAAGCTGAAGCTGCTGAACAGACTCTTGGGCTGGGGTTTTTTGGGGGGGGGGGGCGTTGTTGCTGTTAGTTTTTTGTATCTTTATTTTAGACCTTCTTTTGATTTATGTGGAAATTGTTCAGTTTGGTTGGGTATTTTTTAATGTTTTATTTACTGTCTGACTACTTTCATTATGTGGTAGTTATTTATTTTCTTCTTGTTGTAAGCCACCTTGACTATGGTTTGAACTGTGGAAAGGTTACATTCAAATAAAATTATATATGTTTCCATAACCTCGCCACCTGATCTGCATGCATTAGCTCAGGAGCTGTGTGTGTGTGCATGTGAGAAAAAGAGTTGGATGTGGCCACACTGACCACTGACCTGCAGCTCCCAGAGAGCAGGGTCAAGAAGGCTGAACCAAGCCCTCAGGCACCCTGCATCAAATTAACCCTAACATACTCATTTCCGGATGAATCCAAAGCTTTCTCCTAGGTGATTTTAAGAACATATTCTATTAATAAAAATAGCTAAAGAGCTCCATTAGTTAGGGTGAATTTTTAAATTCCTTTCCCATTTCCTCCCTGAGAAAACACTCTGCAAAGTGCAAAAACAGCACCTACCCCCTCACATTAGATCCAGATTTCTCAGGTTAGGAACAACAGGGAAGAATTAGTCTCTTAAAGATTAAAAGAAAATTTCTAATTCTTCAGGCTTCCTTTGCATCTATAATGTCTGTTTCTAATTTAATATTCCAGCACAATTTTTGAAGGGTTTGGAACACGTCAGGAACCACTCAAGATGCAGAGCAAGAAACCAATTTAATTAGAACTTGAAACAGCTAATAAGGGTGAAGAACGAGAGGGGGGGGGGTGAAGGAGATCTGTGTTCTACTGCCTTTCCAATATTCTCCTGCTCTGCATCCCAGGCCCTTGAGCAGTGCAAGAAACAGGGCTGGCTTCCATGCTCCAGAGACACCACTATCAGGCAAGCTAAGAGTGCTGTTCACAGTTAACTCCCCCACTAGCCGAAAAAATGCCTCAGAGAAGCTGAGATCATCGCCCATGTGCTGCAAGCAAACACTTCATTTAAATACCCAAAAGCCCTTTTCCAGCTGAGGCAGCTGGAAACATGTTAACCCAACAACTTAGGAAATACTCCCCACAGAAACGCCAAGGGTATAAACAAAGGTGGCTTTCATGAGTCACACACCTCCCTCTGCCAATTCCCAGGCACTAGAGAACTTGCACCCTCATTTTAACAACTAAACTGAACTGAAGGTTGTTAATCCTTTCAAGCAGGATATACAAGGAAGGGAGAGCAAAATTAGGGGCAAGGCAAGTTTATTGACGGGAACCAAGACGATGTTTTTTCCTCAGCCACCACCAAGCAGGATGAAAGGAATAGCATAAGAGGAGACAAACTCTTTGGCTGGTGAACACTTCAGTTTAGGGAAGGGAAGCCTGGCCATTTTGACATTTTTTGGCTTGTGTGCCAAGCCCTCTAATTGCGTTAGATCACTGCTTCCAATGAAACCCCCAAAGAAGACTGAAGTAAATTAGACACAAATGAGGTCCCAAAATATACCTCTAGTTTAAACCCCCCCCCCCCCCACTTTCTGTATCTAGCTTTTTAGGGTCCACTTGCAGATGTGGAAAGACTCCAGGGCAGCTAACCCATGTCTACACAGGTTTACTCACAAGCAAGTTTCATTGAAGTTAATCACTCAATGGTCTGGAAACCAAGCGCTACAAGGCAATTGGGTATGTTTAGCCTGGAAAAGAGAAGACTGAGAGGAGATATGATAGGCCAGATACAGACTATTTAAAGTTAAGACGAAGAATGATAGGAGATTTTTGTAAGGCATCTTGTATTTCTTGGCATCTTATTCATGGCCTTTAGCATGTTAGAAATCTCCAAGAACTCTTAAGGCAGAGGGGTCAGAAGGTAGCCCACAGTTTGTTAGTGGACTACCTAACAGCAGCTGGTTACTGGGATTCTTGCAAAGGAGGTAGGACTGAGTGGGCCTTGGTATGGTCCAGCAAGCCACCCACTTCTGACTTAGGTAAGAAAATGTACTGTAGTCTCTCCTCAACTATTAAGAGATCCGGATCTTTTATACATTCATTTTGATAAATTAAAAATGTATTGCTGAACACAGTTTTCTAGTAAAAAGCAAGCCTCGTATGTTTCAAAGTCTGCCTTCCCTTGTCCTGATGAACTTGGAATCATACCTTAGTATTTATTGATCATACTTTTCCTGTTTGTACAATAAAGGGGATTTAAATTTGAATTCCATCCCCCTTTCATGTAGCATAATGGGATCATCAGGAGTTACAAGACCTTCATTAGCAGGGTGGGGTGAAAATTAACTGGTACTCAGAGGTGGGTCTATGTGTCAATGCCCATTTGCCCTATATATTTTTAATACCATTCATGAAAACATGACACATACAGTCATCAGGGATTCAGCTTATTAAGAAAACTCTACACATGATTTCACCAGCTCAAGGATTAAACAATGCTAGTTATTCCATGGCATGGAGGAGTAAACTGGGAGGAGGAAGAGGGAGAAACAGACTGACTAGATAGAACCCTAATCAGCTTCCCTTACCTAAAATTACTAGTTAAATTATATGTAAAATACAAAGCTTTGAATGCCTTTGGTTACATTAACCCTACTTTGAAAACAGTGTGCAATTATTTTATTTAGATGTGTTTCTCTTCCAGTTATTCTAGTTGGGCAATTTAGAAATACTGTCCTAAGTCAACTATGCATCCTTCCTTTATTCAACTGGACTCAAATATCAAAACATAAAATTAGAAGAGCCGGTTATGAGTATGATATCTCTTGGCCCCAGATACAGGCATACCAAAGCAGGCCTTGATCATAAGCCTGGTTAGGACTGACCCTTTACAGCATCACAGTCCCATGGATATCATGCTTATCCCCTTATTTCCACACTTTAATTTTCAATAATAGATCCAGCAGCCCTCAGTAGAACAAAAATGTGGCCCTTGTTTGTTTTTAAAATGAAAAGCTATTACACATCTGATGCTGCCTGGGACACTAAAAACAATTTTGACAGGCTGCATGAGCTGCCATTTTACTGTTACTTTAAGAAGTACAGTGGTACCTCCGGTTACGAACTTAATTCATTCCAGAGGTCTGTTCTTAAGCGGAAACCATTCTTAACCTGAGGTACCACTTCAGCTAACGGGGCCTCCCGCTGCCGCCAGCGCGCAATTTCTGTTCTCATCCTGGGGCAAAGTTTGCAACGAGGAGCATCTACTTCCGGGTTAGCGGAGCTTATTACCCAAAGCGTTTGTAAGGAGGACAGTACATAACCCAAGGTTCCACTGTACAAATAGAGGAAACCCTTCAACAGTAGGAAAACAATACTATCTTAAAGGAAATTAAGCCCCCTTACTTACTTTCCAACTCTGGGTCACTGCACATTTCTGGTACATTCACATAGTCAGAGGTATGACAGCAGTTAAGTATTTACAGATTTTAAAGATTAAGATACTATAGGATTAAGGGCAATATGAAAGGGACATTTAATATGCTCCCATTTACGTAACCTACAATTCCATTTCAAACTTGAACAGAAACAAAACACAACCCTTTCATTGTACTAGACATGTGCATGCTCTCATGCACACTCTCTCTCACAGGTAGGTAGCTGTGTTGGTCTGCCGTGGTCGAAACAAAATAAAGAATTTTTAAATTTTGTTTCGACTTCTCTCACATTCACACACAGAATTATAATTTGCTAGATCATTTTTTACAAGGCTAAATTTACATGATGGCAGAATACGGTATGTTTTACCTGCTTTTATTTACTACAGAATCTAGTTCTCCTACATTTATTACTAAAATGTGGATTCACAGTCATATTGTAGTTTTAAAAGTCACAAAGATGCTAAAACACAAAACCTCAAAGAGCAGAAGTTACAAGACGTACTTGAACTTAATCAGAGTTATTTGATATTTTCCCCTTGCACAAAAGCTATATATACGGAGGCATGAAGAAACTTATTTGCACCATGCACAAGAGTGAGGGAGAAGCATGCCACTCTTAATTTTTTTAATCACAGGATATTTAAGCTCTAGATGCATATCAGCAACGGAAAGATTCTTAAACCACCAAATGCTTGGCAAGGATAACTATTCTAGCCAGCTATCCATGCAACAAAGTCCTGGTCATGTGCTAATTTCACTTTACACACATCTCTCTCACACACCAAGCATAGGTGATTAATCGCTTAAAATGAATCTGAAAATTGAAAAATCAGTCTCTGGTAATAAACATTATCTTTGAGAAACAACTTAAGGGTAATATAGCATTCTAAACATGCTGTTCCTTGCAATCAAGGTATTTCCAATTGTAAAAGTATACATTCCTAGCTGCTCTATAAGGAAATCTATAATCTCAACACTCGTGGCAGGAAGTTCTGTACTTACTCTGCTCGTCTGGCCAATGGCACTTCCACCCACCCAGTGATGTCATGCAGCAGACTGCTCACCAGTTGATTGCTTCATCTCTCCACCCAGTTCAAATGAAACTGCCTGCCTCTCGGCTTCCAAGAGCTTTTGTGTTGGAAGGAAGGAGATCAAGGAGGAAGCACCTTCCTTGCTAACAGCAGTAATCTGGAACCCTTACAGGGTCTCCAGCACAAAGCAGATGGCCTGCACCTCCCAATGCTGGTCTACCTCCGTCGTCTCCCTCTCTCAGGCCAGATCGCTGCCTGGGTACCAGAGAAACCTGCTGCTGTCACCAGAGGCAAGAGCAGATCAGATGGCGGAGCACAGTCTGTGTGACTCCATTAGCAGACTGACAGGCAGAGCTCAGGAATGCTTCTTCTCAAAGCCAGCCCAACCATGAGGCCAGGCCAGGCAACCGCCTTAGGTGGCAGGATCCACGGGGCAGATGATCTCGATGTTGATCTCCCACCCCTCTTCCCTCGCCCCTTCTTCCTTGGCAGGGAGGGAGGCTCCATTTTGGGGTCCACGGCAGGTCCCAAAATGCTTTGGGCTGGCCCTGCTTCTCCCACCCTCCTTATGGCAGGCTGAGAGGGAGAACTTGACAGCTTTGAACCCCACACCCCTCCAGACACACATTCCCTAAGTCTGCATGGAGAACAAGGCTGGCGAAGGGGCACCGCAGGGCCTTTCCAACTCCAGTCTGGAGAAGCAGATACAGAGCCCGACCTATGCTCAACCTCTGCCACACTCCTTTTACAATCCTATTAGCTCAACAGCCATAGACGCAAGCCTCCATGCCAACTGAAAAACATAAATAGACCCCCATCTACGAACTAAAAATTTAACCTAAGAGTATTAAAACATCAGGGGCTCTAAATACAAAACACCCCCCACTCCCCCAAGCTTGCAAAGGAGCCTTCAACACCTACCAATTAACCCTTTAGTGAAGGCTGAGATCGGCTTCAGCTGCTGCCTGGGGGGCAAAGAAAGCTTCTCATCCCGATCCTCCCAGGACAAATAAGAGTCCGAGCTGGAAGGCAGAGTCTGCCCCCTCCCCGCGCCTCAAATATCATATTATACCCCAACAAAGCAATCAACCCCGGGGCTGCAAAATGAGCAGGTTAGCCCTTCCAGCGACGCCTGGCAAAAGCGATACAGGCTGCTACCACCGAAGGGGGGCGAGGACCCCCCCCCCGTCGCCACTCCTGACGAAGAGTCTCGCGCAGCGCATCCCTCGCCCCCCTGGGCGGAGAGGAGAGCCCCCTCCTGCTCCAACCCACCACACCTTCAAGAGGAGGGCAGAGCAGCCAGATCTCCCCCCCCCCCGCCCCAAGAAAGACAGAATGCAAGCGATGCTGCTGCTCCTGCTGGGGGGGGCACAGCTACCAGACGGCAGAGCAACAGACCCCCCCCCCCGAAAACGCCGCGGTCCCTCTGCGGGCGAAGCAGGCAGGGAGCAGACGGGGAGGCGGAGCGGGGGCCCCTTCCTCGAAGCCGAGACAAAGCAGGGGACCCCCCCCCGCGCCCCGGAGAGGGAAGAGAGAGGCGAGCCTGGACCCCCCCCCCCGGCCTCACCCCGCCAGACGCGCCGGCAGCGCCCTCGGCTCCCTCCGGGCTCTTCCGCCTTCCTGCCTGGGCTCCGCAAGGCGGGCGGGCGGGCGGAGACGCGGAGCCAGGCCAGCCCCGCCGCCGATGCCGATGCCGATGCCGCCGCCTCCTCACGTGCTGCGCGCGCCGCTCTGCGCGGCTCTCGGCCCCCTTCTCTCCGCCCCGCCTGCCTGCCCCCCTCCCCACGCCCCTTCTCCGGGCCTCCTCCTGCCTCGGATGGGGCCAGCGCCAGCCCGCCCCCTCGGGCCGCGGATCCCGACCCCCGGGAAGCACCGCAGATCTTCCCCCCAGTGGTGTTTGGCCCTCCCTCTCTCATCTTAACTGGCTGGGGGGGGGTGCCCTTTTGCGGCTCACCCACCTCAGGTGCCAAAATGTTTCGGGCCGGCCCTGGAGATGGCCAGGAACTTGGGTGGCTTGAGAAGAGGATTCGGCTGCTACTTCATGCCAAGAGGGCTCTCTCTTGCACCCGGTCCCGGCCTGATCCGGGCGAAGGCTCTTCTTTCCTTGTGCCAAGTCAGATCTAACTGGCAGCAAGTCTCCAGGGCTTCCGACAGGAGTCTCCCCCAGCCCCACCTGGAGACGCCAGGATTGCACCCCTGGCTTCAGCAGGCAAGGCTTACATCCTCTTTCAGTAGGAGTTCTATTTTTTAAAAATCCTCTTCTTTTCCCCACTTTGTTTCCTCATAGGCCCACCCAATCCTAAACATAAATTAATTAGCTATATCAATACAGCTTCTCCCCCACCCTTTCTCTCTTCCCCTTTAAAAATTCCTTCATTTTCACTTTCTCTATGAAGGACCAACCCTGGCCACATCCTATTGATTTCAGTGAGGCTTCTGTTTCCCCTACAACCTCTTTTTGTAAAGCACCCATTCCTACTTTTCTCACAACGAATCAGCAAGCCATATGTACATCCTATTGATTTGAATGGAATATTTTCACCGCAGACAGGCTGGCCAACAAGTGGAATCTGACACATACTTACCCTGCAGTCAGTCCTACTGAATTCTGTTGGGCTTATTTCAGCTGAATTTCAGCTGGAGCAAAGTAGCAGACAGCAGAAGATAGCAGGGTGGGCACATTTCTTTGCAAAAATCCACTGATTTATGTGTAAGACAGCAGAATAGTAGGTGTTGGTTTTTAAAATAAAAGCAATGACTTTGTTCTTCAGGGAGAAATTGGCAGGAGGATTCATCAGCCAGAATTCCCACCTTAAAACACACCAAGTGCTATTGGAAAACATTTGAAACATTGTCAAAGAAAATGGGAAAATTGATGATTTAACTGGTCTTTAGGGACATGAGCTACGTTATGCCATATTGAACTATAGCACTAGAATTCAAGTCAGCGTGGAAATTCATGCCACATGAAGACACCATGAGTAAGGGTTTTTTAAATTAACCCTTTTCCTTCTAAAGACCAATATGGTTCTGGGCTGATTAAGAAAAACACCTTAATGGGATGCTTTACTTTTATTCATCTACATCAGTGACAATGAGTAGGATCAATACAGCAGTGTTTCCCAACCTTTTTTGGGCAAAGGCACACTTGTTTCATGAAAAAAATCTCGAGGCACACCACCATTACAGCCCCGTGACGTCAGCGCGCAGCGTCACGCCGGGAGGGACATGAATTGCTAGCAAATTACATAATCACCTCCTTGAGGGCTGGCTCATCTTCTCCGAAGGCAGAACCCCATTAATTAACAGCACAGACTCACACCATAGCCAAGACGAAGGGGGAAAACCTCAGTCATGCACAGTCATGCACATGTGGGGGCTAAATGAGGACGAAGACCGGGCAGAGAGCAGGGTTCAAATCACCCCACCTGGCCAGGACAATCCCTGGGTGCTCCCTTGGGCCACTCGCCTGACCCACCTCGCAGGGCTGTTGTTGCGAGGATAACACGGGGAGAACCACGCACACCCCCGGGAGCTCCTTGGAGGAGAAAGCGGGCGATGAATGCAATGCACGAAATATATGAGAGGCGACCAGGTTTTGCAGGTGAGGGGCCCCCGCCAGCCTCCGCTTCCAACACCCGGCGCAACGACGCCGAAGTTTCCCCCCGGGCTCGGCTCGGGGAGCAGCGCTGCTCCCCCCCGGCTCCCCTTCGCCCTCCCGGCTCTCTCTGCCGCCCACTGGGGACCCCCCTCACCTGCCAAGTCCGGAGCGCTGGTGGAAGTTGCATGCATGCATGCAGGGCGCCGCGTTGCCATTGCATTGCACTGCACTCCATGCAACGCCTGCACGCATGCATTGCCTTGCACGCCCGCCAAGGGGTCTCCCCGCGGTCCGATGTGTCCCCTCCGGCGCGGATGCAGCATTGCAAAAATAAACCCCCCCCGACGCAGCCCTACCTGGGGGGCAGCCTCCGCCTCCGCCGCTCCGCCTCCGCGGGGATCCCCGGGCTCCATCCTGCCGCCCGATCTCCGCGGGGGCGCAGGCAGGCTGCGCGGGGTCTGTGCGGAAGAGCCCCTGCCCGCCCGGCCACCGCCGCTGCGCTCATTCCATGGCCGGGAGAAGAGCGCTTCAAACAAAACGCCCGGCCCGCCAGGCCACGCTGGGAAATGTAGTTCGCGCACCCCGCGCGGGCGCGGAGCCCAAGGGCGAGGGGACTACGGATCCCGGCAGCCCCCGCGCCGGGGACGGAGGGGGAGAGGCCGGGTGCAGGGATGGAGGGACGGGTGGGTGAGCGAGTGAGTGAGTGGCAGCCGCCAAGCCTTGGCCGAGAGCCAGGAAGGGCCTCCCCGGAGGAGGAGGAGGAGGGAGGCGCAGAGCAGGAGGGAGGGAGGGAACCCCAGGGGTCATCTAGTGACGGCGCCCCAATCGAAAATTTGACTTTAAAAAAAAATCTTTCAATTTTTTAATTTTTCCCGCGGCACACCAGGCAACATCTCGCGGCACACTAGTGTGCCGCGGAACAGTGGTTGGGAAACACTGCAATACAGTATGCTTTTTATTTTTTAAAAAATAGTAGTGATGGTGAAAATGCAGAATGTAATAAACAGTTTCAGAGGGAGGCAGCTCTTTGTCACTTACAACAATGGAAAACCCACAGCTACAGATAAAATGGGAGCAGTCTCTTTATCCTCAGTGGCCACATGGCCATGAAATTCCTGTGTCTTGTGCTGTTTGAGCAGATATATACATCACCACCCCCTGCTCTTTCCCCCTGCAATTGGCCAAGCAGAATCTGAAGACTGAGAAGCGCCCCCCCCCCGCAAGCCCCATAGCAATGCAACTACCTTCTGCCACCTTTTGTTCCTTTTTGCCTACAGATATTGCATAACTGTAGCATAAGCAACAAGAGTTTACAGAGTGCAATTCTTCAACACACAAACAAAAGGGGGATCAGGATAGGTTTATTCCTGTCTGTTTTTTGGGGGGTGATTATGTACTTTTTGGACAAAATAAAATAATTATGGGAGACTAATATTCAATAGTTATATAATATTCAATAATATTCGGGACGCGGGTGGCGCTGTGGGTAAAAGCCTCAGCGCCTAGGGCTTGCTGATCAAAAGGTCGGCGGTTCGAATCCCCGTGGTGGGGTGCGCTCCCGCTGCTCGGTCCCAGCGCCTGCCAACCTAGCAGTTCGAAAGCACCACAGGTGCAAGTAGATAAATAGGGACCGCTTACTAGCGGGAAGGTAAACGGCGTTTCCGTGTGCGGCTCTGGCTCGCCAGAGCAGCGATGTCACGCTGGCCACGTGACCCGGAAGTGTCTCCGGACAGCGCTGGCCCCCGGCCTCTTGAGTGAGATGGGCGCACAACCCTAGAGTCTGTCAAGACTGGCCCGTACGGGCAGGGGTACCTTTACCTTTAATATTCAAGCAAGTACATATATGGGTGCTGCTTAAATCTTCATATTTTTTTCTCTTGTAACACTCTCAAAATGTTCAACTCCACAGAATAATATCATTATTGCTGGTCCATTTTAAACAGTTTCAGAGGGGCACCAGCATACTCTCTGTGTTTATCAATTTTACCTGTTTGTATCAGCAACAATTGTAGATATTTTTTTCTTGAGACAAAATGTATTTGTTTCTTCATCTTTCCAGGTGGTCACCATCTTCATGACGAAGCAGTAAGTAGCCACTTCTCTATAGATAGCTGTGCAACAATTAAATATTCTTATTTAGTGTGTACAGAGGACTAAGAAAAATGTAACACATTTAATTGTCTGACATTACTAAATATGGAAGAACAATAGCATGAAGTTAAGGAAATTACTTGGTTCAGGGCAACCTTCCAAAGAAGCCCACAAAAGTTATGGACCCATAAATGTTTTTAGTAGTTAACACATATTCTGTTAGTCATTTGCAAGAAAACAACCCCTCACGAGCCAGATGATGCTTGCAAAGCTGGACTCTGAATCTCCAGAGGTGCTGAAACTAAAACAAATTAAGCTGGCAGCAGAGCCATGGGGAAAATAAACACTGGATCAGAGCAGCAGCAGAAAGACGAGAGGAGTTTCAAAGTACACCAGGAACTGCATTATTTATTGTATGGGTCTTTGTGCCTCGTAGAGGAAAACAGGATAAGCACTTCCAAAATAAATTTGAGCAGTTTTGCTTCAAAGCATTTGCTCTTGGTGTGTGTGTGTGTGTGTGTGTGTGTGCGCGCGTGCGCACGCACTCACCATTACCTTTTGGTAAAAAGGGAGCCAGAACACTGATTGCATTCAAAAGCACATTATGACCTTGTGCACGGCAAAGAAGCAGTAAGTTGGCAATGCCAATAAATTGATCGAACAACATGGCAATTCCTTCTTCTAAAAGATGCGGTGAGCGCTTTCTAATGTGCATTGTTAAATATTGGTTACATCTGCACTGTGTAAGCGCTTCAGCAGAAGTGGGAGTGAATGATATTATGCAACCCTCAGCAGATGTTCTTTTCACTCCTGGAGTCAATATGGTACTGGCAAGTGCTGCCACATTGACAGGCCTGGACAGCAAAGCTCTTTGTTCCACAATGCACAGCACAGGCTTCATTCATGCTCCTGGCAACGAGACAGAATGCCTTCATCCCTGAAGAAGCTGAAAGGGAAACTTGGAGGCTTTGAAAGGGTGAATAAACACATGCAATGGACTTAGAAGAAGAATAAAATATAGATCAGCAACACGCACACCTGTTGCAAGCTATTTGCGTTACAATCCTGCACACCCTTTGACTTGGGAGCAAGCCTACTGAAAATGGAAGTTTCAAGAACACATAAAAGGAGCCCAGCTGGATCAGACTAAATAAAGGTTCATCTAGTACTGCCTGGCGTGCTCTGGTCCAGGGGGTCACGAAGAGTCGGACACGACTAAACAACAACAGCAGTACTGCATCCTGCTTCCCCAAGAAATGCTAATCCGAAGGCATCAAGGGCAGGAAAGGAAACGGCCATGTCTGCTGTGGCTAACCAGTGCCTGAGAGTCCAAAGCCTGCCCCTTCAAGAGGTTCTATATAGTTGTTTCTTTCTCCACATCCAGCCACCTTAGTTAATGGCCATTACCACTCCATGGGGCAACTCAAACCATTAATTTTGTAGTTTGAGTAACTATTTTCTTTTGTCTGTTCCAAACCATTCATTCCCCTGGGTGACCCCAAGTTCTAGTTCTTTGGGATAGAGGAATGTCAATTGGCTTTCTCCACACCACACATAAATTTATAAACCCGTTAATCCCCATTGTAGACATCTTTTTTTCCAAGCTGAAAAAACACAACAATGTATGTGCCTTTGGCAACCTGGTGCCCTCCCATTCCCATCATGTGTTACGCTGCCTCTTTTAATAGTAGTGTTCCTTGATTTTGATTTTTCTGCTGTTTTTCAGGGATTTCTTAAGATGCAATTCAGCGGGGGAGGAAAAAACCACAGTTCTCAGACCTGTGATAATAGATCCAATACAAAATAGTAGAAAGCACATGACAAAAGTGTGGATGGACCGTAACCTAAGCCCCCTTTCTTTCAAAGGGACTTAAGTCACCACTTTAGCTGGGTTGGAACCTTTGCCATTCACAGCTCAAATCATTTAAAGTAGTCCAACAGGTCTGCATAAATCACCATCAAGTTTATGTGGTAGGAGGGCTATCAGCCAGGTATGAATGGCATTAGAAAAGTTGTGTGGGAAAGCTTCAAGGCTCACATCACTTTTACTTAGATCAAGCATTATTACTCACTCACTTTAATTACCTGGCCTAGATTGTCATAGAACACACCCACAGCCTAAGGGAGAAAATACACACTTGTTAATAAAGTCAGCCATGAGAGACCTTCTCACTGCAATAGACAAGGGTTCATTATGTAATAGAGAACTGTAAAAGATGTGAAACTGAACAAATATTTTAAAAAGCAAGAAAGGACAGGAGGAATGAAACCAGAAAAAATAACAGTACTATTATGTATGTGCACAGAAAGAGTAACAAAGTCTAGCTTTGGTAATATACTATTTAAGAGTTCTGGACAGAATGTTAAAAATAAACATACACATACATGACAACAGATAGAAATTAATTTCCCTAATATCTAAATTTAAGTTGCCTTGGAGCAATAATGAAACTATAGGGATGCTAATTACTCAAGCAGTCAAATAATTTTTTATATATTTTCAACTGCTATGCTACAAAGTAGGCCAACATTTTAATTCCTGCACTTCGCAGGTTCAGACATGAGATGAAGATTGGCACAGAATGGTAGTAACTCAATGGTGGAGCGTATGTCTTGCATGCAGAAAACTTTCTCCAGGGATGATGAGAAGCAGAGTTCAAAAGATCTGCAGGAACACACTAACACACATAGGCTACATGGCTCTCGGGCTCTTTCCTAGCATTGTGTTTGCTAGCTGAGCAACTCCATCAAAGAGGGAACGCCCCCAATTCCTCAATTTAATCCCTGGCATCTCCAGTTTAGAGCATTCTATGGGAAAGGCTTGCACTGGAGACCAAAGAAAGCGGCTGCCAATCAAAAGCAGGCCACAGTTCACACAAACCAGTGATAGCATGGGCAAGTTCAAACAAAGTTAGAACTGCTCCACCCATTTAAAATCTCCTGTAATGTAGCCAATTAACCCTTCAGATACAAGCACTTCTCAGAGTTTGCTTTTTATTTTATTTTCAGTGATAGGTCGGTCATGTAACCTAGAATGCATGATATTAAGGATATATTTATTTATACCCCGCTGCCATTTTCCCCTGACAGGAATGAAAGCAACGCGTCCTTCCACAGATAGAAACAAGAACCACTAAAAACATACAAAAGAAAAACAATATCTGAAAAACAATTAAACATGGATACAATTAAAAACTATGTACTTTCTTATTAATAATACTTAATCAGTACATCTTCAATTCCCTGTTCAGAGCCCCTGATGAATGCCGAAGAAACAGAAGTGCCAAATGCAAGACACTGAGGCAAATGGAAGGAGCTACCTGCCACCCTGGAAAAAAAACACTGGAAGGTATGGCACGAAACCAAGACACGCCCAGGATGGGCCTGGAGTTGTCCTACTCTCATCCAAGGAGCATTATTCATGGTACGTGGATCGTTAGAGGATAGTGGTCAGTGTCAGACGAGGATCCGAGAGACCAGGAGTCATAGCTGCACTCAGCCATGAAGTGCACACGGGCCAGTCTCTGCCTCTCAGCCTAATTTACCCCACAGGGTTGTTGTGGGGATTAAATGAGCGGAGAATCATTTATACCACCTTGAGCTCCTTGCAGGAAAAGATGCGATAGAAATGTAAAATGTATCTATTGGGCTCTTCTCTGGAGAAGCCTTCCTTCAAATGCTGCCTTAGCTGAGGCATATGTCAATTTTATAGTGCCTGGAGAAAGGAGATGGAGCAGCCTTTGTAGCCATCAGTGGATTTCCAGCAAGGAGATGTTAGTGGAAAAGATGAGAGAAGCAGCTGGAGCCCTGGTAGAAGACCTACTAAGGAACAGATGGTGGTTATTATGTCCTATGTAAAATCACAGAATTCAAAGGTGTACTTTCTTTTTCCCATGACTGTATTCGCCCTCTCAGAGGGATGAGTGGGCTTAGGGCAAAAGGAATGGAGAACAATTTCCTATAAAGGCTGAAATAAAGAGTAAGAAAATAGATGAAGGAAAACCATGTTAGCTGAAGAAGGAATCTCTACTCAGCGAGGCAGGCAAAGGGAGGGGGAAGAGTAGGAAGAAGACAGCACTTCCACGGATTCTAGGCCACGTCTTGCCTAATCCATGCTTGTGGTGGAGGCCTCACACATACCATTGAGAATGACCATACACATCATTGGAGAACCCTTCAAGCAAGTGAAGTAAAAAACTAATTTGACATGGCACAGCATGTCCATATTTGAAAACAGCTAGCTCAGCTATATTTTGAACCATAGGGCAGGTTCCTCCAAGGGCCAGGAGGACACCAGTCTTCCAAATAACCAAGGTGCCTGCATTGGAGCCTTTGTGCAAGGAGGACGGGACAGCTGCACACAAACCTGCAGTGTGCTCCTGAGAGACTATCCATGCAATGCCACACCTTCATTTTCATGGCAAAAGAAAGGTAGCATGCAAATGTACAAGCAGCTAATTATGCATTCAACTTTAGAGAAGGGCATTCAACTTCTTTTCCAGCTGAGGGCCTCATTTCCTAATGAGCAACCACCTGGGGGCTGCTTGTGGTGGGCAGGGCCAAAGGGGGTGAGAAACGGTGTGATTTTTACATTTGTACAGCAGGCTGTGCACCCAGGCAAGAAAGAGGCTGATTTTTACCATTCAAGAACATGCAAAAGCACTTGAGGAGGGAGTGCAGCAGGGCTGCGTGGCTTGAGTAGAGTCCCAATGGCTGAGGCCTAGGAAGGCACAACTGACCCCCCAGGCCTAAAGTTCCCCACTTCTGCTTTAATGTTTGTTTATTTATTTATTTATTTAAAGGCAGGAAAAGGGAGTGTAAGATTCAACCACAACAGGATTTTCATATTCAGTTTTCCAGCGGTAGGTTTTTCTAGTCTACCTAAACATTTACATACAAAAAAGTTATGAAATTTTTTTTTATTAAACCTCTGTACAGAAGCATCAATATGTATGTACAGCAAGTTCAAATATGGGACATTACTAAAAAGAAAGAAGAAAGAAGGTAGTACTAAAAAAAATCTGACCCACATAAATTACTTATAAAACTCTTCAAAAAGGGCAGGGATAATTGTGAAACAACCCCTGATTATTCCCATTTCATTGCTACAATTTTTCTATTTTAAATGAAGGAGAAACCATGTAAAATGTTGAGAACCTTTTAAAAACTACTGAGAATAAACTGGTTTACAGTGATGCAGAAAGCACAGACAAAATCCTGCAGTTGCCGCTGCTCTAACTTCACAAGTCAAACAGGGTCAGAAAGATTAACTCATATTCAGGAAACATTTTCAGAAAAGTTAACTCACTTGGTAGCACTTTCTTGTATTAGCAGAAACATTGGTTTTAGGCAGCAACAGGCCCTGAAGTCAAAATGGAAGCTCTGTACACTGCACTTTTTAAAACAAGTAACATAATTATAGGAGGAACAAAGCAGGAGCTTTCAATGTGTCTGTTCTTACTTGGTCATTATTTATAAAGCAAGTACAGAGTAGTATCCAATAGTAGTAATAGGGCACCTAGGAGGAAGCCTTCTTGCTTTTCTGCTGGTTCCTAGGAGAGTTCTTTAGCACACTTCTTATTCGGAGGTAAATCCCAGTAGATTCAGCCATATTGTCAAATTCAAAAGGTGTTATCCCAGCAGCGAACTTGCTCATGTCAGGGACAGGGCTGGCATTTTTGGACACCTCAGCACTGATGACCACAGGAGAGTCACTGTGGCTTACCCTGGACACTGAGGTTGAGGGGCAGTTCTCAACACTGCCTTCAGAATCCATGGGATTCGGTTCTTCATTGTCTGTCAAATCAATCAGTTCATCACCTGAAATCTGTTTCTTTTCAGACTCTTCTGCTTTGAGTACCTGTTCACTGTTGTCTGAAGTCCCAAGTTCCAATACATCCAGCTTCTTGCATGTTATTTCTTCTGGGAAAATGTCTGACTCAATTCGAGACGGTGATGAGGCTACAGAGTTTCCTGTTAAAGGATTCTCTCCAGGTATGTCAGAGTCACTGTTTGCACTATCTGCTTGCTCCAGGGCTGCCCAAATGAGGCGCTGCTGCTCCTCAAGCTCTTCCAGAGTCAAAGTGTCTTCATCCATAGCAGAGCCCTCTGCTCTCAGTGGAGCAGAATCACTGGAAGGAGTCAAAGGTGGAGTATCACGGGTGACTGGTAGGGGAATACATGGAGGAAGCCGGGGAGGGGTAATGTTGGGGGGAGTACACGGAGGGGTCCCCCGTGGCAATGGGGGAGGAGTGGCGTTCAGTGGTGACCCTGGAGGCAGTGGAGGTTGGAACTGGAAGCTATCATAACCAGGAGAACTGTGTGGAGCTTCAAAGTCTGAAATCAGAAAAAGAGCAACTGTTAGTAAGCATCCCTATCCCTATCTTGTTTTCAATGGAAGCTGGTATACAGGTGTAAAGGTAAAGGTAAAGGTACCCCTGCCCGTACGGGCCAGTCTTGACAGACTCTAGGGTTGTGTGCCCATCTCACTCAAGAGGCCGGGGGCCAGCGCTGTCCGAAGACACTTCCGGGTCACGTGGCCAGCGTGACGAAGCTGCATCTGGCGAGCCAGCGCAGCACACGGAACGCCGTTTACCTTCCCGCTGGTAAGCGGTCCCTATTTATCTACTTGCACTTAAGGGTGCTTTCGAACTGCTAGGTTGGCAGGCGCTGGGACCGAGCAGCGGGAGCGCACCCCGCCGCGGGGATTCGAACCGCCGACCTTTCGATCGGCAAGCCCTAGGCGCTGAGGCTTTTACCCACAGCGCCACCCGCGTCCCTGGTATGGTGGTATACAGGTATGGTGGACCATAATTTTTAATAGGGATGGGAAGAAGGAAGTTTTAAAGCTATTTTATGAACTATATTTATTGCACAGGTTTATTAGTATTGAAAGGCTTACCAGAATCCATCTCCATGTCAGCTGATGATACTTCAGCACTGTTTCCTTTCTGTCTTTTTGGATGGTGAGCGTTCTGGTGAGATGAAGATCTTTTATTGCTGGACTTTGGGCTTGACTAAAGAAGCATCACAAAGGAACAAGAGAGATTAAGAGTATTCAACGTGATTATGAAGATACATTCATGGAAGGTGCTCATGTGCTCTGTGGGCCACAGCCATGGAGAAGGAGGCCTCACAGGGTCACTTTCTCTGAGCTTTCAATGTTTATTTTTTTAAGCATTTAAACAAAGGCAATTTCCATCCCTTTTCCTTACTGCTTCTGACTTCCAGAAGTCTGGCCAATGATTCTAAAGGTACCAAAAGAACTGGAAAACACATGGAAATTTATATACTGTACACTGCTTGGATTTAGGTTTGTTTTAAAATGTATGTATGTATGTATGTATGTATGTATGTATGTATTGCTATTTTGCAAAATAAATACTAAGAACTGCCTCCAGCATTCTCTGTCTGCTAGCATAAAGCTCTTGCACTAGCAGATGAGCAAGTTTTAATGTTGCATAACCAAGGAATCTATTGTGCAGCACATTATCAGCAACCTGCTGAGCACTCTCTTGCACAACATTTTGCTGGTGCAAAACATTACATCAGCAGAACAAGTATTCCTCTAACTTATGCTACACTGGATTCCACTACACTGGATACAACCCTAAATTTAAATCTCCACACTAATATTTCTGGTTATAGAACTGCACACTCTTTATTCACATTATCATAGGTGGTTAAAATGGTTCAAAAGAGTTCAAAGCAACCAACTGCTGTATCTTGAAAATATGTTCCCATCAGGGACCCTAGCTCTTATGTGATTTATGTTAACAGATTTCAATAACTCCTATTGCACTCTTCAACCCTGAAAGGGTTCCTAGAGACAGGCTAATGGAAAAGTAACTAATTGAAACTAATGAACAAAATATGACATAAAGACACCAGAAGACAAGTATCAAACATGGCAACAATCTACAGAAATGTACACCTATACATGTTCCTCTGACCTATGTATGCTTTTTACTATCATAAATTAGAGAATTCTATGCAGAACTAGAAATATGATTGTTAACTGGAAACATCAATACACACAGCTTTCACAAGCACATTTAAATATAGTCACCGAATGATAGGTAGAAAGATAGTGGGCAAAGATATCCTTCTGCTGACTGGGCTGAAGGGGAACGGAACCAAACATCCTCCATTCCTGCAGGAATATAAATACATGGCTATCAGTAAAAGAAGATGCTGATCAACGTGCAGGACTAGAAAACTTGCTTGCATATATGTGTTTAGCAAAAAGAGGAAGAAAGCAAAGAATGAACTGTAAGAAAAATATTTAACAAATGTGTATTCCAAACACAGAATTTACAACAGGTGGGAACATAATATATCAATACAAATTAAAAACAAGACAATACAGCTTAGAATATAAAAACATTGGGAGCTGAAATACCAAGCTGGTGTTAAAAAGTAGAACAGACTAAAATGCACATGAAAGGTCTGCATGAAAGAAACCAAAGAGGAAACCCCTCCTCGGGAAGGGAGTTCCAAAGTTGAGGAACCACTGTCAAAAAGGCCCAGTCCATGGTACCCACCAACCAGATCTGCATTAATGGTGGGCCAGAGGAGAGGGCCTTTGAGGACCATCTCAAGGCCAGGGCAGTTAGCTGTGTTGGTCTGCCGTAGTCAAAACAAAATTTTAAAAAATTCCTTCCAGTAGCACCTTATAGACCAACTATGTTTGTTATTGGTATGAGCTTTTGTGTGCATGCACACTTCTTCAGATACAGGCCAGGGCAGTTCATGTGGAAGCAGGGAGTCCCTCCAAATAAATTTTGAAAGGACTGTCAGATACAGATAACGTGTAAAAGAAATTCTTTGTCACTCTTTGGAGGAAGGAGGTGATGAAAGTGTAAAACTAGTCACTTACATCTGTTACTCCATTCGGAGTGGACATATTAAAACCTGGATAGTTTATCAACTTAGAGACATCATAAGTGACACGCCAATTCTGTTGGTAATATTCTTCTGCCTCTGTTTCACCACCAGGAGATGCTGTAACAAAACACCACAAATAGTTACTGATACTATTGACAAAAGAGGACTTGGCACATATAATGGTGAGCTCCGGTTGCTTCTAACCACTTTGACAACAGGGTGCTGGAATGCACAGATTCTGTGATAAAAAGCAAAACAACGTTGTATAATTAATCACAAAAGAAATAACCAGTCATTTTTTATGCACCACATATTCAGAACTGAAAAATTTAGCACCACTCCACCAGAAACCCCAAGATAAACCCATAAGCTTGGGTTATGGTACTTATTTAAGGTTGTAGTCAATGCTAGTCCTACCCAGAAAAGACCCATTAAAATTAATGAACATGACTTAGGCACACTCATTCCAACAGGTCTACTCTGAGTAGGACTTCATTGGCTACAAATCTAGCAATTAAGTCCAACTCCCCACAATGCAGGAATCTCAATCAATGCATCCATAGATTGTTCCAATGAATTTTAGTAACAATGGAACTTTTTCTGAAAACATGGGGGGGGGGTGCCCTAAGCCACACACTCGTCTCATCACACATATAATAACTGTTTATTATCATATTTGGACTTACAATCCACCCCAAACAATCCCAGGGGGAGGGGTGTTTCAGGTTTCAAATAAATACAATGTACATTAAAATCAGAAAATAAAATGAGAAAAACAACCCATATTAGAACAACAGCACAGAAAAGAGGAGAGACATCTACTCAACCAAAGCACTGGGTAAAAAGGTGTGTATTGACCAACTGTTGAAAATCTTATGTGTCGTTCCACAGCTTAAATTGGGCTCCACAGTGGGCTGATAACCAGTGCAGATTTTTCAAGGCCAGCCAGACTATGTATACATCCACCAGCAGCTTCACTAGTGTGTTCTGCACTAGCTGCAGCTTCCGAATGATCTTTAAGGGTAGCCTGACATGGACTGGGAAGTGACCATGGATCACTGTGATAAGTTATCCCTATCAAGGAACAGCATAACACTGGGTCTCAAATGACATAGAAGGATAATGTAGTACCCACCAAGCTACACACCTGGTTCTTCCAAGGGAGTACATGCATCTCCCTACTGCTGAACTTTAGAATTGACAACAGATATTACTTTCATGTCTGGATTCGGCTTCAATTTATTGGTTCACACCCAGCCCTTCATTACCTCCAGGCAATGCTCAAACACCTGAACTGGCACTCCTGATTCAGATGGAACATGGAAATTGAGATGGGTGTCATCAGCACACTTGACATTTCACTCCAAACGGCCTGGTGACATCTACCAGTCATATGGATGTTAAAAAGCACAGGGGACAAGAGACTGACCGCCCCCCCGGGAACCCCACTAGTGAGCTCAGTGTGCTGAGTAATAGTCCCCCATTGCTGCTGTCTAAAATCGGCCTTGAAGGAACTTCCGGGTTAGTGCCATCGGCGAATGGTGGAGTTCCTCCGACCGGAGGAACTGGCTCCGTGGAAACTGGGTCTTCCCACCGCGGCAAAGGTGGGGACCCGCTAGAAATCCCAGGCGGAGGAAGCCTGGGAACGTGGGGTTTGGCAGGGCACCAGGAGCACCTCCCCTACTCACGGGGAACCCCATTTTGGGGCTCCGGAGCGAAGTGGGGTGAGCAGCGCAGTGCTGCGAACTGATTGCTACTTTCACGGAGTGAAGCCGCACAGCCATTGCCGGAGAGCGCTGACTTTTTCCTGTGGACAATTGGACTCTAAACAAGTACTCGTGAGTAGAAACGGAAAATTGGATCAAGAAACATACTAATTTGGCATCGAAACAGGAAGTCCGCCTTCCGCTTTTTGTATATAAACTGAAGCAAAACCTTGTAAGCTAATAGCCTGGAAAGTCGTTTATAAAGGCCGAAATTTCCTTCATTTATAACCACTAAAACCCCCCTTGGAAGCAGGAGACTGTTTAAACCTGCAGGAGAGGGAGTAAAGAAAGATAAGTTTCCACCGTCTCAAACCTGGGAACGGGGTGTCAGAGACAGAAATTGTTGGAGACATTCATTGACTGTAAATGGAACATTTTGACAGATAGCTAAAAAAGAGAAACAAACTGATTCCAATGTTGCCTTTTGCATTTTAAAGAAACAAAATATTTGAAAAATGAAAGTAACCTTCCTTTGTTGGACTTGCTTTAAAAAGATGGATACAAATAGAAATTGTCTCCTCTAGAGGGCGTTTGTTAAATTGTTGCTGCAGTCCGCTTGGGGACTCTACAGCTGTAAGATTAAGATCGTGGGACCAGTCTTTTGACCTTGGACAAAAATGTGTTGGGAGGAAGCTTTGGTGCTTGCTTTGTGCAAGACAAGTGCTCTGTTGGAGCAGATGCATGAGAAGATGGATTTGATGAATGAAAAGATGGATTCAATGACGGCTGTAGGGAATACTGACACAGAAATCATTCAGGGACCAACTCAGGAACCTGTTTTAACTGGGCAAGTACAAGTGCAGAAGATAATGGACGAGGTTGCGGTAGCACCTCAAGTAATACAAATGGAGAGATGTGAGGCCCTGCAGGAGCATAAGCAGCTGTTTTTGGAGATTGAATTTGGAGTGGGCCAGGGGAAGTCTGGAGCTGAGGAGCCTCTTAATTTCGGAGGGACTTTGAAACATGCTGTTAAATATTTTTCGGATTACGCTGATGACTGCGGGGAGTGGGACTCTGGGGAATGGGCTGGTCTGATGATGTGTGATAAGGCAAATTGAATAACAGAATATGGTGAAAGATGGAAAGTTAAGTAATAAGTTAGACTGTTAAGATAAATTATTTAGTAAAAATTGAGAAAGATGAAAAGAATTTGCTGAAACAAATAATTAAGCTAGAATACAAAAAGGGAGGTGTGAGGAGGTCAATGAAACAAGCAAATGAAAGGTAAAGATATGCAAAATGGGATTTGTATCTTTTTGTTGTTGTTGTTGTGTTGTATTGGTTTTTTATGTATTTTTTATTTTTTGTTATTTCTTCTTTTTTTCTTCTTTCTTTTTGTAATTCTGTAACTTTTAATAAATATTATTTAAAAAAATAAAATAAAATAAAATCGGCCTTGAAGGTAGGAATGAAATCACTGTACAACAGTGCCCCCAATTTCCAACCCACAAGTCGTTTTGAGAAGAATGCTGTGGTCAATAGTATTGAAGTCAAAAAGAATCAACAAGATTGCACTACCCAGTTCCTTTCCCAAGAAACCAGGCCAGCCAAGGTAGTTTCAATGCCTTGAATTGAATTGGGTCCAGATAATCTAATGGTATTACAGAATTTCCATTATTATTGGAAAGAATCAATAGGCAAACATCTCATATAACAGGCTGTAACAATAAAAAACACTATTTTAACTATTTTTTTTACAGTCAGAAACCAGAAAGGTGGAACACTTTTCAAAGTCAAAAGCCAAATAATGGACAGGTATCCTCTTATTCACCTGCCAACCTAGCAGTTCGAAAGCACCCCCGGGTGCAAGTAGATAAATAGGGACTGCTTACCAGCGGGAAGGTAAACGGCGTTCCGTGTGCTGCGCTGGCTCGCCAGATGCAGCTTGTCACGCTGGCCACGTGACCCGGAAGTGTCTCTGGACAGCGCTGGCCCCCGGCCTCTTGAGTGAGATGGGCGCACAACCCCAGAGTCTGTCAAGACTGGCCCGTACGGGCAGGGGTACCTTTACCTTTACTATCCTCTTATTACGAAAAAATAAAACACATTTGCAGTAAGGTAATGAGGGCCGTTCTCACCACTAAACTTACCTTTTCCATCATAGAGTGTTAGTCCAGATTTTTCCATTTCTGCCTCCTTGAGCCAACCTGGGGGATAGCCCAGTTGCCGCATTCGATAGATGAAAGGCGGAAGAGTCTTATCAGTGACACCAAGTGCATCCTGAAGTTCCTCACTGCAATAGGACAAATGACATCCTGTTAGAAATACGAAGGGGCTGAACAACACTATTTGGGGAAGTTGTCTGCTACATTTTAAGAAAACAAACAAGAGAGATTTGTATCCTGATGGAAAACTTAAGGTCACGCTGGAATTATATAAGAAAGCTGCAGAGTTGTGTCCAGCTTGAATATATTTGCCTGTTGTTACATATAAGTGACTGATTTTCATGAATTTCATAACTGTTATAATAATGTATAAAGACAATAATTTATTATTTATACCCCGCCCATCTGGCTGGGTTTCCCCATGTGACTCCCATACCAGCCAGGTCTGGATGCAGCTTTATTGCTAAGGGTTCCAAAATGGCAGCAAGCACTCTTTTTTAAGAGTTTGCAATCCTTGAAGCAGTTTTATTTTCTTGGTTCTTTTTCTGGTTGTTTGACAGTGGAAAGATCTTTCTGATGGGTGAACACTGCCGCTCCTCCTGTGGCCCATTCTCCTATTTCGCACTATTTGAGATACGATGTACACCTTCTATCTGGGTTCTTTTTCTGGATCTTTGCTATCTTGTTGTTCTAGATATTCAGCTATCTCAGGAACGAATGCTGCCGGTAGATTTGTTCTCTGAGATTTGCTGCTGAGAATGTTGAATTTCCTGTAGTGACTACCAGATGGAAATGAAAAGCCCAGTAATATCATATTCCTGCTTCTTGCAACTTGAACATTACTGGACACATTTCTCTTTTATTCTCTGTTTCCAGAGATAAATCCTGAAGCACTGTAACTGGGTGATTTTCATATTCTTCCTTTCACATTTGTTAAAAGCTATCCAAATCTTGTCCTTTTTGAATTGGTGAAAGCACTTAACAGTGCCTCACAGACTGATAGTGCTCTGTGAGCTCTCTCTTGTCCCCAAAGGTAGCTCCAGTGCTTTTTTCTTAAAAAAAAAAGAAAGTAAGTTTAGGGGTACTCTCATTTCCCTACTCATATTGAAATACTGCCGCTCAATGAGGCCAAACTTAAATTCACAAAATGTTTAGGGGTATGCGTACCCCTGCGTTCCACCCAGAAAAAAAGCACTGAGTAGCTCTAAGGTGGGTATCACACTTTTGAATCACTGAAATATGAAGTCCATAATACTGTCTCCTTCTGCCCCCTCTTTAATGACTCTCACGTGTAAAGTAAGCTTTCAGGCTCTGTTTTCCACCTCCTCCAGCTTAGATTTTGTATCCTTATTTTCTCGGAGGAGCCGCTTCAATTTTTTTCATTTAAGTGTACCAGATCCATTGCTGCTGAGATGGTTTCGGTGGTGCCAGCAAATTTCTCCACTATTGCATCTACCATTCTTTCCAAAGGGGTTATCAGCTCCTTCCATGTCTCCATAATCATGGTTTTAAGTGAAATATGCTGTGCTGCAAATTCTTCTATGAGTATTGTGTCTAAGTCTTTTCCTGCTGCAGCTTCAACTGTTTTAGGTGGGGCAGGCACCACGCCTTACTTGTAGTCCACACCTTGCTTTTTCTTTCAGCATAAAAAATTGCACTCCGCTTGTCTTGGGTGCAATGTGATCATGAGGCCGCTGCAGTGGGCCTTGAAGTCTTAGGTGCAGACCTGGGTGGAGCCACTGCAGGTGCAGATCTTGGTGCTAGTAGCAAATATTGAAATGAGAGTGAGCAAAACATTTTAAAGGTATTTTCAATATTCGGTTAGATTTAGTAAAAATCAGGTACCTGAAGGCAGGAGTTCTGAGCCATCCAGTCCCTGCCCCCATGTTTTCAGCTTTCTCCAACTTTGTGCCTTCCAGATATTTTGGACTACAAGTTCCATCAGCACCAGCCAGAAGAGCCATGCTGGTCCTTGCTGATATGAGTTGTAGTCCAAAGCTTTCAAAGAGCACCAGGTTGGGAAAGGATGGTTTATATTCAGTGAGAGAGAGAAAATACCTAATTATTCCTGGTTTGAACCTTCCAAACCTTTCTTCAACTTCTTCTGCATGGTACCGCTGTTGGAAGTTTTGGTTTCCTGCTTCCCCACAAGCATCCATAAACTGCTTCCTTTTTTCACTTATACGGGCAGCATTTCGTGGCTAAAATGTAGTTAGAGGGGGGGAAATCAGGACAATACCAGCTACCAAGTTACACATACAAATTCCCTTGATTCACCTGTGGAATAACAGTCTGCCTAGTACTATACAGAGTTGGACTATTTGATACTTAAAAGTTTTGGCCTTACAGAGGATATATGTTGCTGAATACAATTGTTTAAACTTGTTTTTTAAAAGACCCTAGAATATTTTAATAGGGACATACGTAGCAAAATATGTGTCTTAAGATATAAAACATATCAACAATATTCAAATGGATTATACAGCTTTATCAAAACCCAACTGAATCCTTTCAAATTACCGGTAATCTATATCTGGTTATCAATGTGCTCTGAGGACAGAACATCAGAAGGAATATTTTACCTGTGGACAATCTTTCATTTGGTGGTCTTCAGAGCCACAATTGAAGCAGTGAGATTTTGGCCTGCTTTATAAAAGTAAACAGTTTATAACACTAATATTTAATACTGACTTAACAAATATTTGTGTCCATTACATATTTCCAACAGCCTTTTTAAAATGTCACCCATATGCCTAATATACCAAACCCAGTTGTGACAGCACAGAATAATGCAGGAGGAAGTATACTAACAGCAATGTCATCTGAACATTTTAAACATTTTGTGACTATGCTACAACAGTCTGACAAATAAAGTAGTATGTAGTGGAAATTTGGATGTTGGAAAGAAAAAGAAAAAAAGTGCTCTGATCCAAGACATCATAGTTGGACTTCTTGTTATGGACTTTGTGATTTTGTGCTCCTTCTTTCTCTTGCAACCCCTCCCACAGACCACGCCACAATTTGCCATGACACCCAAAGCAGGTGGAAACGGTGTGCCTGAACCACGGAAGCCCATTTTAAAGTGTGGCTTCCAATTCAGGTTTGAAGGGAAACCACGGTTTGTGAGAATCAGGAAGTGTGAGAGGAAACTGAATGGGTCAGTGCATGAAACAATTATTTTCATACTTTGGCCATTATGGAGAAGGCCACTTTCAACTTTCATTTGCACCAGTGCACTGCTTTTCAAAATATTTTGGAAATAACTACTTAAAAGTCTATCTTAAGATATGTCAAGGCACATGGCCCTCTCCAATTATAAAGCTGAGGAGTAAATTTTTATTTTTAATTGTTCATGAAATGTTGGCTCAATCTATTATTCTAATGCCCTACTTGAGGACTCATCTAGTTAATTCTTAATGAAAGTTAATAAGCCTGTCTCCTAGCAGATTTTATCTGTGTTTCTATCAAATTAAAGGGGGGGGGAATGGAGTTTTACGAGAGTTATGAGCAGGAAGATGGACAGCGAGGTCTGAGTAGCTCTTGCTAACCTGGTGTCCTCCAGCATGGCTGTGCTGACTGAGGTTGATGACAGTTGTAGCCCAAAACGTCTGGAGGGCACCAGGTTGGCAAAGGCTGCTATAGTTATTTTGGATGTGCCTGAATAAGGTCTTCAAAGCACCCAGAACCTTCCAGCTCCCTCTCCCCCTATACTTTTGGTCATAAGAGGCTGCACTTCACACTTAGTATCACAAAATGCCTTAAAAGTGGCAAGCTGTTACATCATGAAGGGTGCTCTTTATGCCAGCAATTTAATCTGCACTTTGCTCTCATTCTAAGTCATATCCATTACTCATCAACCACAGCACATTTCAGTTTTTTAACAGGAAATTTTCATAGATTTAGAGAAATACAAACCTTTTAGGCTTTACTTGTATCTCCTGTCCATCTAGAGAAAGAATCTGCGTGAAAACTTGCTGGTATCTTGAGAGTTCAATAAGGAATTGCCATTGTAGAAAACAGAACAACTGAGGTTTACGTGTCTGTGTATGCATGATGGCTATGACCCAGAAGTGTTTTGGTATAAATTGTTATTACAAAGTTTAATTTTGTTTGTTTTTTGCTTAAGAAAGGTAAGATGAGACTCATAATCAATACCATGAAGGCAAGATTCTGCTTGAAAGGATGGCTCCATCATTGTTGAAAGCATGCTGTCTTTTAATAGTAGAGTTTAGCCTGATCAGTGTAGCGTGTCAGCTGCCTGACTCCACTATTGAGAAATATAGCATGGAAGCCCAATAGCATCTTTAAGCAGAGCAGGAAATCCAATCACCAGAAATAATGTTGCACCAAAAAGGGCATGCCCTGTAACGTATGACACCACAATTACGTAGTTAATAGACTCAAAATATGTAGATTGAATCTGGTTTAGTACTGATTGGATTAAGTTGCATTGATAGCAGGAAAAGAGGAGGACATTAAACTAAATAGGATACTTGGGTATTTCCCATCCATCTGTCAGCTGAGGGTTTTCATTTAATATAGGCTGCCCCAGTTTATCAAGACAAAAATTGGTAAAATAGAGAACACTTCCTACAACCTGTAGAAAGAGTCAAAAATTGTCAGCATTTTATCAGATTGAAAGACAACATTCCTTTTTAAAAATGTACTTAAATATTTCACAAATATATATTTTGATATAATTAAGTACATTACAATAAAGGTTCTCCTGTTTTAAGGTTTTACAAACAAGATCTTACATCTTACACACCCATAACTAAAAGCCCAGCCAATTAATATGAGTTTTGGCCTCCCAAGAATTACAACAACTTAACAATAATTAAATACAGTGAGAATTACATGGCTCTTTAAGCATCTTGTCAACCCTTTTCTAATGCTATGGTTCAGAAAACTAAAATGTAGGATTCAAGCACATACACCACAAAGCAAAGGAGTAACTTACACTAAAGGCCTCCTTGATTTTTTTTGATGTATTTGAGATTGTCACTTTATGGTCTTCTTCCAACATAAAACTAGAAGGCTAATAGAAAGACAAATCACAGTTTGCGAAACTAAGATTATATTTATCAAACAACAAAGTATATAATTATGAGCGTTCTCCTATATAACTCATTATGCCTGAACGCACTTCCAGAACACCTGTATCAGGAATAGGGAACCTGGTGCCCTCTAGAGGCTGTTGGGATTCCAATGCCATCTGTCCCAGCAAGCATGGTCTATTGTCAGGAATGATGGGCAACTCCAGAGTTGAGCAATATCTGGAAGGCAACAAGTTCCCCAGCCTACAGGATTCTTTAAAAAATTCTTGCATTTATATCCTAACTTTCTTCCATCAAGAAACTCTTCCCCCTTCCCCACCATCCCTTCAAATTTCAGCTAAAAATCCACTCTCTTTGCTTTCTCTGAAGTCTTTAGCTTAACCTCCTATAAGCATAGCGATGCCCTCTTCCACAAAGTGAACAGGGAAGGCCATGTGCGCACAGGTGCTCTGAGTGCACACTGGATGAACATAGCTCAGTGGCTGCTTTGGATGTAGTGGCATCTCAAGCGAAAAGGACTTCAGGTAGCAGGGCTGGGAAAGTCCCCTACCTGAGGCCTTGGGAAGCTACTGTTAGTCCTGAGAGACAATACTGGGCTAGGTGGACCAATGGTTTGACTCAGTATTGCCTATCTTCACATGGAGTAGTGGCATCATACACTGTGCTACTGAAGAACATGACCAGTTAGCACATTGCAGCAGGACATTTTTGACAGACCAGTCATATGAATACAAACATGTTATTTCTCGAAAATGTAGCTTATGTGCTTCTCTTCTTATGCTTTTAAGGAAACATGGTATAACAAAGGCTATTAGGGCTAGTCTACTACAATAGTAACAACGGATACCAATAAAAGAAAAGGTTTAGATCATTTCATTAATATATAAATACCTGCGGCTTAACATTGAAGTAGGTCTTGTCAGATTCAGCACTTTGTTGCTCCTCATATTTTTGAACTAAACAAGATATAAAATCTTCTATTTCTTGATGATATTGCCTATACAAGAATTTTCAAAATAGATATGCTGTCTTTTTTTGTTATAAAGCATCTCTCTCACAGACTGCTCTTAGACACTGTTCAAGCTGAGGATTTTGTTCTGCAATTCTGCAGAAGGAAGAGCTTGTAGATCAAACTTTGGGGGGAAAGGTACAGGCATCTGTCCTATCCAGTGTTTTGGTAGCACTGCAGAAATTCAAAATTCCTTTCATGTTGCACACGTTTTCTTTAAATATCTGTAGAGCAATAGCTTTCAACGTTTTTTAGACTAGGGACTACAACCTACTATGTGGGAACTTTAATTTAACTTTTTAAAAAAATCTACATATGGCTTATTTACCCAACCACCCAATGTTTCCAGTTCTCATTTGAACACACACATACACACACACACCTAAAAAATTGGGGTACACAGCTACAGACATGACACACCTTATATTGGGGGACAGTAGACTAGTGGGTTCTGACCCACCACTCAAAGCTCAATACTCTAGAAGGCACCCACGATACAAACATTCTGAACATAACCGATATAAAACATATATACTTACTTTGAAACAGTATTGTTCATAAATAAAATTTGTAACAAAGGCCCATCAAGTTTAGAGTCGTCAATGGTAAGTCCACTAAAAAAAGAAAGCATAAAGCTACCATTACATTAGGTAGTAGCAGTTCAGACAGGCCCACATGCCTCTTTGACATAGTTTGGAAGTATTCTGACCACATTAAGATACTTTAATATATGTAGGGACGCGGGTAACACTGTGGTCTAAACTACTGAACATCTTGGGCTTGCCAATTAGAAGGTTGGATGTTCGAATCCCCGCTGTCTGTGGACAAACGCCAGCTCCCTTGGCCTGAAAACAAGATGAGCGCAGCAGCCCCATAATCGCCTTTGACTGGACTTAACCATCCACGGGTCCTTTACCTTAATATGTATATTTATTTATTTCTCTCCCCCACCCCCATTCTTAGTATTAAACTTTTCTCCTTATTGCAGTTTGTTAAGAATAGTGCATACTAAGCCAAAATTATTTTCTTTTGGTTACATGCATTAGATTCTACAGCTTAATAGTAGTGAAGAAGTGTAAGCACTCTTCCCTTGTGACCACTCAATACAAACAAATGGCAGGTATTTTCTGCTACACCCAGTTAATCCATAAAACCATGCTGCTAGCTTAACGTGCTCAAGGAGGCTTTGTGCCCCACCCCATAAATGGAGCAGGTCAAACCACGTTTTAAAAATTACCTAACATTTTTAAAAGTACTAACATAAAGTATGAATTACATCATACATCTAAAACATGGCAAGCCAGTTTGGAAACTGAAAGGGGTTCCACAAGCAATTTATGCTTTGGCATTGTGTGGGTGGGTTGGAATCACACAGGGCATGCCCAAATCCTTACACATATCTACTTTTAAACAATGTACTAAACATCACAGATGATGAAGCAATTTACACATACCTTGGTCGAGTCAGCATATTCAATTTTCTTCTGAGTTCATGATGTTAATTATTTGTTAAGGAATTTCAAGTCATGCTACTATTTCAGAATAATGACTGGAATAATTTATGACTGCCCCGTTCTGCACTCTCAATCAGTAATAATAATTATAACCAGAGCTCCAGATGTAAGCTTATTTGACATATAAAAAGTAGGTATGAAAGTTAAAGGAAAGTACGTTAGCCTCCCCACTTGTGAATCAGAGAGTTGCTGAAACCCACTCATGGTACTCAATGTACATGAAGGAAGGAAGGCATCACAAGGGAAGCCTGAAGATGGCAGAACTGAATGAATACCTTGTCAAACGCTTCAGGCCACATCCTTCTAGGGCTGCTGACATTTATGTCACAGTTCTGCTAAAGGAAGAACTGTACTCCTCCCTGGTACAATTCATGCTTATGAACAGTGCCTTCTTCTTTGAAATCTGGTATCCTGTGCCCTTTAAAAAGCTGCACAAGTGATATATTCAACAGGTGCTGTTCTCCCCACCCCAGCTTTGTCATGTGTCCTCTGTGTGTGTGTGACCACAAAACAATTTGCAGAGGGACGATGACAAGCCAGTGTAATATAAGAGTGCTGGGTGTTCAAATCCATGCTCAGCTACACTGTTTGCTAGGTGAACCTGGATAATTCAGCACCTCATGTACTTCACAGGATTGTAGCCAAGGAGAACAGGGGACAGGGGAGAACCATACACCACTTTGAATAGAAGGAATTAAAAAAGTCAGTGAGGCAGACTGCACGACATAGTGCTCAGAGTACTGGCCTAGGACTGGGAGGACCCAGATTCAAAGTCACACTCAGCCCTGAAGGCCCCTGTGTGATCTTGGGCGGCCACTCTCTCTTGCAGTCTATCTTATCCCACAAGTTGTTGTGAAGATAAAATAGGTGGGGTGGTATGGGATGAAGTAGTATAAAATTAAATTTTAAAAATCACAGCAAAGTTCCAAGATACAACTTCTCAAGTGGATAGCAGTATGTTGCAGCAAACACAACACAGACAGGATCAGCAGAGTGGAATTCTGGTCAACTCGAGGGGGCAGCAAATTGAATAAATTCAATTTATTATTGCATTTTTACTGCCATAAAGGAAAAGAAATGCTTGTCCAAAGTGTCGACATAACTTTGCCAGTCTTGTGTCTTATACACTCCAACAGGAGCAGGACAGGGTGAGAGTTTCATTGTTCCTGCTCTCCCTGAAGCACAGTGATGTGGGGTGGAAACTTTTTTCGGTGCCAGAAATAATTTCTCCAGTAACAGTGAATGGATGCAAACTACAAATACATTATTAGGTAAGGCTGGCAGCTTCAACCTTCTTAGCATTGCTTATAGAATATATTCAGTTGGTTAGCTTTACTGCACACAGCCAAAGCAGCTTATGAAATAAAAGTAAAACAAATGTACTAAATTAGATCACTCTTTAGGGCAGCCTTTGTCTGCCTGGTGCCCAGATGTTGTTGGGCTACAACTCCCAACACAGGGCAGCCAAACATTTGCTAATGCAAAGTACCTTAGCATTTACTTAAGTATCCTTTTGCAAAAAATCCTCACCCCCGCTCAGGCAGCAAAACGTCTTGGGCCGGGCCAACCCTGAAAACACGAGACTTGCGGAAGAAGCTCTCGTGCTCCAGGGGCCGGACTGTGTCTCTGCTGCAAGAGGCTAGTCCCTGGCACTTTCTGCAACGACAGCCGAAGCCACGGAACTGAAACCACCGCAAGTTCTAGATTACAAATGGGGCAGGGAGGGGGTTACAAGGGCTGGGACCCCTTTGCGAAGATAGATAACAAGATGTCAAGAGCACACACCCCCCCAGCCCCTTTGAAGGAGGCTCCGCTCAGGGGAGGGGCGCCCCCGGGCCGGCCTGCTCCCCCCGCCAGGATATTCTCGGCCTGCAGCTCCCTGACGGTCTCCTGGCACTCCCTCAGCCGCTGGCGGAGCTCCTCCGTCTCCGCCCCGGCCTCCTCGAAGCGGGCGTGGAGCGGCTGCGCGGCCGGGATGGGCGCCGCCTCGCCGGCGTCCAGCTGCTGGAAGAGCTCCTGGTCCCCGAAGTCCACCTCGGCCGCCATCTTAGGTCGGGGAGGGAAGGCGCCGGCCGCGCGTGGCCCGCCGGCCGCACGGCCAGGCGCTGCGGAAAGAGTTGCCGCCGGGCGGAGAGGAAAGGCGGCGAGAGGCCCCGGCCTCACCTCGGAAAGGGCCGCAGTTGCACGCAAGGCCTTCAGTCGCCAGAGCTCTTCGGGCAGGCGACTACAACTCCCACAATGCAGCGAGGCCGGACGGTACCCGCAGCCCCCAGGCCCGAACTTCACACTGGGAGAGCGGCTGGGGGCAGCGATGCATGCTGGGATAGGCCAAGCACTTCCGCCCGATTCTCAAGCTTCCGGCAGCGCAGGCTGGCGGAGATTGACTCGCAATGGGGGGAGGGGGGGGCGAGCTGCAGCTCTTTTTGCTCAGCCTCTTCCTGTGTGCTTTTTCTTGCAGAGGTTTCTTGGTAGCTCGGCTAATATACTTGCGTAGCTTGGGTAGGAATTACTAACTTGTACAGCTAGGAGGAAAACGAGTCCCCCTTTTATCCATGCTCTCCAACATACTAGCAGATGTCTTCACTAACAGAGTAGCTACAATCTCATTTTTCCAGTTCCACAAACCTGAAGTGCATCACCACTTTCAGGAGTGGCAAAAAGCACAAAGAACCTGGTTACATCACAAGCAGGAACCAAGCAACTGACCCTCCTTTTCTCCCACTATTGTCAGGTCTCTCTCCTCATTAAAACATAGGGCAGCAACAGACCATCCAGGTTCAATCACCAGGCATGTTCTGATAGAGGTAGAAGAGATACCCTGGCTGAAACCCTGGCAAGCCACTGCCACTTAAAGCGTGTTTAGCTTATTTTTTAGTTGCTGTTTGGTTAATAGTTTTACAGGTGATTTGTTCATGATATGACTTATGCTGTACTTGTGTTCTATTATGTTACTATTATGTTACAATTATGTTTGTAAGCCACTTTCCATTCAAATTAATCAATACATCTATATTTCTGGGTACAGAAAAGCATACAGTAGTTCATTGACGCAATCCATCACCAAGCACTCCCTACCTCTTTCAGTTATTTCTCTTTGAATAAATTCCACAGAAGTCTGTGGGCTTCAATTTCAATTTTAATCAAACTTACTTTTGTAACTCTATAGCATATGAAGCCCCTGGAACTATCGCAAGAGTACCACTTGAGAAAAAGAGCATGAGAAGTCAATCTGGGGCAGACAGTATCAAAATTCTGCTACTGTTCCAGACCACCCATGCAAACTAGAATGCTAGCTTTGGGGAACAAGGGCTCAATAACTGAACAAGAATTATTGACAAGTGATTCTGCAAAGAGATTACCTATTGATTTTACAACACTTCTTGTGGTAGTTTCAGTTCTCTTCTTCAACAGCTATCCTAATCTTATTTAATAATAAACATTTTATTCACTAAAACTGAGGAGACATGCCACATTACATGGGCATTAGAATCTTAACATGCAACAAAAGTTAAAGTTCAAAAGTTGCAGTGCAACATACTCTGTTGCTATGCAACTTTTTTTATTACATTGCACAGCCTAACTAGAAGATATAAAGCCCCCACACAGCATATTATGAAAAACATGTTTTTCATACACGTCACATTGCAAATGTTGAGCTGGTGGTGATAGTTTTACGTTGCCAAAAGCTTTTATCAAAACCTACTGCTAGAATAAGCAGGCACGGGACATGGTAACATTCATCTTGTTAGATATGGTATGGTTTACTTCCACTTGTTTGGGCAGGTTGGAATAAGACTAGAGTGAGTCCAGTGAGAACTCTGCCTAGAGGAGAGTATCTCCTGAGCAAGGGCTTGCAGTAGCATAATGCAGGAACTCATGAAAACTCAATTTTGCTCTGCTCTAGTTATGTTGAAGTAAGCTTCTTTCTAGAGATAAAGTTATAATGAATTGTACAAAATTAAGCTCTGAGCAATTCATCCACTGAACTTAAAAACAGTACTATTTGAGAAAAAACATTTTTATTAACCAGGTTTTTGCACTGCATTATGCACCCACTGGCCCAGTCTGCTAGAGTAACACCTACACAATGTGTTTTATGTTTCAAGAGTTGAAAATAACTGTACAAGGTTAAAGTACAAAAGTACACAAGACAGTGGACACAAAATATCCATGTATGAGTTTATCCTCACCTGTTCTGTTTTGAAATACAGAACTAAAAATGTCCTCCTACAGCTCTGTCAAGTATAATGGAAGTGAGTATAACCTGATTACAACATGGAACACCAGTTATCACTGATCTGATATTTACAAAAATTGTAATGTCAATAAATTAAAGTCAATGCAACACCCCATGCAAGCTAGAATGCTAGCCTTTGGTGAACAAGGACCCAATATCTGAACAATCATCTTTGACAAAGTCCCAGGCTTTAAGATCACGTTCTTTCAAACAGCATCCATTCCTCGCATCGAAGATGTGAATCCCAATCCCATCCCTCTTTGGGTGTGTGTTTGTGACCTTGCCATTTCATATTGTGCATCTAGATTTCTGAATACTTCTTCCTGCTGTTTCAAAGTCTTGTAACTTTCTTCATCCACCGAACTACTACCACCAGCTTCCTCTTCACTCTAGAATTGAAATAATATATTATGATTTTTATTAAAATATGTTAACAGATATGTCCTCTAAACTAGTCATCTATTATTCTGGCAATTCATTCATTAAAGCATCTTTTCTGCAGCTGGAATTTCCAGAGCAAGTAAATGCAGAGTGCAAATGCCTGGGGAAATATGTTATCAGTTTCAAGGATATATAGCACACGTAACCGTCATTAATTCATTTTGGTGTAGGTTTATAGAAAGAATTTGCCAAGAATTTAACGTTTAAAGATGTAATCTCCCTTGGGTCAACCCAACACATTTTTATTTTTCCTTGGAATATTACAGCTTATCTAGTACTTGTCATGGGCTGGCTGGATGCAGAGGAATAGGGGGAGGCACCAGCTGGGGAACCCCCAAACTAAACCCCCAGTTGAGTGGTGGTGCGATGATGGTCAGAGGGAGAAGACTGGGAGGAGGTGTCAGAAGCTGAAGAGGCAACAGGGCTTAGTGAGAAGGGAGAGTCTGTGGCAGAGAGAAGTGCAGAATCAGAAGCAGCAGACTCATCTGAGTCACTGTTGAAAAAGTATTGGGGGGGGGATCTCCCCCTCCTGCTGCAACAAGCTCCCCCCACCCCCACCCCCACCCCCGGTCTGCCAGCACCAGGAGAGACATGAAGTGGGAGGAATGAAGGCCAGCACACCGCCACCATCTCAGATTGCTTGGGAAAGATCTGGGAGAGGAGGAGACTTAACCAGCTGTGGGAAGGTGAGGACGTTCAGTCCCCACAAATGTCTCATGTGGAAGACCTTCTGAAAAAGAGTTCCTGTGCTCAATGCGTTTGGTACTCCTGAGCAGTTACTGTTTCTTCTAATAAAGAGTTAACTCCACTTGTGTTCATATAAGTGCATTACATTTAATAGCACATAATCTGTGTGATTTATTGCTGGCTCACTCTTAATTATTACTTAATTAAATTTATATTTTGAAGTTAGGTTTTGTGGGCTCATATACCTCCCCTGATTATACTGGAGATCCACTAAACTGGCAATGTATTAAACTGACCACCTAGTTCTGGGCCAGAATCTGCGGTGAATGGCGTCTTGCTGTATATGCCGATTTGAACCGCTTCGAGAGAGTCGTTTAACCTGAGCTCTTACTTGAAAGCAATTTCGGTTACGAGTTTTTCTACATTTCACATACCTTAATACCCATTAATTTTCTAAATTTGACATTTTGGTCCTTGTTTCCAAAGTTCAGTTTCTCCCAGATTTCTGCAGATTGTGATTTATCCTATAGAAACACAAAGTGATTTACTACATACATATATGACACATAGGTAAATTTGCAACTCATTTTGATTTATAGATCTGATGATACAATGGGGGAAACTGTTTAAATATACTAATAAGCAAGAGGTCCTAAAGTATTTCTCACACACTCTTGTTTTAACACGTTTCCTTTGGAACTGGAACTAGAAACAAACAATCTGGCTGCAAGCCTAAAACTTTCAATAATGTAAATAAGAATGTTGCAGGACTGCTGGTTTAGTGAAGATTAAGCAAATATTTTTAATCCCAGCACCCTTAGGACAAGTGCCCCTTCTGAACTTCTCATAGAAAGTCTTTTTTGACAGCTATTCAACATGTCAACTAGACCACCTACTGGCTCTGTAGACCTTAAGACACTTGAGATTACGATGGCAGGTGCTCGTTAGAATTCTGAACATACCAGACTTTTAAAAAATAAAACAATGGTTACACTGCCAAGTATGACCATTAGATGGCTAAATGTTCTGTGTGCTACTAAGAGGCCCCTCTTGCTGACATGTGGCTTGTGCCCATTGTATCACAGAATCACAGAACTGGAAGGGACCCCCGTGGGTCATCTAGTCCAACCTCCTGCAATGCAGGAATATCACAAGTTATGTCCTTGTCTTCAACAATTCCCAAAGCACAAAGTGGAATAATTAGACAAAGAAAAATACCCCTTCTTTTTTGCCTTGCCACAGCATTTTCCGCTTCTTCTCCTGTTCAGCAAACTTCATGGGATTTACTGCTGCTGGATTATAATAGCTTGGAACAGCTATTCCTGTCTCTGCCAGGGCCTTTGCTTGCAGGGCTGCCATTTGAGCTGCCATAGCTATCTGAGGAGTGACTTGTGTTCCAGAGGCCAGAAGAGCTGCAACATTGATGACAGAAGTGCCGGTGGCAGCAGCCGCTAAAATGAAAATTAACATGTTATAAAAGAAGAAGCTTCCAGAATTTTTTTTAATCTCAGAAACATGGACTAAGTAAAAGTTTCATCATAATGGGCATTAAGTACAAGCTAGCCAATTGAAAGACCTTAGACAGCTTTTGCATTTGCATTTGCATTTCTAAGCATTTGTCTGGTGATGCAACTATTTTTAGGGACTGTCAAAAAAAGAGAAAAGTTTGAATAGAGAAGTTTCTGTTGCTTTATTTTAAAACAAATGAGGTTTCTTCTTTTTATAGCTTTCCAATATGAAGCTATAAATATTTCCACTACTATTCATTATGTTCTAGCAGTTCATAAAAACAGAATTACCAGCAGCCATTTCTTGTTGCTTCTGTTTTTCAACCAGTTCTTTCTCTCTCTGTTCTTGCAGTTTTTTTGCTCTTTCCAATCTAGGAAACATGCAAAATAAATCAATTGATCAAAAGTTATTATTTTCCCCCACACTGATCTCTTTTCCCCTTTGTTTTTTATACTAACAATTGTTATGTTATTCCTGAAGGGCATTCATAGAACCCTCCAACTTAAAGAACATAACGGAGTGGTTCTGTGTTGTATGTTTCTAGCTTTCACTATAGCAAAGGTACTTTTCAGTTGTGTATTGATAAAAGTGCAAATACATCAAGCAAAAATGTTGAGTACACTATGCTTTTGACTTCATCTAGGTATCAGTGCCTAAAATAGCTCTCCACATTTTAATATGTTAAAATTTGGTGCAGGGGTGTGTAGAGAATGACAATGGTCCCCCCTCAAAGCTTGCATGCTGTGCTTCTACTCTAAGTCAGTAAAAGGTAAACAGAGTAAGTTCTTGGCTTCTATAAACTTAAGGCCAAAAAAATCATAGTACCTTCTAGCTAATGCTTCCTGTGCATCCATTGCTGTGTTCCGTCCCCTAAAAGGAGGTGGACTTGGAGTTCGGCTGTGACTTCTACTGAATCTTCTGGGCTTTTCAGGTCTCTTCTTTCTTTCTCTGCAGGTAAAGGTATTTTATCATGTAATTATTTGACAGTTTGACCATAAATTAACTGTATCTACCTGCTCTTCAGAGTGCAACTTCCAACTGCTAGCACCGACCCTATAATTTGCATCTCAAGGAAAAAAGAAAGAACTTAACATACCTGCTCCTGCTCCTAGTTCTGCTCCTGCTCCTGCTCCGATGCCTGTGTCTAGATCTTGATCTAGAACGTGATCTTACACGTCGCTTTTTATCTCGGCTTCGAGATCGTGACTTTTTTCTATCACGGCTTCTACTACGGTGACGCCTGCAAACACATTCCAAACTTCTGGTAACATTTTCTAGCTTTATTATTCACATTTAATAGCAACAAGATGCAAAGGAAACCTGCTCATTATCTTCTACTGAGAGGTCACAAAAAGCTGTCAGTTTTGGGCTCATCTACAAATAGTGTAACTTCACTTCAAATGAAGTCAGTGGCCTGAACACTACTAAGTATTTTCATTCTGGAAAACAAATTTGTGGCATAACCTAAAGGTTTGGCAAAAGGGTTACAGTAAACAAATCCTACATATGGGGAGGAAAAACAGCTGAAACACTGGCCACTTGATCCTCAAAATCAAAAAAAGTTACAAACAGTAACACCAACCCATACAAAAAACCGATCTGGCACATCTGTGACGTTGCACCAGGTATGCTGGAACAAAGGATGAAGGTGTAGCTGGGCACGTCTAACAGAACAAGAGCATAAAGAACAATGAAGCATTTCCAAAGTAGAAATTGTTAAGTGTACCTTTCACGAGACCTAGATCTTGAATGACTTCGTCCCCTTGAGGATTTCCTCTCCTTGCGCTTATGCCGTTCCTCACCATTTTCTGAAGTGCCCAGGCTCTCTCTTCCTTTATCAGAAGAGTGTTCTTTGTCGTTATGGTCTTCAAATTTGTGCTTCTTCGAGGACTTCTCTTTGGACCCATGTCTTCTTGCCTGTTTTAAGAAGAAGTTGGTTCTTTCAGGAAAATAGTGCAACAAAGAGAGTTAGTATGGGCATCAGCAGATAAAGAATGATATGTTGTGATGCAACATTAGTAACCTTAGGAGTGTGGCCCAGACAACTGTGATGGCTTTTAACACCATCAGCTACACAATGTTGCAGATGCTCGCTATCATTCCTCCTCCCATTTCCCATCCCACACTTTTCAAACATTTTTGTACCGTGTTGTTAAAGCAACTCAAACCATTACCAGTTTCACAGCATTAGATAGAACAGCAGCCTCTCTAGTTTTTGATTACCTCATGCATAGTGACCATGTTTTTCCACCCCTATGCTCAAAAGCTGGATGGGATAAGCATACACAGGAGAACTGTCTAAACGTTTTACGTACAAGCTCATCAGCAATTAAGAAAGCATGGAAGTACATGCACTGGCCAACTTTCTAAGTATTATAAATAAGTATCTCCACCCTAAAGTCTTACACTATAGAGGTCCAATAAGACCAACTGTCATGTTTTGAATCTGCAGCAGTCTGTGTGCTATTTTCTTTGAAGAAATCTCTTACCATATAAGGCCAGTTTACCCAAATTTCTTATTATCTCAATAACTTTCTTTCTTTGTAAGTTAATTGTATATGGATAGATTTCTACTCTAAAGACCATGTGAGTCTTTATTATTTTTTAAATCCCCAAAGGTAGAAGTAAAGGTAAATCCTAGGTGCTTCAACTACTACTTTGTTTCTTCCAGGTGCAACTAACCCCACTGAAAGACAATACTGCACATGAAAGACAATACTGCCCATCAACAACTGCCAAAGAGAGTTGGCTACGCAAAGAAATATCACCTTCCTACTCTATAGAGATTTTAATACTTGTTCATCTTAGACATAGTAGGTGATGAGTTTTTGTTCCAAGTAGTTCGTAACATCAATTAGATCCATTTCGGCTACTTTTTCAGTCACTTGAAGAAAGATCATTAGAATTTTGTTGTAAAACAAATAGTGCAAAGAGTCCACTTATTATATACAGGAAATGGGCAAGCCAGCCCGCAAACATGGAATGAACCCTCCACAAGGTAGAGGCAATCTGTGAGCTTCCTGCGGTGGGCATGCCTCCACACAGGTGCAATGCCCATACCCTTCTGCCCTTCTTCCTTTCAATTGTCTCACTAGAACCATAAAAGTCAGCGCATTAATTCAACAGCTATTGAAATGTTACAAATTTTAAGACATCCACAGCAGTTTCAAATATCACCACCAGTTACTCCCCATTGAATTTAAAAGCTAATGTGTACAGGTTGTACATAAAGAACTTGTACATAAAGAAACCAGCCTTTTAAAACAAACTTTTAACATGTAATCCTCCTTCTACACATAATTTTTTAAGTTTAGTGAAAGATTTTCTTACTTTAACATAATGGAGCAGTCTTCTAAATATACACTTTGTATTTAAAACCACCATAATATCCCATAACCGATTTAAGTTGCTTTTTAAAGGGAAATATGAGTTTGAATGACTAATAGTTACCTTATCATGAAGTAGGCTTATAATTTTGCTATCTGAGTCTGGAGCGTCTTCAGTTCAGTCTCTTCGCGCATTAGCACGCTGAGTATGATTTATTATAGAAATGTTATCATGTGATCTAAACAATATAATCAATTTCACAAATACTCTAATTTCTTTTTAAAACAGAGCTTCCATTGGGTAAAGAGAAAAAGGTCCCTGGCCCCACATTAGAACTGGCCCCATCTCTCTCTAGCCTAACACTACCCCATCAGAAGTTGGCTAACCTTCTGGCTACTGCTAGGGCTCCTCCACTGATATTACTTCACCACTGGAGGAAACTGGCTTACCTAACAATGTTATCACTACCACTGTCTTATCTCAGTGCCCTTGCCTTTGATTTACTTTTACAAACCCTGCCAAATGCACTGGCACCATAGGAAAACTTAAAATATTAAGTGGATATTTAAGAACTAAGTGGATAAGATTGAGGGCAGGGAGAACACCTTTGCAAATTCTTGAGGAGAACTCTGGTCAATGGAAGCTCTGTGAGAATCAAATATACCAATCCTATTTCTCCAAAGAAATGTTTATTGTGGCTGTTTCCACAGTTAATCTGTCAGTGAACTTTTGTCAACTGTTACCTTTTTGTCATAATGATGGCTTCAGTCATGCTTCTCTCTCCAAGCATATTTTTCTGAATTATCATTTTTTGTACTTACCATTAAGACATTTATATACTAAGATTTACACATGCTATGATGTACTTTTAAATACATCTTGTACAATTACCTAAGCACTACAAAGTATTAATTACCTCTTTGCTTCTGCTCCGACTTCTGTACTTTTTCCCGTCATTATCTAAGGAATAAAACATTTATTGTCAAATAAAGGCGCTTGGAAAAGGATTTTCATTCTTTACAGACATGCCATTCCCAGTCATACCCAGTACTTAAAATATTTCAATGGTTTACATTTCTATTTCGCCAGAGTGGTGCATGCTCTAGTTATCTCCTACTTACTACTGCAATGCGCTCTATGTGGGGCTACCTTTGAAGGTGACTCGGAAACTGCAATTAATCCAGAATGCAGCAGCTACACTGGTGACTGGGAGTGGCTGCCAGGACCACATAACATCGGTCCTGAGAGATCTGCATTGGCTCCCAGTATGTTTTTGAGCACAACTCAAAGTGTTGGTGCTGACCTTTAAAGCCCTAAACAGCTTCGGCCTCAGTATACCTGAAGGAGCATCTCCACCCCCATCGTTCAGCCCGAACAGTGAGATCCAGCGCCGAGGGCCTTCTGGCGGTTCCCTCAATGCAAGAAGTGAGGTTACAGGGAACCAGACAGAGGGCCTTCTCAGTAGTGGCGCCCATCCTGTGGAACGGCCTCCCATCAGATGTCAAGGAAATAAGCAGCTATCCTATTTTCAAAAAACATCTGAAGGCAGCCCTGTTTAGGGAAGTTTTTAATATTTAATGCTGTATTGTTTTTAACACTCGATTGGGAGCCACCCAGAGTGGCTGGGGAAACTCAGCCAGATGGGCAGAGTATAAATTACAAATTATTATAATATAATTATTATTTGAAACAGCGTTTTCACATCTATGTTACCTTTCTGCTCCTCACCTACTCCAACTCTCAACCCTTAACATGATGCTGAAGCTTAAACTGTTGAGAAATTTCACATTTTTAAGAGGTTGAAACATAGAACTCAAAACGTGTTGAATGTGGTCTCGTGTGGGGCACCAAGGAGAGCTTGGCTGTCTGGCTGGTGTACCGACCACCCAGCACACCTGCAGCCACCCTGTCAGACCTGCTGGAGGTGGTGGCAGGCTGGGCCTTGGAGTTCCCAAACCTGCTGGTTTTGGGAGACTTCAACGTCCATGCCGATGCCGCTCCCTGCTCACAGGCTCTGGACCTAGTGACTTCCATGGCAACACTAGGCCTCTCCCAGTTTGTTTTGGGCCCCACTCATCAAGCAGGCCACACGCTGGATCTGATCTTTGGGGCTGGCATAGATGTGATCATGCTCCCCCCTGTGGAAGTGCCATGGTCTGATCACTACACTCTGAAAGCCAAGATTGACTTCCTGCTCCTCCCCTGCTCGGGTGGCGAACCTATTTGGGCTCGTCCGCGAAAACTGATGGATCCTGATAGATTCCGACAAGCCTTGCGGAACCCTGCTCCTCCTGGCGACTCATTAGATGACCTTGTTGAGGACTGGAATAACCGGCTCTTGGCAGCCATTGATGAGATCGCGCCTAAGCGCCCTCTGCGACCCCGTCGAAACCGGGCCCCTTGGTTTACTGAGGAGCTCCGGAAAATGAAGCGGGATCTCAGACGGCTAGAGCGAGTATGGTGACGGACTCGTGACAGAGCCTCAAGAACATCTTATAGGACACTTATGAAAGCCTATGAGATGGCTATGAAAGCTGCTAAGAAATCTTACTTTGCAGCTTCCATTGCATCCACTAGCTCTCGCCCGGCACAACTTTTTAGAATAATTAGGTCAATAACGTCCTTAGGAGGACAACCAAATTTAAGCACAAATTTGACCCACAGCTGTGAGGCATTCGCGAGCTTTTTTGCGGAGAAAGTCCTGTTGCTCCGCCGTGACCTCCCTGCCAATTTAGATACAGTGACCGAACTGGAGGCCCCTCGACTGACTTCAGGTCCAGTGTTGGACCATTTTGATCGGATACTCCCTACTGATGTGGATAGATTCCTCCAAGTTGGTAGGCCCACCACCTGCCTCCTTGATCCGTGCCCGTCTTTGCTGATTAGGGAGTGTCCAGATGTTGCACGGACCCCCCTGGTTGAAATTATCAATTTGTCCCTTGACACGGGTACATTCCCAGGGGAACTGAAGGAAGCAGTGGTGTGTCCACTCTTAAAAAAAACTTCATTAGATCCCTTAGACCTATCCAATTACTGCCCAGTTTCAAATCTTCCATACCTGGGTAAGGTAATTGAGAGAGCGGTTGCTGAACAGCTTGGTAGGTTTCTGGAGGAAACATCGGCATTAGATCCATTTCAGTCCGGTTTCCGTCCTGGTTTTGGGACGGAGACGGCTCTGGTTGCCGTAACAGATGATATCCGTAGACAACTGGATCGAGGCGGGTCAGGACTGCTGATCCTTTTAGATTTGTCAGCAGCCTTTGACATAGTCGATCATGATCTTCTGGACCACCGCCTCGCAGACGTGGGGATACAGGGCATAGCCCGTAACTGGTTGTGCTCTTTTATCTCTGGTCGGGGACAGAGGGTGGCACTAGGGAGGGAAATGTCGTCGCGCCACTCCTTGGTGTGTGGAGTGCCGCAGGGCGCAATTCTCTCCCCGATGCTTTTTAACATCTTTACGCGCCCCCTTGCCCAGATTATCCGGAGCTTTGGGCTGGGCTGTCACCAATATGCTGATGACACTCAGCTCTATCTGCTGATGGATGGCCACACCGACTCGGCCCCGAACACACTGACCAGATGCTTGGAAGCTGTAGCTGGATGGTTTCGTGGGAGCCGATTGAAACTAAATCCTTCGAAGACAGAGGTCCTATGGCTAGGTTGGGATGGCATGGGGATGAGGGACCAACTCCCTTCTCTTGCGGGGGCCCAATTAATGCCATTGCCTTCCGTTAAGAGTTTGGGTGTAATCCTTGACACCTTCCTTTCCATGGAGGCGCAAGTTACAGCAACAGCCAAGGCGACATTTTTCCACCTTCGCCGCATCAAGCAGTTGGTCCCTTACCTTTCCCACCCCGACCTGGCCACAGTGATCCATGCGACGGTCATCTCCAGGCTTGACTACTGTAATTCGCTCTGCGCGGGGCTGCCCTTGAAGCTGTCCCAGAAACTCCAGCGGGTACAGAATGCTGCAGCGAGGCTCCTCACGGGGTCTTTGCCATGGGAGCATATTCACCCAGTGCTTTTCAAGCTGCACTGGCTCCCGGTGGAGTACAGGGTCAGATTTAAGGTGCTGCTTTTGACCTTTAAAGCCCTTCACGGCCTAGGACCCTCGTACCTACGGGACCGCCTCTCCCGGTATGCCCCACGGAGAGCCTCAAGGTCCATAAATATCAACACCCTAGTGGTCCCAGGCCCTAAGGAAGTTAGATTGGCTTCAACCAGAGCCAGGGCCTTTTCAACTCTGGCTCCGGCCTGGTGGAATGCTCTGCCTCATGAGACCAGGGCCCTGCGGGATCTGATTTCTTTCCGCAGGGCCTGTAAGACAGAGTTGTTCCGCCTGGCCTTTCGCTTGGAGCCAATTTGATTCCCTGCCTCCCTCTCTTTCTTTTTCTTTTCCTTCTCCTCCTGCAGTGAGGCTACATTTTAATATTTTAATGTTTCAATATTTTAATGTTGTATTTTTAATTTTGTTTTTAAGTTGTAATCATTCTTCTTGTTTTTATTATTGCTCGTAAGCCTCTCTGAGCCCGGCCTTGGCTGGGGAGGGCGGGGTATAAATAAAAAATTATTATTATTATTATTAAAAGGACATGCACATAAATCTAAAACGTTATTGTTTACTTGGAAGTTGCAATAATTTGAACTGAATTCAATTTTACCTCTAAGTAAAGATGCTTAGGTTAGCAGCCTAACTACACACTACCACTAAATCACAAGTTTATGCACCAGCAAGTTTTTATAGGGAAAACTCTTAACAGCTAGAGGCTTCCATACCTGACTTTCGTTTTCTCTCTCTTGATCGTGAACGTGACCTTGAATAATGATGTTTTGAAGTTCTAGGAGAATTAGATGCATCTTTTTTCTTTTCTCTATCAGGAGATGATTTCTCTGGGGCTATTGCCTCTCGCTCTGTATCACTAGCCTATGATGAAATGAAATATTGTTATTATTACATAGTTCACCACCACTCTATCGCAAAGTAACTTAACTGCCTGAAGCATTCTAGACCACTATTTTTTAATCATCACAAACACCCAGAAACTAGCTAATGTTGAATTGTCAAAGCTATATATTCCACTAGTATGAAATCAAGTCCACAGCCACTAGATAGGGTGTTAAAATAACCAAATTCAAGCACTACAATGTTTTCTACTGCAGAAGAATGAGATGGATTTTCTGTATCCAATCCAAAAATGATGTTCCTCCTCAGTGACATCTATGTCAACAGATACTGATAAAGCAACCCATAGTTCCTTCTTTGAATTGCTTCTTTTCTGTACCTCAGGTGATTTTAGATGTTTTGATTAGTAAATTTTCAAAGAGAATGGCACATCAGTCCTTGGCCTATTAAATTTTCCATCTGTTTATCGCCACCAAGCACAGCAACTGTGGTCTTTACTCCCAACAATAGAAGTCAATGCAGCACAGTTTGAGGCATATTTTAATGCATTACAGCAACTTACCTACAACATGCACTTTCCAAATAGAGTCTTATTTTAAGCACATTTAAATCCAATATATAATACTTTGTATTTTTATGCTGTGAACTGCCCTGAGATCTACTGATGAAGGGCAGCAGTGTTAGAAACTGGGATAGGGGAAAAAAGCTAGTTGCCACCCCCCCCCCCCAATGCAGCACCGCCTTCTATTTTTATAATTGTAGAGAATTTATTTCGTTCTTTTTGCAATTAGTGGTATTTAGAGGGTTGCAACCAGCCATAGCAAAACAGGTTGTATAGAGAGCACAGTGGGATTTAAGTTTGGGAATGTGTAACACACTATAACTGCAATGGTAATTTGAGGTGGGGGCAAACCTTCAAAGAAACCAATGATATTGAAATGGTGGAGCATCCCCCTACTTTTTTAAATGTTTGCATGAGTGCTCCTGTACCATTTACAGGGGAATGCTTTCCTATACAGAAATAAAAACATTAGAATTTTTAAAATAATCACATTACGTGGGCATGAATGGACAGAGTGAGACAATGTCCCTTACCGGCAGCTCCACCTATCACAGAAACTATGACTTTGCAAACTGAAAGAAAAAAGGTTCACCCCAGTGAGAGCCACTGTGGTGCAGTGGTTAGTGTGCCCATTTGAAGAGTGCACTGTTGGAAGCTAGACCCTATAAATGCTTACTCAGAAGCAAGTCCCAGTGTATGTTCTTTATCTTATTAAATTGGGAACAAATCATATTGGTGTGCCTGGTTCACAGGACCCTCGAAGTGCATCTATGGACCTCAGGTTAAGAACCCTTGCTGTGTATGATGCCATCCTTGTGCTTAAGCACTAGCCTGATAGGCATAGATGACACAAAGCCACATATTGGCAAGCACATGAAATTCCACGCAGGTCAGTGAGTGAGAGCACTCTGCCCCTCCTTTGCAGGAAACACAAGAAACAAGAATCTCACTCCAGGTCCAAGAGAGATCAGCAGCAGGGGGTGGGGACACCTTCTCCACCGTCCCCACCAAGTTAAGTCCTCCCCAACCCCCAGACTACTAACTTCTGGGGGGCTTCCTCACAAAGCTGGAGTGAGTTCCATTGAACTCAGTAATGTCATTAAGCATAAAAGGATCAAGTTGTTAGGGATCCAATAATAACAACAATTCTGCCAGTTCTGCTGAGGTTTAAGTTGCACAATTTTTCAAGTTACCACATAATGGCACATTTCCTTCTCCCACCCCATCTCACGTTAGGGCTCTCCCCAAATCCCCATATATCATCACCCTCAAAATAATCCCTTTCCTCAGACTCGATATTTAATTTAGCATTGTTAATTTAACTAGCTCTCCCCTGTTTTCCTTATTTACAAAGTGTTTAATGAAAACATTATATATAGGTGAGCATGAACCGTGAGAACCTTCATGCATTTACCTGGAAAGAAGACCAACTGAGCATAGTGGGCCTTTCTGTGCAAAAACACATGGAGCCGAGCCATCAAATAACAGCCACACTTCTAAAAGGGCCTAATATCAAATATTGTACCACTCATACAGACTTTTCTTAGGGAGGGAAAGAGACGGTGCCACTACCTGGCGATCTAAAACAGTCAACAGGAGTGTGGAGAGGAGAGGAAACCTCTTAGAAACATGTGCGAATATATCATTGCTAATTAAATTTGTATACTACCCTTTACCACAGATCTCGGGCCGGTTCACAACATAGAAATGCAGGCTAGAAACGGAAAATACATAATAATGGGGGGAAACACTCGCAGACCAATAACCGCCCCTCCCTGGCGCCATCAAAACCAAATCCCCAAGGGACGTGGAAACGGAGACGTTTCTGCTGGCTTCCCGTCTCCGGGGCCCGAAGGCGGAGGCAGCTCCCCCCCCCCGCCCCTCCCGGCCCCGCGGCGAGCGGGCGCCATCTTGGCTGGCGAAGACGACGGCGCCTCCCGCCGCCCAGCTCGGCCTCCCCCTCGGCCGCTGGCGGCGGCCCCCGAGAAGGAGCGGCAGGGGCTCACCGCCATGTCGGGGGTCGGGAAAGGCGGCCCCTGGCCGGCCCGGCAGCTCCGGCTCCTCCCTGCGGCTCCAACGCCCGCGACGCCTCGGCGGCGGAGAGCGGTCAGGGATGCCCCGCCCACTTGCCAGGGTTCCCGGATGTACCCCGGGCCCCTGGCGGGGAGGGAGGAAAGGAAGAGCGCCTGCGCGAGCGAGAGACGCAGAGGCATGAAAAGAGCAGAGGGGACCTCGAGCTTGTTCAGCGACGGAGATCCTTGGGGTTCTGACACTTGTTACTTACTTGATAAAATCTCTCCAACTTATTTTTATGCACAGTGGATCATATTGCGATACACTCTCTCTATTTAGACTGGCAAATTAAAACAAGCAATAGAGTCCTTAATCATTATTAAATTATTTCCTGGGGTAAAATCCTAACAAGTTCAAAGTTCAACTCTAAAAAAAGCTCAACAACTTTGGGGTAATACCATAAAAAAAGCTCAAGCTAAAAAAAGGCCCTCTTTGAAAAAAGTTTGGACACCACTGCAAGTTTAAACAAAACAAGAGCCAAGCAGATCTATCCTGTTTCCACTTGCGGTTTTAATTTAATCCCATGATCGACCAAGATCAATCCCACGATCTACTGGTCAATCGTGATGGACTGGTTGGACATGCCTGAAAATTTTAGACCACAGTACCTGCATCCCTGGAGATTGCCTAGAGCTTCAGGGCAGCAGCTGAAGAAGGAACAAAAAGGGTTTTCTTGTGTGAGTTTCTTGTGGCTGATTAGCTGCTCTCTCTGGGCAAAGGTCAGAGGGGGCAGGGCTTCTGTTGAGGTAGGTGATTAGCTGTGGGAGGAGCTTATCAGAGTTTTAGGGCAGCAGTTTGATCCATATTTTAGATTTAGGGGAGCTAGTCTCAAACATTTGTTGGGGGAGACCTAGGTTTTTTGGGAGGGATTTATTTGTCCTGTCTCCACACTTTTTATGATAGAGGACCACTGTAGTCACCCCCAACAACACGTTCCCAAGATGGAGGGTGAGGGAACAGCTGCAGTCGCCTGTGGTTCCTGCGCAATGTTTGCCCTCTTGCCAAAGGTTGCAGGCAGCTTTACCTGCAGCAATTGCATGTTGATTGCCCTCTTAAAAGACAAAGTCCAGCAACTGGAGGAACGTGTAGCTACGCTCCAAAGAATTAGAGAGCTGGAACTCTTCTTGGAAGCAACAGAGCACACCGTCTCCACCAATGAAGAGACAGGGGACTCCCCTGAGAAGGTGGCTAGTTCACCAACACAGGAGCCAGATATATGGAGAAACGTGACTCAAAGAAGTAGGAGGCCCAGGGTTCGCTCTGATTGTTTAGAAATACGCAATCGCTTTGAGGTCCTTTCCCCTAGCATGGAAGACGAAGAGCAGACTCCATTTGAGGATCTCTCCCTCATTACAGTCGATCAGGTATATGAAGACGAGGAGCAAAGGCAGTCCTCTGGGAATGTCCAGGCGACCTTGGAACCGACAGCTCACAGAAGAACCCCGACCAGACCTAAGAGGAGGCGTGTAGTGGTGATAGGGGATTCCCTACTGAGGGGAACAGAATCAGTGATCTGTGGGCCTGACAAGATGTCTCGGGAAGTGTGCTGTCTCCCCGGGGCTAAGATCCAAGATGTAACTGAACGACTGCAAGGAATCATAAAACCCACTGACAAATACCCCTTCCTCTTGGTTCATGTGGGAACCAATGACACTGCAAGCAATAGCCTCCAGAAGATCAAAAGAGATTACGAGGCTCTGGGCAGGAAATTGAAGCAATTAAATGCACAAATTGTCATATCATCTGTCCTCCCAGTTGAACGACGTGGCCCAGGGAGAGAGGGAAAAATAGTGGAAGTGAACAACTGGCTTCGCAAATGGTGCAAACAGGAACAGTTTGGATTCTTAGATCACGGAATGCAGTTTCTTGAAGATGGACTTCTGGCAAGCGATGGGCTGCACCTCACAACGGTTGGGAGGAATGTTTTTGCAAAAAATCTCAGAAACCTCATCAGGAGGGCTTTAAACTGACTAATGTGGGGGAGGGAGACAGTGCTCCTGAAGGTAGGAGTCTATCAATTGATGAAGATGATCATCCAAATGTCATAGACCGAATGGAGCAAAGAGCATGCAGACCTAGTGGTGGGAGGAGAAAATCCTTAAATAAGAGACACGGGGGAATGATTAATGGACTTCAATGTCTGTACACTAATGCGCAAAGCATGGGAAATAAACAAGATGAGCTTGAGCTCCTGGTACAGCAAACTAAATATGACATAATAGGAATCACTGAAACCTGGTGGGATAAATCCCACGATTGGAATGTAATAATGGAGGGATACAATCTATTTCAAAGAAACAGACCAGACAAGAAAGGAGGAGGAGTGGCGTTATATGTCAGGGATGTGTATACCTGTGAAGAGATCCAAGATTTAGAACCTCAAAGCCAAAGTGAGAGCATTTGGGTCAAAATTAAGGGAGAGAAGAATAACAGTGACCTCATTGTGGGAGTTTACTATAGATCCCCAAGCCAAACGGAGGACATAGATGATGCCTTCCTGGAACAGATGGCCAAGCATGCAAAAGGAAGGGAGATAGTAGTAATGGGGGACTTCAATTACCCGGATATTTGTTGGATGTCAAACTCAGCCAAGAGCATAAGGTCAAACAGATTCCTCACTGCCCTTGCAGACAACTTCATTGTCCAGAAAGTGGGAGAAGCAACAAGAGGAACAGCCATTTTAGATCTGGTCCTAACCAATGTTGATGACCTGGTTAGTGGGGTAGAAGTGGAAGGATCATTAGGCGCGAGTGATCATGCTCTTCTGAAGTTTACTATACAGCGGAAAGGAGCAGCCAAGCATACTAGGACTCAATTTCTCGACTTTAAGAAAGCCGACTTCATAAAGCTTAGGGAAGTGCTGGGTGAGATCCCATGGACAGTAATACTAAAAGGAAAGGGAGTTCAAGATGGCTGGGAGTTTGTTAAGAGGGAGATAGTAAAAGCACAACTTCAGGCAATACCAATGAGACGGAAACATGGAAGGTGCCTAAAGAAGCCAGGGTGGCTATCTAAAGAACTTTTAACTGAGTTAAGATTAAAAAAGGATGTGTACAAAAAATGGAAAAGGGGGGAAACCACCAAAGAGGAATTCAAACAAATAGCCAGCACGTGTAGACACAAAGTCAGAAAAGCTAAAGCACAAAATGAACTCAGGCTTGCTAGAGAGGTTAAAAGCAACAAAAAAGGCTTTTATGGGTATGTTCGTAGCAAAAGGAAGAACAAAGAAACCGTGGGGTCACTCAGAGGAGAAGATGGTGAAATGCAAACAGGGGACACAGAAAGGGCTGAACTCCTCAATGCCTTCTTTGCCTCAGTCTTCTCCGATAAAGAAAACAATGCCCGACCTGAAGAATTTGGAGCAAATGATTCAGCAGAGGAAACACAGCCCAGAATAACTAAGGAGATAGTACAAGAATACTTGGCTAGTCTAGATGTATTCAAGTCTCCAGGGCCAGATGAACTGCATCCAAGAGTATTAAAAGAACTGGCAGATGTGATTTCAGAACCACTGGCAGTCATCTTTGAGAATTCCTGGAGAACAGGCGAAGTCCCGGCAGACTGGAGGAGGGCAAATGTTGTCCCTATTTTCAAAAAGGGGAAAAGAGAGGACCCAAATAATTACCGCCCAGTCAGTCTGACATCAATATCAGGGAAGATTCTGGAGCAGATCATTAAGCAAACAGTCTGTGAGCACCTAGAAAGGAATGCTGTGATCACCAATAGTCAGCATGGATTTCTGAAAAATAAGTCATGTCAGACTAACCTGATCTCGTTTTTTGACAGAATTACAAGCCTGGTAGATGAAGGGAACGCAGTGGATGTAGTCTACCTTGATTTCAGCAAGGCATTTGACAAGGTGCCCCATGATATTCTTGTAAAGAAGCTGGTAAAATGCGGTCTTGACTATGCTACCACTCAGTGGATTTGTAACTGGCTGACTGACCGAACCCAAAGGGTGCTCATCAATGGTTCCTCTTCATCCTGGAGAAGAGTGACTAGTGGGGTGCCACAGGGTTCTGTCTTGGGCCCGGTCTTATTCAACATCTTTATCAACGACTTGGATGATGGACTCAAGGGCATCCTGATCAAATTTGCAGATGACACCAAACTGGGAGGGGTGGCTAACACCCCAGAGGACAGGATCACACTTCAAAACGACCTTGACAGATTAGAGAACTGGGCCAAAACAAACAAGATGAATTTTAACAGGGAGAAATGTAAAGTATTGCACTTGGGCAAAAAAAATGAGAGGCACAAATACAAGATGGGTGACACCTGGCTTGAGAGCAGTACATGTGAAAAGGATCTAGGAGTCTTGGTTGACCACAAACTTGGCATGAGCCAACAGTGTGACGCGGCAGCTAAAAAAGCCAATGCAATTCTGGGCCTCATCAATAGGAGTATAGCATCTAGATCAAGGGAAGTAATAGTGCCACTGTATTCTGCTCTGGTCAGACCTCACCTGGAGTACTGTGTCCAGTTCTGGGCACCACAGTTCAAGAAGGACACTGACAAACTGGAACGTGTCCAGAGGAGGGCAACCAAAATGGTCAAAGGCCTGGAAATGATGCCTTATGAGGAACGGCTAAGGGAGCTGGGCATGTTTAGCCTGGAGAAGAGGAGGTTAAGGGGTGATATGATAGCCATGTTCAAATATATAAAAGGATGTCACATAGAGGAGGGAGAAAGGTTGTTTTCTGCTGCTCCAGAGAAGCGGACACGGAGCAATGGATCCAAACTACAAGAAAGAAGATTCCCCCTAAACATTAGGAAGAACTTCCTGACAGTAAGAGCTGTTCGACAGTGGAATTTGCTGCCAAGGAGTGTGGTGGAGTCTCCTTCTTTGGAGGTCTTTAAGCAGAGGCTTGACAACCATATGTCAGGAGTGCTCTGATGGTGTTTCCTGCTTGGCAGGGGGTTGGACTCGATGGCCCTTGTGGTCTCTTCCAACTCTATGATTCTATGATTCTATGATAGGCCATTAAGGAGAACAAAGGGGAAATGATGAGCCATTAGGTATGCCAGAGAGAGAGGCCCCTCCTTCAGCACAGAGTTAGTTAGAAGGCAAAAGGAAGGAGTTTCAGAGAGTTTAGGCTTGGGTTTTTTCAGAAATGTTGCAGTCTGTAAAAATCATCAAGCTGGAGAGCGGGTCACAGCCACGTTTTGGAGCATGTTTGATTTCTGTTTGAACCCTATGCTGCGATTATGGGAAAAGCAAGAATCTTGTGGGGTGTCAATGCTGTAAACTCCATTGTAGTCTTATATATGTGTGTAAATAAACCATATATCCTAAAGACAGCACAGTCTCTGCTGTGCCTCATTTCTGTTAGAGGGAATCCGGGTCCAGATCGGAGGTCACAAGCAAAAGACTTCAGCCAAGAGACGGAAGCAAAAACAGCAGCCAGCAGGCCTGATCACTTTATTCTTAGAACTAGACTTCTAACTACAACAAAGACGAAACAGCAAGAAGCCTAGAATTGTAGTTACATCATTTTTTAAAGTCCTTTATTTCCCTATATTTCCTGGCATGGTCTGGTCCATGGGGTCACGAAGAGTCGGACACGACTAAACGGCTAAACAACAACATATTTCCAATAAAACATGCATCATCAAAACATCATAGGTATGTCACAGAAAAGGTATGGTGTCAGGCAGAAATCTGAGATCTAGACATGTCCCTGTCAATCATGCATGGTTCAAGTACTCACTTCTCACAAGTTAATGAAAATATCTACATATCCTTTTGTCAGGAAGGCCTCCCTCACCATCTTTATTTCTTCTTCCTTGGTCTCATTTGCTTCTGATAACACCTAGTCTGGTCCCTTTGTCATAGCTGCTAGCACCTGTTTGGTAAATTGGGAGGGGTATCCTGAGTAGGGCTGCCATATTTCAAAAAGTGAAAATCTAGACAGAAAAATTGTGTTGGTTTGTTTTGTTTTGTTTTGCAAAATTCCAAATAAATTGGACATTTTTTAGCTATTTTGAGGGAAATCAGGAAAACCAACACTGCCAACAACAATTGCCAGATTTCCCCGGACATTTAGCTGATTTTCACCCAGACATTGTTTTCAAAATATGACAACCCTAATCCTGAGTATGTGATGGTACATTTTGAGGATTATGGCCTCCCTGCTCCTTCTGCCATGAGTCAGGTCCCCTCTCCTCCACTGCACTGTGTGCATGTACTACCGTGAATGGGAGTCCTTTATTGTGTCATCAAAGGATATACAGCAGGGATAGTGGAGCATACGGATGGGGTACTCTTCCAAAAGGAAACTTAGACCTTGCGTAGGTGCCTGGAACCCTTGGAATCTCACACCACTCAAGAGATTCGGTTGCTTGTGACAATATAAAGGAAAATGGGCCGACAGTGTTATTCCCAATCAATGTGTGATGCATCCTGAGGGGATCGAGTATTATCACCAACCAGCCAGGGGCATAGGAAGGGGGGCTGGGGCGGGCGAACCACCCCAGGTGTCATCCGGGGGGGGGGGGTTTGACAAAATCTCCCCCGGGCAGATTGCTGTCGTGCCAAGCACCCCCTGGGGGGATTGACAGGTGCACGTGTGCCACTCCGGGTGCCCGAGTGTCTAGCTCTGCTGCTGCCACCAGCTCTTCTTTGCATACTACAGCTGCTCCCTTTCCCTTATGGGGTACAGTATTCCAGAGCCTGTATAGAGTCCTTAAGTGGGTTCTCTATCAGTAGGAGAAAACACAGGCCAACCAGAACACAGTGGTACCTTTGTTTAAGAACAGCTTAGTTTATGAACAACTTGGATTAAGAGCGCTGCAAACCTGGAAGTAGGTGTTATGGTTTGTGAACTTTGCCTTGGAAGCAGAACATGTTTCGCTTCCTGTTGAGTGTGTTCCATTGTGTAAATTTAGTCCCCTGCCGCTATGGGAAAGCACGCCTTGGTTTAAGAATGCTTTGGTTTAAGAACGGACTTCCAGAATGGATTAAGTTCGTAAACCAAGGTACCACTGTATATTGAGAAGCAAAGCAACTAGTAAGCCTGATCTTTATTAAAGGAACTGTTGCAACAGGGTCCCCACTCACCACACGCAGGAGAGAGGAGAACCCCAAACAATGGGGCACAAGCCGTTATATAGACTTTTGAAATTGCCCACCCTGTAGCCCAAGACCTCCCCCCCAATCATACATACATCCTTTCTGCCAGAATACCCAATAATGATCACTGATTGCATTACCTCAGCAGCCTGGCCATTCTTCTGTGATGGTTAATACTTTAGTTCCTGAGTCCAGGTCACAGGCTCACCCTATTCATACACAGATACACCCTTAAGACAGGTCTTGCAAGTAAAAAGACAATGGGAAGGCTTTCTCCATTTGCCTCCCTTACTTGCAGAGGAATATTTGAGGTCATGGGGAGAGTTAAAATGGTTTCAGGATTGCTCTCCCAAACCATGTCAGGCACATGGTTCATATATTTCGATATGTGTGCATTTATGAATAATTATTCTATATTTGAGACCTTGAAATGAAGGGGACAGGTCACCACCCCACCAGGCCTCAAGACTTCAAATTACCTTCTCATTTAGCTTTTCTCACAGATGCTGCTGCATAATCAAAGCATTCTTTTTATCAGTGCAAGAAAGCTTCAAAAGCTAATGAATGGCTCTGTCAATGCCAAGCAGAAGCAGGCCTGAGAACTGAGTCTTATCTCACCCAGTTGCAACAAATCTTGGACACACTGGCTTCTCAACCCCCTTTTCCCTGGGAAGGGCGCCAGGAGTCCCAAGACAGGAGTTTCTGTTCATGCTCAGGGAAACTCATGAGGCAGGGCTCCTGAGGAGGGGGAGAAGGGGGGCAAGGGGCCTGAAGGGAATATATGCTGGGTGCAATGGCTGTAAAACTTGTGCTTGCTTGTGAGTTACCAGGCTGGCTCCTTCTGTTACCCCCGAAGGCAGAATAAATAGCTCTTTCTCTCGATTAACCCTTCGGTGTCTGTTGACTCCTTCTTCCCTCCCTGGGTGCAATGCTCTTCCTACCCATGAAAAAGGCCTAAAAAGGCTACAGAAATTCTTATAACACCTGTATCGGGAAGTTTTTAATGTTTGATATTTTACTATGTTTTATATATGCTGTAAGCCATCCAGAGCAGCTGGGGAAACCCAGCCAGATGGGCGGGATATAAATAATATATAAATAATAACATTATTATTAATACTATTATTATTACATCAGCACCTTCTTCCCTACATCCCACATGCTATTCCAGATGTTCTCCTGTCCACCCCCCTGAAAAAACCCTAATTTACAAAGAGAGGGGAAAACAATTACAGAAGGAATAGTTCAGGTTTTGAGATTTTTTTTATTTTTAAATGACCTGGCATTTCACTTGGTATGGCTAAACTTCCAGCGCCCCAAGCAATATCAATTTTTAAAAAATGACAACACACTAAAACAAAACGAGGCACCAAAACACACACACACACACACACACACAGAGAGAGAAGTGTGAGACATTGTTTGGTTTTTTTAAAAAAATTAACAACAGCTTTTCCCGCTGTTTTTTCTGTGCAAACGCACAAACGTTTAAGGAAAGAATACTGCTTCCATGCAACGTCCCACTTGATATTAAGCACATGAGGACACCGCCGGCGCCTTTCGCTGCCTCTGCCCTCCTCCGGTCCTGGCTGCCGGGGCTCCGGAGCATCTCTGAGCGGCTCCCCGTCACAGGACATCACGGGCAGGGGCGGGGGAGAGAGAAGCCGACTTTTGCCTCTCTTTCCTCTCCCTCCAGTTAGCCACCTCCTTCCACGCCCGCTCCTTGTCCCTCCAATGACTATGGGTAGATCACTGCCAATTTTTTATACTGGGTAGTAGATTGCAGCTTATTTTAAGTTGGACATGCCGAGTCTCAACCACTGAGCTTCAGAGGCAAAGGGCAGAAGAGGCACAAGTGAAGGCATGATTCCAGTGCTGGCGTGGAGGCATCTATTGTATTTGAGTAAAAGCCATTACAGATCCAGTTACAAAAGCATCAAACCCAAAGACCCAAACTCTAGCTCCCAGATTCATTTGCTCTTCAGATATCTGGGCGCTCCTTTTTTCAGCTTGTCATAGTCTGCATTCACCGCATAGAACTGAAAGAGGGCAGCACGGTGAAGCGTTATCTCCAGCTTGGACTACTACCATGCGCTCTACGTGGGGCTGCCATTGAAGGTGACTCGGAAGTGGCAGGAAAGGATCTCTAATCATTCTTTGGAAGGTTTTAACAATGCTTTCGGATGGCATGCATATTTGTGGTATGAGAAGGTTAAAAGTCATAAGGCTTTCAAGAACCATATTGTTAGGAAAGCACTGTTTAATATCTGGATAAAGTACAAAGACTTACTAGAGAATAAGACGCCAAGGTGGCTGTCACCTATGGAAGCTAAGGCCCACAAAAGACTCAATATGGAGGCCAAATGGCCGAAATATTGGGAAATACTAGAAAAGGATGGAGACTCTTGGAAGCTGCAGAGTTTCGAAAAAGTAAAAGATAAAGTGAGAGATTGGTTACATTATGCTCAGATTAAAGAGGTGTTTAAGTTGGACAGAAAGATAGGATTCCAGGTGGAAAAGTCAAAGCTAGAAACAGAACTGTTAGAACCTAAAACCAAAGTTCTTTCAAAAATGTACAACCTGCTGCTAAAATTGAATACACAAGATGAAACGGTTAAATCAGCTATGATAAAATGGGCACAGGACATTGGGTATAACATTATGTTTGCTGACTGGGAAAAGTTATGGACCACCGGTGTGAAGTTTACGGCATGCAATGCCCTAAAAGAAAATATTATGAAAATGATATACAGGTGGTACATGACCCCAGTCAAGCTTGCAAAAATATACCACTTGCCTGATAACAAATGTTGGAAATGTAAAGAAACTGAAGGAACGTTCTTTCACCTCTGGTGGACTTGCCCTAAGGTTAAGGCTTTCTGGGAAATGATTTATAATGAGCTGAAAAAGGTATTTAAGTATACCTTTCCTAAGAAACCAGAGGCCCTGCTTTTGGGCATTGTTGGCCAGAAGGTGTTAAGGAAGGACTACACATTTTTTATGTATGCAACAACAGCAGCAAGGATAAGGTAAAGGTAAAGGTACCCCTGCCGGTACGGGCCAGTCTTGACAGACTCTAGGGTTGTGCGCTCATCTCACTCTATAGGCCGGGAGCCAGCGCTGTCCGAAGACACTTCCGGGTCACGTGGCCAGCGTGACAAAGCTGCATCTGGCGAGCCAGCGCAGCACACGGAAACGCCATTTACCTTCCCGCTGGTAAGCGGTCCCTATTTATCTACTTGCACCCGGGGGTGCTTTCGAACTGCTAGGTTGGCAGGCGCTGGGACCGAACGATGGGAGTGCACCCCGCCGCGGGGATTCGAACCGCCGACCTGATGATCGGCAAGTCCTAGGCGCGGAGGTTTTACCCACAGCGCCACCCGCGTCCATGCAGCAAGGATACTGATAGCTAAACACTGGAAAACTCAAGACTTGCCCACGCTGGAAGAATGGCAGATGCAACTGATAGACTATATGGAGTTAGCAGAAATGACTGGCAGAATCCGCGATCTGGGAGAGGAAGCACTGGAAGAGGACTGGAAGAAATTTAAGGACTACTTACAAAAAAAAAACATTGTAAATTGTATGAGTGTCAAGATGATGTAAGAGTGAAAATAAATGTGGCATCAGTAAGTTAGCTGATAAGAATCTGAGAATAGGTGAAATTGGATAAAAAGTTAATTTTATTTTGGTTGAAATTGTGTCTAATTAAGTACTCAAGCGTTTGGAAAATAAATCTAAAATTAGAGGCATAATATGGGGAAAAATACAAATAAGAAATTAAAATAAGGTGATAATTTGCTGTAAATAATTTTATAAACCTGGAAAGCAGGAATGGAAGATGTGAGGAAGTCCAAAAGTAAGGTAAGCATGAATATTAAGAATTTGAATACGATGTTACAATTTTGTTTTTTTTCTTTCTTCTCTTCTTTTATGTATGTATTGTTATTGTTATTTCTTTTGTGTTTGTTTACTGTATTGTTGGGTATGGGATTATATATGTTGGGTGTTAAATGTAAAAAATCTTGAATAAATATTTCATTAAAAAAAAAGGATCTCTAATCATTCAACTTTAATGGGCTTAAAAGCAATTTTGCAGGAAGAACCACAAGTCAATGGCAGAAACTCAGGGATCTATCCTGCTTATTCAGTCAAAGATTAGAAGATTGAACTGGAGAGGAGAATGAAGCATCATAGAAGGAACCCAAGGGTCATCTAGTCCAACCCCAAATGCTGTGTTCACACACACCAGGCCTTCCAAAGCTGAAGCTTATTATTCCTCCCACCAAGTGGCCATTATTATTATTATTATTATTAGCCCATCTTCCGTAGATTTCAGTGATGGTAATGGGTGCATACTTTCTATCCATTCACCGTGGGTCACAGTGGACATGAAACAGTAGCCAAATGGGCACTTTAGAGGCTAGTAAATGTATTATTCCATAAGCTTTCATGAATTACCAAGAATGATGCACGTGATTAAGTAGACCTTAGCACCCCAAAACTTATGCCATAATAAATTTGTTCGTTTTTAAGGTCCTACTGCTGGTCTTTTTAATGTTTTGTTTAAACTGTACTGTGGTCTACCGTACTTTGCAGGGTTGTTGAGGATAAAAAGACTTTAAAACAGTTTGGCATATAAAGCCTTCAAAAACTTGGGACCACTTCACCTGCAAGATTGCCCTACTCCACATGTGCCCACCTGACTGCTTTGATCACCAGAATTGGGACTACTGCAGGTGCCACATACCTGTTCCATATTTGTAAGAACTCAGTCATTCAGTGTGGAAGCACCTGGACTTTGGAGCTTCCTGCCTATTTGTTAAGTTGTGGGTAAACATATCAGACAACACAGTGATTCTTCAAACAGCTCTTGTTTATTCACAGGTCAGAACAGAACTGAACTGAAGGGTTCAGCCAGCCTGATTATATAGAGCTCCAGTACAACGTTACTGTAGCAACTTTCTGTAACTATCCAATCACTGAACGTCACTTTCGATCCCTTATTTGCATATGCAGACCTGAGTGAAAACTATCTACAGTATCCCCCTGCTGGCCCAGGGTGAGAACTTCGGTACATAACACCATTGAGATCTAGCAGGCACCTTCGCTTTATTATTTTTTGGTGCCTGCCAAAAATATTATTGTAATATTGATTTATGAAATAATGATATTGGAAACTGCTACATTCAATTTAAGAGGAAATTCAGATGTGGAGGCATATAAATTGGACAAAAAAGTTGGTTTCCAGGTGGGAAAATCAAAATTGGAAACAGAATTGTTAGATCCAAAAACCAAGAATTTGTCAAGAATGTATAACTTGCTGTTGAGATGGAACACTCAGGATGAAACGGTGAAATCAGCTATGATTAAATGGGCACAAGATGTTGGACATAACATAATGATGGCTGACTGGGAACAGTTATGGACCACAGGTATGAAATTCACGGCATGTAATGCCCTAAGAGAAAATTTAATGAAAATGATTTATAGGTGGTACATGACACCAGTTAAGCTTGAAAAAATCTATCATTTGCCCGATAATAAATGTTGGAAATGTAAGGAGACTGAAGGTACATTCTTTCACCTTTGGTGGACATGCCCAAGGATTAAGACATTATGGGAGATGATTTATAATGAAATGAAAAAGGTATTTAAATATACCTTTCTGAAGAAACCAGAGGCCTTTCTCCTGGGCATGGTCAGCCAATTGGTGTTAAAGAAGGATAGAACTTTTTTTATGTATGCAACAACAGCAGCAAGAATACTCATCGCGAAATATTGGAAGACACAAGATTTACCCACCAGGGAAGAATGGCAGATGGACTACATGGAACTGGCGGAAATGACTGGCAGAATCCGAGACCAGGGAGAGGAGTCGGTGGAAGAAGATTGGAAAAAGTTTAAAGACTATTTACAGAAATATTGTAAAATTAATGAATGTTAGAAGAACGTTGGAATGAAGTGATATGGCTTCAGTAGAAAGGTTATAAGGAATTAAGTACAAATAGATTAATAGAGTATTAATGGAAAAATAAGGTTAAAATGTGTTAAGATAATTATAGGACAGAAAACAGGGGAAGATGGAAAGGAATTGCTGAAATAATTAATAGAAGTGGAATACAAAAAGGGAGGCGTGAGGAGGTCGTGGAAATATGTGAAAGAAAGATAAGATATTGAAATTTCTTTTTCCTTTTTTCCCTCTTTTTCTTTTTGATGTGTTTTTAAATTGTTTTTGTTTTGTCTTGTTAGTTTTTAGTGTTATGTAGTGTCTTTGTATTGTAATGTATTGTTTTTTCTTTGTTTTTTTGTGTTTAAATTGTTGCAAAAGTAATAAATATTATTAAAAAAAGAGGAAATTCAGATGGAGGAGATTAGAGGAAGTCAACTAAAATGTTTATGAAAATGGATTTTAATTAATTGATTTTTTATTTTCTGTTTAGGTATGTCAAGTCTGTTATTTTTTTTAATTTCTATACTGTTGTTGTTGCTATGTTGTTGTGTGGTTGTATATATATATATTTGTTTCTTTGTTGTTATGTCTATTGAAAACTAATAAATATTATTGTCAAAAATATTATTGTTTAGACAAGTCTAACTTTTATTTTGTTTTAGTATTTGTATGTTTTATAATAGGGTTGTGAATTTTTCTAACTTTCCTTCTTCTATCTTTTTGTAAACCACTTTGAGGCTCCCCCCCCCCCCATTCAAGTGGTGTATGAATCCTATGAAAGAAATAAAATGGGTGCGCTCAGGGGTGCACAGTAGCGGCACCGTTTTTTCCTGGAAGCGAGGAAGCTGCGCACTCCTATCGGGGAGCGACCCCGGGGTCTCTGCAGATCCCCCGCTCTTCCAAGAGGGGCGGCAGCTCTAAGGAACCAAGAAGTCTGTTTCCAGACATCTCTCTTGCCGCTCCTATCTCTAGTGGCCGGGGGGGTTTTCCCAGCAGCCCCGCCCCCTGTGCGCTGACTAGATTTGACCCTCGAGGGGCCCCGTAGCCGACTGCCACTGAGGAGCGTGCGCGCCAATTTGAGCGGCGTCTGAGGCGGCGGCGGCTTCGGCGGGGAGAGGGGCGCGAGGGTGCGTGGCTCTCGGCGGCGTCCTTTGGCGGGGCTGGAGCCGGGCGGGGAGGCGAGGGTTGGGGGTTGCCTTCTCCTGTGGGATTTCTGGCTGCTGGGAGCCGGGCGGGAAGCAGCCTGTCCGCCCCGCCGGGAGGGAGGCGGCCCTCTCTCCCATCACGCAGGAAAATGTCAAATGGGGGCACGTGTGACTCACACAGGACTCTCTCAGGCTGGGTTTTTTAAAAAAAGAAGAAGCTAAAACACACATATTAAAAATACATTTTAATAGATACAATATTTTAATAGATTTAAGTGCAGTTATATTTTTCCAGAGGAGTAGCTACTGTATTTGTATATGAAAAACCTAAAGTTTTGAACTCTTTATTACTGTCTCTCACAGCCAATATACATAAATTAGTGTGTAAAGAGCCTTAGGATTTAATGCTATTTATGATATTTTTATTAGTTAGAAAAACTGTATAGAGTGATGTTTGTATATTGGAGGCAGGATATATTCCTAAAATAGAAGAATGGGAAAATGAGTTTCATGGTGTTGATGTTTCTGCTAAATTGACTAGTTAGTTTTGTCTTCTTTAATGTGTGTGGTATTATCTTATTGAGAACGAGACATTTTATTGAATACAGTACTAGGAAAAACACAGGTCGTGCCTCTAATACTGGTGATACATTTGATATGTTTAATCTTGTACTTTTAAAGTATATATTTTAAGAAGTATAATCATTTTTTAAAGTTAAACTCGCCCCCCCCCCCCGGTTTATTCTCTTATAAAAGTCGCACACAACAGGGAAAGCTTATTCTGCTACATTTCTACCAGCTAAATAAATGCATTTCAAATTTTTGCCTGTGGGGACATTGCTTAAAAACACAGCATGGTTATTTTGTCTTAATACAAAGGTTCAAATCATTACTTTGCTGGTCTATGTTGTTCATTAGTTTCTCTTCTGATTTTCTCCAGGGCCATGTGGGATACTGTGGAGCTGTTGGGTGGTGATGATACAGGGAGTGGTGCCCTGTATCATATTAACACACTGCTTAAAGTCACCGCTTCTGAAAAGGTAGAATTTCTTCTTGTGGCATCACTGCAAGAGAAGACTATGTAAAGACCTGTATAATGAATAACTTTAAAACTGAACTAAAAATCATGTTGACGGATGTTTCAAAGGTGCCATTGACTATGATTTGTCCTGTCAGTTGAAATGGGACTATAACTTAGGTTAAACTACTGTGGCATTATGGACTATAGTATCTGGTCAGCATCTAGATCTTCCAGAGGGCCACATTATTATAATAAATAATAAATAGTAATAAATAATAAATTTTATTTATACCCCAGCCAAGACTGGGCTCAGGGCAGCTAGCACCAAATACATACCGGTAGTTGAAAATACAATTTGAATCACATTTAAAATCAAAATACAATTAAGTGGGAACCCACGAATCATAACCGTAGGAGTAAGGAATTAAAAGTTCACCAGGCCCAGCCCCCCGTTCTGCTCCCATATGGGCCGATAGAAAGAGCCAAGGAGGCCACTTACATACAGGGTCCCATAGAAAGAAGGGGGTCAGACTGGGCCCGGACCAAAGGCCTGGTGGAACAGCTCCGTCTTGCAGGCCCTGCGGAAAGTTGTCAAATCCCACAGGGCCCTGGTCTCTTGCGACAGAGCGTTCCACCAGATGGGGGCCAGGACTGAAAAGGCTCTGGCCCTGGTCGATGCCAGTCTAACCTTGAGGCCTGGGAGCTCCAAAGTATTATTGTTTGCGGACCATAAGGTCCTCTGCGGGGTGTACCAGGAGAGGCGGTCCTGTAGGTACGAGGGTCCTAGGCTTGGGAAGGACATGCTAAATAAAGGTTTTGCCTGGCACCTAATTATATATATTGATTACGTTAGGTGAGCCTCCTTGTTCCACAAACAGGGAACCACCACTGAAAATGCCTGTTCTTGTGTTGCCACCCTCTGGGCCTCCCGTGAGGGGGCACACGAAGAAGGGCCTCAGATGATGATTCCAGGGTCTAGATTGGTTCAAATGGGAAGAGGCATTGAGGTATTGGGGTCCTGAGCCTTATACGTCAAGAGCAACACGTTGAATTGGAAATTATTTAGTAGCCAGTGCAGTTGGGCTATGATTGGTGTTATGTGCTCACAATGTCTTGCCTAGGTGAGCAACCTGACTTGCATTCTGTACTAGCTGAAGTTTCCAAACCATTTTCAGAGGCAGCCGCACATATAACGCACTGCAGTAATCTAACCTGGGGGTTACCAGAGCGTAGACAACAGACGTTAGGGCGGCTATCCAGATGGGGTGTAGCTGAGCCATGCCATGCCACCAAGGCCACCTGAGCCTCAAGTAACAGTAATGGATCCAGAAGTACACCCAAACTAGGTACCTCCTCTTTCAGAGGGAGAGTAACCCAATCAAGAGCAGGCAACCTCCCATTTATCTTGTCTAGGGAAGCATCCATTAACAGTGCCCCTGTCTTACATGGATTGGGCTTCAATTTCTTGGCCAGGGTGGATAAAAATCAATGATTTTTAAAATAATAATTAAAAAAATGATTTTTTACAAATTTAAATTGATTTTTTGATTTAAATTGGATTTTTAAAAATAAAATGCTTTTGGAGGGAAAATCTTTACAGATAGTTTTCTATTTAAGTTACATTATACAGTGGTACCTCGGGTTACAGACGCTTCAGGTTACAGACTCCACTAACCCAGAAATAGTACCTCAGGTTATGAACTTTGCTTCAGGATGAGAACAGAAATCGTGCTCCTGCGGTGGCAGCAGGAGGCCCCATTAGCTCAAGTGGTACCTCAGGTTAAGAACAGACCTCCAGAACGAATTAAGTTCTTAACCAGAGGTACCACTGTAGTCCAAAGGCTGTTCATCAGAAAATAAGGATTTATTTTAATTTTTTGATAAATGAATTCCATTAATCCATTCACAATGCCATGCTCTTCCAGAGGTTTCTGTAAGATTATTTGGGGCAGTTTTTCTAATGAGAAGATATTATCACATATGCTTGTTTTTGCAGTTCTCAAAAGTGTGAATTTGTGTCTGCAGAGATGACATGCCTTTTCTTCACAGGAAAAATGTTATAAAATAAACATACAGAGTCGAGGAAAAAACCTTAATCCCATTGTTCCTTTGCAAATTCATATTCACAGAATCAACCCCTTACCTCTTAAATGCTGAGTTCCAAGAGGTTCAATGAATAGTGGGATATATCTGCACAAGTAGCTAAGTGTGAAGCAGTAAAAATGAAAGTGCAAACCTTGTGAGCAGAATACTCCACAAATCTTGGGATCTTTGTGTAATGATTGTGCAACTCAGACTTGAGGCAAGCGCTGAAGGCTCTTAAGGGCTGGCAACCTCTTCCCAGTCCCACTGGGTTCCAACAGCTGCACCAACACTTAACTGTACAGAATACACACCTGAATTCAAAGAGGGGTGGTGGTGGTGGAAATAGTAACTGGCATCTGTAAGTTCTTGGTGAGACTTTGAATTGCTTGCCAGACAACTAATAAGAGTTCACTGGTTCCAGGTCCCCCTTCCCAGAGCTTGCCTGACATTGTCCAAACAATAAAGTCTACCTGGAACTTCAGTCCTGCAGCAGGAATCCCTGAACTTCTCTACTCCAATCCTTTGCTCCCCTTTTCCAGCTTTCCAGCTGTTCATTCTGCAAGCCTGTTCCAGCCTAGGCCTACCACCTGTATCTCCCCCCCCCCCCGCCCCCCGCACTCTAGAAAAAGAAAGGCCAGCCTCTCCAAAGCCAGGGCTGCTGGGAGATAAAGCCCCTTTTAGATTCCATTACATTTGTGTGTAAGATCCAAGTTTTTTTTAAAAAAAATGTTTAACCACATCAGTTAACAAACATGGATACATATGCTATGTTATCATTTTAGTTAAATAAATGATTTAAGTTGTTATTAAGGAAATTGGTTTCCCCCCCTCCTTCCAATAAAGGAGAAAAGTTGTCCAAATATGAAGTTAACTTATTAAACCTCACAATAATATCATAATTATCAGTCTATGTATTTCTAATAGTATAACCAAATCAGTAATTTTTTATATAACTATAAAAACCACTATGAAAATTTATTATTCCAAAAATGAAACATTCATCTGGTTGTAAATATTAAGATTATACCAGCAAGAATGAGCCTTTCTGTAAAATAGTTATTTAAATCAAGTCTTACTGACTAGTGATTTAAATTGTGATTTAAATAGATTTTATTTAAATCAAATCCACCCTGTTCTTGGCTCTCATCCAGTCCACAACCGAGACAAGACGTCGGTCCAGTCAGATGCTAGAAAGTTACAACACACAATTTAATCTGGACAGACTGCTTATCTGTTTGTATTTGTAAATAAATTCTGTTTATGTTCAGATGCTTTCTTTTATTGGTCAGGTTTTGTCTAACCCAAAGTTATATGGCTGTTCCTCCCATGATGGATGTGTGTTGGTGGCTGACAGAACAGTGGTGGTGCTTGATAATATTTGCCAGTCTCTTAAAATGTTTCTTCAGTTTGGTGAGTTTACCATTTTGTATCTTGAAGCAGCCATAAATTGAATACTTGGAACTTTCAACGTAGTGTACCTCAGTTTGTTTTCTGTGCTCTGATCTGGAGTTTTGCATGTTCTGTGATATGGTTTTGAAATCCTGAACACAGGAACTCTTTCCCCTTTGAAGGAAACAGATCAGCCTGGTGCTGTCATGCCCTTATAAAATCACTTGATCAGGGCAGTGGCTCTCAGTATTAATGTTAGTATATTATAGATACATAGCCCAAATTTTTAAAAAGTTTGTCAAAATAATTTTGCCATCTTTTGACCTATGAGTTGTTAAGACAGTAATAACTATCTAGTATTTCCCACAGCAGAGGAGTGTATGAGGCAAAAATTCACTGCATCTCGTTATGTAATAATAATACATCATCATTTCTGAATATAGTCACCCGTTGTGGTATCTGAATACTTCTTTTTAAAACCTTTTAGAGACTGAGGTGGAAGTTGTTGGATTGTGTCAAGAAGCACAGTTTCTTGTGATTGGGGAGAGAAGTGGAAACCTACATCTGATTCATGTGTCAACAAAGCAAACCTTGTTAACTAATGTATGTAGCTTATTTCTTTTTTGCTTCTATATAACTATATGCAGCTGCCTCAGACATTCTTAAATATATGAGTTTCTAAAAAGTTGCCTCATACTGGTTGCATTGATATGTGACACTAAACCCTGGGGATAAACCTAGGTGAGCTTTGGCTCACTTATGGCCCCCTTCCCTTTCCTCCTTTTGCTGATTGCAAGGAAGAGATTGCAAGCTTTTGCTTATATTTTCAGCTAACTGTAGTTACTCATTTTGTCCCAGAACTGTGGTTAGGGTTAAATATAGTTTAGGGAAATAAGGTAGGATTGTAAACTATTGTTTGAAGTTGGCTTTCTCCCTAAACCATAGTTAGTACTAACCATAGTTTGTCTGGATTTAAACATAGCAAGTAACCATAGTAGATAAGAGGCTTGGCATGTAATACTAAACCATAGTTCAGTGTTACTTCTGAACCATTCCAGCCCAGTTACATCAATAGTCCAGTGTTATCAAATCAGTTGAATTTCCTGCTTTGCTATCAGAGGTCTATTTCACTAGAGATGCTGGTAATTGAACTGTGGGACTTACGGGTGTGAAGCATATATTCAACAATTGAACTTTAGTTTTGGTATCCTGGTGAATTTCTGCTGTTGATGTGCTGACTGATTTTAAACTATAATAGATACTAATGTAATTTACAAAATTCATGATTTGAGTAGGATTAAATTAATATGTGGTGTAAATTACATTGCTTTTTTGAAACTCATTCTAATAACCTTTTTTTAAATTAAAAATGTGTTTAGATGTTGGTTCAAAGATCTTCAAATGACAGGACTTATCTGAATCTTATTCTAGAAAAAGATAATGGAGATACAGGTACGATATTTTTTCTGAATAAGCTCAGGTTTTTCTCTTGTAAGCTCAGGTTGAGTGGGGGAGGGGAGGAAATGTAATGCCACAGAATTCTGCCTGGTACAGGATACTTATATGATGCTGATTTGAACATGATTCTGTGAATTTTCATCATATTTCAACTTGTGCACCCTTGATTATTTTTATTTACTTTGATTTCAATTACCTTGGTGTAAACCAAGTTTTCTTCCTTTATTTGCTCATGTTTGGAGATGCCAGATGGCAGTTCCTTTACTTGAAGAAGATCACATGGATACAATTTGATAACCTTTGCTGGGAAGACTTCTTGACATTTACCTTGTCTTTGGTTATTTTGACAGGAACCTACCATGCATTTATTCTCACAAACAGTGGCTTCTTCTGCATTACGCACCTCCCATTTGCCAAAACTCAGGAAGGTAGGACAATGTTCTTTTAGATCTAAAGCCTAATTGTGCATCATTGCATGGAAACATGTACAGTGGTGCCTCGCAAGACGAAATTAATTCGTTCCGCAAGTTTTTTCTTCTTGCGAGTTTTTCGTCTTGCGAAGCACGGTTTCCCATAGGAATGCATTGAAAATCATTTAATGCGTTCCTATGGAAACCGACTTCAGACCAGGTCCGGGGACAATCTGTCCCCCGACCTCTTCTGAAGGCTGGGGGGGGGGGGACCAAGGGCTTTTCTTCCCACCCCCAGCATTTTAAAAAACCCTGGGACAGCGGGGGACTTCTCCGCTGTCCGGGGCGATCTTAAAATGCTGGCGGGCGGGAGCGAAGCCTCCGCTGCCGCCCGCCAGCATTTTAAAAAGCCCCGGGACAGCGGGGGACTTCTCCGCTGTCCCGGGGCGATTTAAAAGCCCCCGGGAAGGCAGGCAGGGGGGACAAAGACTTTTGCCCCCCGCCAGCCTTTAGAAGAGGCCCAGGACCTCTTCTGAAGGCGGGCGGGGTGCGAAAGTCTTTGCTCCCCCCCCCCGCCTGCCTTCAAAAGCCGTCCGGGATAGCGGAGAAACGAAGGCTGGCAGCGCGCTGCGCTTCCCCGCTGTCCCGGAGATTTCCCTATGGGCTTTCGTCTTGCGAAGGAAGCCCATAGGGAAATTCGTTTTGCGAAGCGCCTCCCAAACGGAAAACCCTTTCGTCTAGCGGGTTTTCCGTCTTGCAAGGCGTTTGTCTTGCGGGGCACCACTGTAGTAAGAGATGGAGATTTTCTTTCTGCTTTCTGTAATGATTAGAATCTCAGGTTTGTAATGTGCTGAGCACCAACATCTTAATACTGCAGGAGCAAGAGATTTTGTTTAAGTGGTAATTGATTATGTGTATTAATTGAATTGCACTGGCTTTGATAATCTTTATTGGTTTGTAGTATTCAATGCAGACCAATTTCAATATGTTTGCTTTAGAGAGCCAACAATAACCACACAACTGCTGCAATTGTAATATTTATAAATGAATGCAGGATACTTTTCACATGACCTTGAGCAGGACTTTCTCAGTATCACAGCTTGTTGTGGTGTATTAACCAGAGATTGTAGTTTGCAACTAACTGGTTAGTTTAACAAGTTGTCTTCATAATCCATGGCTTGATGTTGGCTTATTTTGAAACTAACCAGAGTTTGTTGTAAACTGAGATTTTTGGTTTCTTCACAATTATAATCTGGGATTTTGTGAAAGTGAAATTAAATGCTACCAAATCCTCACAATCTTTTCAGAGGAAAATTGTGTGTGTGTGTGTGTGTGTGTGTGTGAGAGAGAGATAGAGAGAGAGGTGTGTGCAGGTGGGTTGTTCAGTTTTGCTTCAACTCTTGCATGTAGTTTTAAATTGTGGATTAATTTTGCATATGAATGTGGCCATTGAGTCATCTGGAGTTACCTGCCTTGTAAGCATACTTGTGTCATGCACTAGTCTGGATTGTATGAACTGATCTGTGATGGTGGTAGTGGTGGATTTTGCCTTTGGTCTGTTCTAAATCTAGTATTTATGACAATATTTTTCTTTCTTTGTTCAACATATATCTAGCCAAAGTGTTTTGTTTTATATTCTTGATCATGCAGATTTTCAAAAACTGAAAGTTATTGTCTATCTTTATTTTAAATAACAGTATCAATATTTATTGCTTAATTATTAGATAAAATTCTGAGGAGTAAGTGAGTTATCCGGCTGCAATCCTAACCTCTTTTCCTGAGAGGAAGCTGCATTGAATTCACTAGGAATTAATTCTGAGTAGACATGGTTAGGGTTGTGCTGCAATAGTATTATAACCAGCAAGGAAAAAGTATACAGTGGTATCTCGTGTTGCGTAACCTCCAGGTTATGGAATCTTCGGGTTATGGCCGTGGCAAACCTGGAAGTATATACTTCTGGGTTTCGCCCCAGGCACTGAAGTGCTCCATTGCTCTGCTTGCGTGCGCAGAAGGGTGCCTCCAGTTATGAATTTTTTGGGATACGGCCGGGGCTCCGGAACGGATCCCATTCGTAACTGTAGGTACCACTGTAATGAGACTTTTTCAAAGACTGATATATCATGGTATTAGATTTCATTGATGCACAGACACTAGTCCATGGAAGCTTAAATTACACTAAGCTGTTAGTCTTAAACTGCTTCCAAGACTCTTTCTTTATGTATGTATACTATAAGTTATTGTAGTAAGCTACTGCAACTGCAAATTTCCTGAAGTATACATTAAAAAAGAGGCCAGGCTAATAAATGTGTGATCAGTAAAGAGTTTACAGAAATCAAATCTGCCTTCTGAATCTGTGACTACAACAGCCCAATAGAAAATACTTTAAAAAAATAGATATGTAATGTTGCTTTTCTCAACACACATTTTATGTTTATGCAGCAATTGACAAGCTGGACTTCAATTCTGCAAAGAAGGCAAGTGGGAGCATTCATATATCTTATATATTGTGTTTTGGTTTTTGAAATAGTTTGGTTGTGATTCATAGTACTGGGTGTGTGTACGGATCTACTAGGGATGCAAAATGTTAATTGCCACATTAAAAATGAATTAATATATCACATTTGTAATCCACTGCTCTTCTGTGATGGAGATTAAGCAGAGTAAGTTATTCTTTCCACTTACCTCAGGAACAGGACGATGCAAAGAACTTTGTGCATCACTCTATTGATGGAAGGAGAGACCTTCCCCTGTTTCAGGAAGCTGAAGAGATTTCATAGAGCTTTGCTAACATTCTTATAAGGATAGCTGCCAGATTCAAGGTTGATATATCTGACCCTGATGGAAAAGTATGCCCTATATGAAAGCAGATGGCAAGCACCAACTTCTCTCATGGGCAGGAGAGAATGCCTCTTCTAAGATGATGCCTGCTGCAACACATGCGTGCATCACCTTATTAATAAATAAAGCAAGCATGCTTATTCCATTAGAAATGCTATTTTTATCCATATCCAAATATCTGAAATGTAATTGATAAAACTACTTGGCTAAAGAATTCATTAGGTTTTTTTTAATCAAGTTACTCCTCCAAATTAATTTATCATTTCTCTTGCGATTGTGAGTTATTTCTACCACTTTAACAAAAAGTAAAATCTGTGAGTGGCTATTTGTCTACCTTACAGTTACAAGGGCAGGTGGAAACATGTTTTATTTCTACAAAAGACTATCACACCATTGGCTGCCTGACTTCCACAACTAAGCACACAACTAACAAGATCACTTTGATAATAGGGGTAAGTATTATTATTTGAATACCTTTGTCTGTGAACTTCCTGCAGCAATCTGTGCTGACTTCAGGATGTGTGCAAAATATTTGGCTTCTGTAGTCCCTCTTATGTGTTCCCATCTCTCTGTTGAGAGATTTTGTACCCAGGTGTGTTTTGCTCTTTTTGTCTTCATATGTCTAAGGCCACAAAATGTGTCATGTGATGTTGTTTCCTTTTCCCAGCCACTTCATTGCTAGCTGTTGCAGAGACAGGCAACATCATGGTTGAATATCCCTAGTGTTATAAGAATTTAAGGTCTCAAATATATAAATTAAATGTTCATAAACTTACAAGGCACATAAACACATACATAAGTATATAAACCACATGTCTGGAACAGTGCAGGAAAGCAGTCCTGAAGCCTTTTTGACTTTCCCAGTGACCTCAAATATTCCTCTGCAGCAAGGGAGGCAAATGGGGAAAGCCCCATTGTCTCTTTGCTCACAAATCCTGTCTTAAGGGTGTATCTGTGTTTGAATAGAGTGAGGCTGTGACCTGGATTCAGGAACTAAAGTATTAACCATCACAAAAGAGTAGCCAGACTGCCCAGGTAATGCAATCAGAGACCATTATCAATCAATCAGTGACCATTACTGGTATCCTGGCCTTAGGCTTCTGCTGTAGGCTGCCCCTTCTGTGATGTATGTATGATGTATTGGGGGGTGGTCTTAGGCTTGCAGGGTGGCAATTTCAAAAAGTCTATATAAGGGCTTGCACACCATTGTTCTGGGTTCCTCTTCCTCCTGCATGTGGTGAGGTAGGACCCTGTTGCAACAGTTTAATAGAGATCAGGCTTACTAGCTGCCTTGCTTCTCAATACTCTGGTTGGCCTCTGTTATTTTCTCCTATCGATAGGGGACCTACATAAGGACTCTATACAGGCTCTTGGGTACCCCATAAGGGGAAAAAGAGCAGTTTTTCTTATAACACTACATAGGTCTGGCAAGCGGGGGCATAGAAGTAATGTCTAGTTCCTGTTTGGATGTATGGGCACTGGAAGTGCTAATTTCAGCTTCCTGGCATTTTTATGCTCGGGGGACGACGACCCATTAATGTGATGATATATTAATGTGATATGTGCAGTGATCTACATGCAGGTTACAGCTGGGCTCCAAGCACCTTCTCCATAAAGGGGATTTTAATAGTAGTAATTGTTACCGGAAAAATCTGCGGGCTCCCTTGGACAAAAAGTAAAGACACCAACCAGAGTAAATTGGAGCAAATCAGCAGCCTGTAGGCTTGGCCTTTATTGAACTGTTGCAACAGGGTGTTCCCCTCACTTGCAAGAGAGAGGAAAGACCCAGAAAGATGGTGTGCAAGACCTTATAAAAACTTTTGAAATTCCCATCCTCATCCTGTAGTGTGTGAGTGTGTGTGAAGTTTGTACAAACTGAATGATTGGGGTGGGGGTGGGGGTTCCTGCTACATAATAATTTTATTATTTCTATTATTTATACCACCCATCTGATTGGGTTTCCCCAGCTTTTGAAATTCCCATCCTCTAGGTCAAGCCCACCCCCAGAAACATCATGCATACATTACAGAAAGGAGGGGTTGAGGTAGGAGTTGTGGTGGTAACCTGAGTGTCCTGTCACCTGGCTGGTTCCTCCTTTCCCCCTCCCCATGAGTCATTTTCTGACGACAAAAGGTAGTCGCAGTTTCCTGCCCCCTGAGGGAAGATCTGATCATTGTTCTTTGTTCCAGTCCATGCTGAATCCACTCCCATATGCAAGTTCTTTGTGATCTTGATTGTCTTCTGTCTGGGATCATCAGGGTTGGCATAGCAACTGGGCAGGGCTCCTGTGGATGTGCTGGTATGGTGAAGGGATTATGGCTGACCAGAACCAAGCCACCCCCCTTTGATAGTCCTTGTCATATGGAGTAAAATAAAAATGGAACAGTGCAAATCCGATGTATGGTTGATTTTTCTATGAATTTATAACAGAAGTGTGGCGTATGTAGTGTGTGAGTGTGTGTGAAGTTTGTACAAACTGAATGATTGGGGTGGGGGGGTTCCTGCTACATAATAATTTTATTATTTCTATTATTTATACCACCCATCTGATTGGGTTTCCCCAGCCACTCTGGGTGGCTTCCAACAAAATATTAAAAATACGATAAAGTATCAAACATTAAAAACTTCCCTAACAGGGCTGCCTTCAGATGCCTTCTAAAAGACAGATAGTTGTTTATTTCCTTGACAACTGATGGGAGGACTTTCCACATGGCTGGCGCCACTACCGAGAAGGCCCTCTGCCTGGTTCCCTGTAACAGTCTACAAAAATGCAAACGCAACACGCTGGCTAATAACTGTTAGTAAATATATAATCGGTATGATATCATTCAAAATATACAAATAAGCCACTTCAAAACAATATATATATATCATACAACACATCTCACAAAATATACAAGTAACTGCAAGACAGTGCATCCGGAATAGTTCAACTGTTTCGGAATAAAGTCTTCATCAGGGAATAATTATCAATGAAATATACATACTAGTGAAGATCATACTAGTGGATCAGGGAGACCTTCATACCTGCCCAACCCGTCCCCCCAAAACAATACTTCCGTCTTGTCAGGATTCAACCTCAATCGGTTAGCTTCCAGCCACTCACATAGGACCTTTACTGCATTCACTGGTTCTGATTTAAAAGAGATGTAGAGCTGGGTATCATCTGCATAATGGTGAACGCCCAGCCCAATCCCCCGATGATCTTTCTCAGCAGCTTCATATTCATGTTGAAAACATGGGGGAGAGGATTAAGCCCTGAGGCACCCCGCATGTGAGAGCCCAGGGGTCTGAACACTCATCCCCCAACACCACTTTCTGGATATGGCCCGGGAGGAAGGAGCAGAATCACTGCATAACAGGGCCCCCAGCTCCCAACTCCTCCAGAAGGATTTTGTAATGTGTGTAGCAGTTGCAATTCAAAGCAGCACTGGAAAAATCCACCAGCAACTGGTGGCCCAGAGTCTTCCAAAAATGTGATGCTGAGCCCAGAAATTGGGGTGGGAGAGGGTTCCAACTTGGCTATTACAATTTTAAAATCTTTGTGCCTATAATGATTTTCATAAGAACTAAATATCTTGAGAATCACTGATTAGGTCTGTTGTGAAACAGAATGCAGGTTTCTGATACAAATACTTTTTCTTAAAAGGGTACAGGTGACTGTGTGATGTCTGTGTGGGAGATGAATCCTAACAAAAGGCAGATAAGCATTCAAAGTGTTGCTGATTCAAGTTTGATTGAAGGTATGTTTTCCAGGCATAGGCATCCTAAAGAACTCTTTTTTTCAAAGACTTAGTTTCCCACGACCTTTGGTATTTATTTAAAAGCCTTTGTTTCCATACTCTTCCAGCTTGTCAATATCTTTTTTAAATTGTGCTACCCAGAACTGGACACAGCAGTTCAAGCGTGATCTGACCAAGGTGGAATAGAGCAATACTATGATTTCCCTTGATCTAGACATTATACTTCTGTTGATGCAGTCTAGAAGAGCATTAGCCTTTTTTGCTGCTGCATCACACTGTTGACTCATGTTCAGCTTGTGGTCTACTAAGACCTTTAGGTCTTTTTCTAAGTTCTTATGCTGGGGGTGGGGGGCGCGGAAAAAGCCACTTGGAATCTGCAAGTGACTAACAAAGATATGAACTTTGGATTTCTGAACTGTACATAGTTGCACTAAATAAAACCTGGAAAAGGCAGGTTGGAGTCCTGGCTGTTTACTTGCAAGCAACCACCTAGAGACCTGATATTTTCACATGTACTATTGACAATCCAGGCGTCCTCCATCTTATATTTGTGCAGCTGGTTATGCCTGCCTAAGTGTGTTACCCTACAAAGGGGGTCTGGAAATAGCCAGTCCTTTTTAGCCAAATAAAGGCAAGCAGCATCTTGGAAAGGGTTCAGATTTATTGCAGACTTTTGTAAGAATAAATGATCCAGAGGAATTATGGACTCCGAGCATACATTTCAAAACCTCTTTATAGCTTTTGCTTTACATGATTAATTTGTGATCGATTCTTTTCAGCAATACGATTGGATAACAGAACATGAACAGCTTCATTGGTTTACAAAAATTATGCTCCTATCTACCAGCAATACAGTGGCAACAGATAGTTCTGAGCAAAGTTTATAGATTCACTTTTCTTCTGTCTCATACAAATGCCTTTGAAGTTTCTGGTCTGCGAAGGGCAATGAGCTCTTGGCGTGTTTTGCTAAGCTGATAAGAAAATAAGAGGCCCTGCTTGCTAGGAAAAAGACAGAAATATTCTCAGGTGGGGATGCAGGGAGAAAATGCTTAAACTTCCAACTCTATGATTCTATTACTCTACAGTGTAAATCCTTCATTTACTCAATTGACAGATTATCTGATTGATACTGGACATCTCTGGCTTTGGGATTTAGTGAGCATTACATGTGTGGAAAGAGAGAGATGCCTATCTTTCCAGTACATTTCCAATAGAAGACAATGGCACAGATACATTGTAGTTGTGACTGTGAGAATGTGCTTATACAGACTTAGCCTTTAGCAAGCTTAGTGAGGTCAGTTGTGTTTGAGAAACATGTACTGCGATAGAGAATGTGAGCATAGGTGCATGCTGTGCTGTGTTGAGCTGAGGGTCTTGACATCTGTCCCAGGTTATGGGTCCCAGGTTACGACAGCTAGGTACATTTGTCTCTTGAAATCTTTATTAGCTTTGACCCTGTTTTCTAGATGGTCATCTTAAATCCCCAGGGCAATGCTCAGGGCCTCAGGACCCTAGAGTTTCTGTTCAGAGACCCCAGGTGTTTTACTGTAGGGATGGGGAACCCTGTGACTCGCCAGATGCTGCTGGACTGCAGCTACTATCCTCCTCATTGCCAATGCCATCATCATTTTATTATTTGTACCTCACACATCTGACTGGGTTGCCCCAGCCACTCTGGGCGGCTTTGAACATATATAAAACATAATAAAATATTAAACATTTAAAAACTTGCCTGACTGCTGGTCCTACTGGCTAGGGCTGTATTGGAGTCCTGTAATATCTGGAGGGCCACAGGTTCCACACCCCTATTTTACAGTTTCTATTTCAAATGCAACTTTTTAAAGCAAGAAATTAACAGACTTACATCCTTTTTTCCTTTTTACATTTTTTACAGCTGCAAAAATGCTTCAGGTTGTAGATGAATTATTGTTTGTCTTGGATAATGAGGCAAGTGCTATTTTGATTTATTTGTTGCCCAGTTTTACAGATTGCTCCTGGATAAGGTTATGTTCCATAGTTTCAGTATTTGGCAAATGGACAATTAGTAAGAAAACGTTTGTTTCCACTAGTGGAATTCAGGGGCATTCATAACCATGATGAGCTCTTATTTAAATGGTTAATTAATATATTGAACTTTGGTTATGTTTTAAGAATGTTTAAGATAAAGGCTACTTATATTTTTAATTGATTTTTAATTTCAAGTAACAAAGCATACCCATACAAGGAATATAGAGTTTAGTAGAAAAGAAGGAAAAATAGCAGCTGATGGTTTTAGTTTTAGATGTTTCAAGAAAGCCAGTCAAATGAAAGTGTTTTTCGATAAGGTTCCATGACTTGGAGGGTGAAAACCTTGTTCGATTGTCTTAACAAAGTCAGTAAAAGGATACCATGTCGAGGTGTGAGTCTCCCCCCCCCCCCCCCGATTGATACTCCTTTTGTGAAATGGTTAATTTGTCCACAAGTAGGATTTCCAGTGTTCAAAATTTGCCATGCACATTTTGCACCTGGCTATCAGTGCCTGAAGTCTCCACCATCTGGTGGTGCATACCTAGGGATTCATGGAACTTGACTGTTTTTGCATACTAGCAACACATCCTGTCATGTGGGACCAATGTGAGAGAAGATGTGCACTGTGGAGAAAAAATGGAAACGATGAAGGGACAGAAGCCATTGACAGCCCTGATTAATGAACATGACAAATTATCCACCAAAATAGAAATGTTTGTTTCATAGTATGAAAGATCTAAGTATTAGAAATGTATACCTTCATGGTTCATATAGTCAAAGGTAATAGGTCTTAATTAGTTACATCATAATGACACTTTTGTTTTCTTTTTCTTGTAGAATGGTTTGTCTTTGTGGAATATTTGCACTCTTACCATGATTTGGAACTGTTGTTCTGTTCACATTGAAGAATTTCTTCTGATTTCAGAATCGGATTTTTCAGCAGCTGCAGGGTAAATTCAGGATTATAGCATACTTGCTGAGAAATATGAAAGGGTGTGCCACAGCAGAATGGCTCCTCCCCATGCCTCTTACCAGAGCTGATGCCCCCACTTTCTTGAAGTTTTGTATTCACTGACTTCAGAATCAGCCCCTGGGAACAAAGAAGGACCTAATTTCTGAGCAGACATCCATAGGAATGGGCTGTGTGTATGTGTTGTGTGACTAATCAGTTGCTATTGAACTACATCTCTGGCCAGTAGCCATGTTCCATGCTGAAAAACAGGGGTGTTGGGAATCCATAATCATTGCAGGGCCACAGGTTTCTTGTCCCCATATGGCAAGGATAGGCAACTTGGTGCCCCCTCCTGATGGAGCCAGCATGGTGCAGTGGTTAGAGTATCCAGCTGGGTTCAAATTCTCACTCAGCCGTGAAGCTCACTGGGTGACCTTGGACCAGTCACTGTCTCTCAGACTAACCTACATCACAGAATAGAATGGGGAGAGTATGCCACTTTGAGCTCCTTGGAGGAAAGGTGAGATACCAACGTAATAAATAACTAAAGTACTGAAATAAAATGTAAATGGTGATGGCTCATAACTTTTGTCATTAGTTGATGCATTTCCCTTCTTGTGTTAAGACAGGGGATTGCCAGTCTTAAGCTAGTTGCTTTGACAAACCCTGATGATGGTAAACAGGTAATTGTCTTCTATCAAAGAAAAGCTTCAAAACATTGTGCCTGTATTTTGGCATCATCCTTTAGGATTATCCTAATTGCACTATTTTTCTGTAGATGAGGAACATCGTGGTGTTTTCACTGCCTACTATGCACCAGCTCTATTCTTTGGAAACTACTAATGTTTCTTCATTGATTCAGAGCGGAATAAATACGGTATGTTTTTCTCTTTTCTTCAATCCTAAGTAAGGCTGATGAGGGGGAATGTAAAAAGAAATCCAAATCAGAGTTTAAGTATTGTAGGATTTGGTACAGTGATTCATCAGATATTAAAAGCTTCCCTAAACAGGTCTGCCTTCAGATGTCTTCTAAAAGTCCGATAGTTGTTTATTTCTTTGACATCTTGTACAGTTAAGGCACATGCTACGTATTGTTTCCCATGCAGGATACAATTTACTTTTTGGAAGGAATGTATGAAAATAACCAAAGGTAAGTTTGCACTTTAATAAAATACAATAAAAAGCTGCTGCTTTATTTTTGATGGTTATCAAAGCTCTTTTTTAAACCACACACTCATTTCTAGGGCATCAGACCATCCAGTCTCACTTCTGGTATTGAGATGCTTAACTGAAGCCTTGCCTGAGAACAGGTATACATATATTTTGACTTCTACTACTGCTTATGTAGAAAATTTGGTACTTGTGATATGGCTGAGCCAAAGTTAAGTGTGTCGTAAGCCTCAATAACTTCAAAGTGAAAGAGTTAAACATATGCTTAACATTACAATCCTATAAGTGTCCACTCAGAAGTAAGTCCTATTGAGTTAATTGCAGACTCATTCTCCCAGTAAGAACATAGGAAGAGAAACTTATCTCCAGATGGAAATCCCTAAAGGTAAATGAAATGGGCTTTGGACCAAGAAACCTCTGAAATCAGTTTCTTTACATCTAAGAGAATAATCACTAAAATGATTGCATAGATAGCACCTCTTTCTTGTCTTAATGTCAGATAATTTCAGCTACCACAGCTGCTTGCTGGAGAGAGTGTGAGGGGGTTTGGTCATATTTCCTTATGTGGTGGTCCTGTAAGGCAGTCCTCAGTTATTTAATTGTAGAATTGTAGAGCTGAAAGGAACCCCTAGGGTCATCTAGTCCAACTCCCTGCAATGGAGGAATCACAACTAAAGCATCTGTCACAGATGGTCATCCAACCTCTGCTTAAAGACCTCCAAGGATTGGATTGGATTGATCTTTATTACGGCCATTGGCCCGTCACACGACAGTTTCCCATACCACCATAATGTACTTGAACCTCCAAATTTAAAACCGCCAAAACTTACAAAAAACAGACAAGAACCAAAGCAAAACAAAAACGAAAGACCAACATCATACATTACATATTTGTAACATAAACATCGCCCTCTGCTCATAAATTAATAGAAGACATCAATGGTGATATCACCTAATTACATCCTAAAACATAGATCATGGTTTAAAGGGATTATCCGAGCCACACAGGAGTCCGTTTCTCTTCTTTAGGGATAGGACGCTGATCAAGAATCTGGCAACCATGAGTGATCTTAGGGGGTCATCATCATTTAATAGATATCTCAGTTTGGCTTCAGTCGTATCATCGGCAATTCCCTTTAGATATTGAGCAAGGAACTTGCTCCTGGCCGATAAGTGAAAAGCACAATCAAGAATTATGTGATGCAACGATTCCGGTGCCCCACAATTACAATCACATAAGAGCGATATCTGTCCATTGGAGAATCTATTTCTCAGCACGTTCGATGGGAAGGTGTTGAATCTTGCCTTTACAAAGGCATTTCTATGAGCCGAAGAAGTTAAGGAATTCAAATAGTTTGGGAGCCTTAAGAGGGGTAATAAACCAAGGTTTAGAGGTGAGCAGGTACCATTGCCCAAGACCATTTTCTGCTGCAAGTCCATCTCCTCTAGTTTACAGGTTACTGTTCTTTTAGCTGGAACTATGTCCTGCTCTAGTAATTTGGATGGGGAGATTCCCATTGCCGTAATTTTCAGCTGTAATTTTTTTACCCATGGGCTCTGGAAATCATCTCTCCACATACATTGTATCAAGTACAAGTTTGGGAGATTGTGCCATAGAGATAACCAGTGACAAAGTATGTGCTTCCACAGAGCGTTTTCCAGGGATACAGTGTTAAGTTCCATGTGTAACGCTGTATTACTTACACAGTTGGGCAGTTTCAATATCCCTCTTAAAAACTGATTTTGAATAACCTCTAGGTAAGATAGGTTGACAAAAGTCCCCCAAATTGAGATGGCATAAGCAATTGTCGGAATCACCTTGGCCTTGAAGACTTTCAACGCCGATGGGATATGAAGGGCCCCATCGGTGAAGAAGAATCGCAAAATCGCCAAGGAGATAGCTTTGGCTCTATTTGTAACATAGGCTACATGGGCCTTCCATCTGAGGTTATGTTGTAACCAAACTCCCAAATATTGGAATTTATAGACTTGTTCGATGACTCTTCCATCAATTTTCCAATTACGGAGTTTCCAGCTCTTTGAGAAAATTAGGATCTTAGATTTTCCATAATTAATTGTAAGGGAATTTGTGTTACAATATGATCCAAAAAATTTTAAGGCCCTCCTGAGACCTACTCCAGAAAAGGAAAGGATGACTGCGTCATCCGCATATAGTAACAAAGGGCAGCGATAAAGTGCTAGGCGGGGTGCATGAATCCTTTCTTGAGCCTCTATTAGGGGAGTCCTCATATCGCTTATGAACAAATTGAACAGGAATGGAGCCAATATACAACCCTGTTGGACACCTCTGTTAATGGGAATTGAATTGGTGAGATCACCCTCCGGGGTGAATCTCACTCTAGCCGCTGAGTTCCAAGGAAAGAGAGTCCACCATCCTTCAAGGGAGTCTGTTCCACTGCCAGAAAGTTCTTCCTGATGTTAAGTCTGAATCTTTTTTCTTATAACTTGAAACCATTCATTTGTGTCCTATCCTCCAGAGCAGGAGAAACTAGCTTGCTGCATCTTCCTTGTGGCAGCCCTTTACAAATTTGAAGATTGCTGTCGTATCTCCTCTTTTCCTGGCTTGACAATCCCTGCTCCCTGAACCGTTCCTTATAAGGCTTTTTCTGTGGTGGAGAAGCCTTGCTGAGTGCATTGGTGGTGGGAAAATAGTTAGTTTAGTTAGTATACCAGCCTGTGCCTGTAGATCTCAGGGTGGTTCACAACATAAAATTACAATATAAGCCCCCCCCCAAAAAATACATAATAAAAATAAGAACAAAAACAAGTCACTAATCCCCCTCCCGCAACACATTTAAAAAGGGATTGGATGTCAATCAGCCAAAGGCCTGGGAGAAGAGGAACATTTTCTCCTGGTACCTAAAGGTGTATAATGAAGAGTGGGTTTCTCCCACTCTATTTATTTATTTATTTATGTGATCATGTAACTAAAGTGAGTGTAAGTAATTAGATGAATAGATTTAACTGGCTGTAACCATTTTTAAGTGGGAGGCAACAGCGCTTTGTTTTCTCCCCCTTTTTAGACTGAGCCGTTTACTTCACAAGCACAAATTTACTGAAGCTGAGAATTTTGCTGTTCAGTTTGGACTGGATGTTGAGGTAAAGGACTTTGTCTGCAAATCGTACCTCGTCACTTACTGCCAACTGCAAAACCACAATGAAATAAGTAGACAAGGAAGAAGCTCTCTCTGGTAGCTTCTATGCCTACTCATTCCAGTCACCCACTACAGCAGGAGTTTTAAATGTAAATTTCAAAATTGTTAATGGAGGCAAGGGACTGGTAAAGAATAAACAAATGTTCTGCAAATTTTTCTCTGACAATACTAGACAGGCCTGCTACTCTGAAAATAAAGAATATTTTTTTCCCAAAGGGGAAATAATGTGTTATGTGTGTGTTTAAAAAACAACAGAACGTTTACAAAGTGAAAATGAGCTCTATTTTGGAGAGATTGGCTTCAGAGTCTGTTGCCGGAGATTGCCAGTCAGCCTGGCTAGAACTTGTGGCTCAAGCTAAAGAAACGCTGGATAAAATAAAGGTATGGATTTATCCTACTATATTTATTTAAAAGCATTTTTATACCACTTTATATACAAAATATCTAAGCGACCTACTACATAGAGTGCACTGCAGCAATCCAGTCTCAAGGCTGCTGATAGCCAGGATATCCCTTTCAATGAGCTGTTGTAGGCATTTCAGCCAAAGCTGGTAAAAGGTACTCATAGTCACAGAGACTAGAACCTCCAATGATCAATGATGGATCCATGAGTACTCCCACACTATGCTCCAGTTCCTTCAGAGGGTGTGCAATTCTGTCTATAAAGGCAATTCACCTGTTTTCTGGATCCAAGTACCTCTCACCCACAGGACCTCCATCTGACCAGGATTCAGCTGCAGTTTATTAGCCCTTACCAGGTTCAGAGCCTAGACCGCTACACCTTCTATGGAGAAGCCATACTCTATGCGTATCTTGTGCATGTGTATCTGTAGCTCTCTTGCAGTAGATAATTTGCACATGGGCGTATGTGAAAGGTTTTTCTTTTAAGCTGTTTAGAAGATAAGTTTATTCTGTGTTTTTAATTGTTTCTCCTTCTAAATAGGATAACCAGTTTGTGACTGACTACTGCATAAATACACCATGGCCAATATATGAAAGTGTTCGGGAAATGCTGAACTATGCTAGAAGCAGGGTAGGTTTTGATAGGTGCTTTCACACATCCTACTCGACTAGGGCCTTGGGAGACCCATCTTGGAGGAAGAGGTGTGGGACCCCATAGAGAATCAAAGCTTAGCTGAGGGCCTGGAAGAACCTGCTACAGTTCTAAAGCAGTGTAAAGTACCTAGTGTCACCTGGGTTGCTGACAACCTCTCCAGCCACATTACTGGCTTTGCCTCAAACCCTGATTCTTTTCGCTCACCCAGACCTTAAGAGTGAAGATGGCAGAGCATCTGGTGGGAAGCCCCAGAGTCAGCCTCTGGGAAGTTATCACCAGATGTCTCTGTAGGATGAAGTCTCTTTGGACGAAAGAGTCAAAAATTGCAGCTGAGAACAATGACCCAGGAGATTACCAAGAAGGGCAGGGGCTGGCAGGAAGATTCTAAGCTGGGTTAACAGTTGTTCACTGAGTTCCCTCTAGAGCTCTCTTGCGCAGGCCCTGCTCCGGCACTAGATATTGGTCACCGACATCCAGAACCAAACCTAGTTTACAGCTACCCATGTAGAATTTGTTGTTACAATGTTTGCATTGGACTGCAAGTTAATTTAGCACTTATCATTTCAGATCCTGAAGAGAAATGACAAAACTGTTTCTTTCTTGACTGGGGACCCAGCATCTCTTACAGAGGTAATGAAAATCAAACTATCCTAGACCTTTAAATTATTACTGGGATGTGGGTGAAATGAGGAACTGGAAAGAGAACCTTGGCCTCTACACTCTGGCTTGGCTCCTCTAGCAAGTGTATAGAGGCTGTGAGGCGGGGCACTGATATTTCTTCTTGTCAAGGGCACAAGGGAGTCTCGGTATGCTTCTGACTCAAGCACTGCATTATGCTGTTTCATCTACAGAGTGAAACATTTAAATTTATTTTAATACATTTCTGCTCTACTTTTTAGGGCAGACCTTCACAATGTGGTTTATAATGAGAATAGTAATGAAACAATTAATGAATAACATAGTAAAGAATAGCAACATATAAAAGCTATTTTCCAACTGGATGAAAAGGCTTAGGTGTTCATTTTGTATTGTTTTTCAAGTTTTTCCAGTCATTTTTGTGCTATTCAAAATATTTTAGCTGTTTTTTGTGACGTGTGTAGATCAACTTGAGAGAGATATGTAAAAGGTGATTAATAATTTTAAAAATGCCTCCCTAATAAAAAAATTTTTGGCAGAATTAAAGCAAAAGCCCCTCTAGGATCTGCTTAGAATGCCACAAGATGTGAGCAAGTGGCATTTTCAGAGGAGATTCCAGAAAAGGCTAAAAAGGCTCAGCCCATCCCTGATATCCTCTAACCTAATCGTGCACAGTGGAATACTGAGTTGGCAGTTCTGAAGAATTTGTCAGTTTATTGGCAGATCTCTTGTTAAATGTGCATCCAAGTATTTTTCTTGTCAAAAATCAGTGGTTTTTTTCCCCTCCAGGTGATGAAGGCACAAGCAAAGCTAACTACATTTTGTGGAGCATTTGGATCAGAGATGTTCAGGTCTATCTTGTTTTTTTCTTGTGTTGATTTTAGGTTTGTGCATGTGTAAATTATAACATTTTCTAGAATGATGTATATTAACTGTAGTAGAATTTTTTTCTATTTTGCAAGACTAGGTAAAGGTAAAGGTACCCCTGCCCGTACGGGCCAGTCTTGACAGACTCTAGGGTTGTGCGCCCATCTCACTCTAGAGGCCGGGGGCCAGCACTGTCCGGAGACACTTCCGGGTCACGTGGCCAGCGTGACATCGCTGCTCTGGCGAGCCAGAGCCGCACACGGAAACGCCGTTTACCTTCCCGCTAGTAAGCGGTCCCTATTTATCTACTTGCACCCGGGGGTGCTTTCGAACTGCTAGGTTGGCAGGCGCTGGGACCGAGCAACGGGAGCGCACCCCGCTGCGGGGATTTGAACCGCCGACCTTTCGATCGGCAAGCCCTAGGCACTGAGGCTTTTACCCACAGCGCCACCCGCGTCCCATTTTTGCAAGACTACAGAAGACAAAAATAATGGGGATTTGAATTTTTAAAAATCCTATTAAGATTTATATACCACTTAATCATAAGATCTCAGGGCAGTTAAAATACAGGATAAAAACAAGTAAATAAGTAGATTAAAACAGCAAAACAATACTCCCCCTTCCCACAGACACATTTAAAAGGCTATAGAATATTAATCAGCCAAAGGCCTGGTTGAAGAGGAAGGTTTTCGCCTGGCTTCTGAAAATATAAAATGAAGGCGCCAGGTGAACCTCCCTATGTGGTTCTGTGTGAAATAAGTTTTTTCTTCTTTATTTTCCTTATCTTCCTGTTGTAATCCAACATTCTCTTTGGTGACCCTTCACTTTCGTTTTCTGCACACACAGACAATTCTCAGTGCGTCACAGCCAAGACAAAGGGAGACTGGCCTTCCGCCATTAGCGCCAGGCATATATCCAAACTTCCCTTCTTTGGTCTCATTCCAGCTGCTAACGAGCTACTGCTTCAACAAGAACACCATTACTCCCATCATAAATTCTTTTATCATTCCATTAAGAGTCTTTGCCAAAACCTTAGTCAAATTTTCACAGTCAATTTTGTAGTTAAACCATAACCATAACGATAGCAAGATATTCTTTCAATTCCACTTGCATTTTCAAACAATCAGGCAGTCAGTCTTTTAAGGGGAATTTGCCAAATAAAACAGCAGATGCAAAATATATCAAAAAGAATAATGGAGGCTCACCCTTCCTCTGTTCCGACATACCAGTCCAATTGCGACGATAATCCTTCTCCAGGTCAAATCCTTGGCACCCAGTGGCTGAATCAGTTAGCAGAGTACTTTATCTCCCCTAGTTCAGAGCATGCCTGTTAATTAAGTTCAAATTTCATCTTAAAAAAGCAGGTGTCCTCTGCTCATGGCGACAGCTTTGGAGATTGCCGAAAACATGCGGTGCATTGCACCCAGCGCCCCCTGCCCCCTCTTCCTTCTGGGTGGGCAGCAGGTATTGGGTGAACTGTGGGTGGAGCTGCCCCCCCAGCCCGGGGGGGTGGGTTTGGGAGGATAATTACTCCCATATTATCCTTGATTAACTGCACGGAAAGGCAGGTTACAGACGCTTCAGGTTACAGACTCCGCTAACCCAGAAATAGTACCTCGGGTTAAGAACTTTGCTTCAGGATGAGAACAGAAATCGCACGGTGGTGGCGCAGCAGCAGCAGGAGGCCCCATTAGCTAAAGTGGTACTTCAGGTTAAGAGGCACAGCGAAAGAGGCACAGCGAAGGACGAAGAGTTCCAGATACGCGACGGACTGCTCATCCGCAAAGGGGCTCTCTACGTGCCGGGAGACGACCTCTGCGCGAAAGTCCTGCAGCAGTTACACGACGCGCCCAGCGCTGGGCACTTCGGCAAGGACAAGACGGCGGAATTAATAGCCAGAGACTTTTGGTGGCCCAAGATGAGGGGAGAAGTCGCGGATTACGTCGCTCGGTGTGACACATGCCAAAGGGCCAAACCAGTACACAGGGCGCCGGCGGGACTGCTGGAACCGCTACAGACGCCGCTCGAACCGTGGGAGAAGGTGGCCCTGGACTTTGTCACAGATCTGCCCAGCTCGCGAGGCAAAACAGCGGTACTCGTGGTCGTAGACCTGTTGACCACGTGTTCAGAGTTCACGGCTTACCGCGGTCCATCCTGTCCGACCGCGGTCGCCAATTCATCTTGGGCTTCTGGCAGAAGCTGCTGGGCATCCTGAACGTCAAGATCAACTTAGCGTCGGCACAACACCCGCAGACCAACGGACAAGCGGAGAGGGTCAACGCCATCATGCAGCAGTATCTGCGATGCTACGCGAACCAACAGCCCTCGACCTGGGTGGACTACCTACCGCTGGCCGAGTTTGCCTACAACAACACGAAGCACGCGTCTACAGGGGTGACGCCGTTCTTCGCCAACAATGGGCGGCATCCCAGAACCTTCCCGGGATTAGAGACGAAGGGGGAGGGGGAGCCACGGGGAGCAGAGCACTTGGCAGCAGAGTTGCAGGAGGTCCACGAGCAACTCCGAAGGCACTTGGAACTAGCAAAACACGCCTACAAAATGCAGGCAGACAGGCACAGGAGAGTCGGGGAAGACATCCAGGTGGGGGACTGGGTCTGGTTAGCAGCCCAGGCAGTGCCGGCCAGAACGTTAGCTAAGAAGAAGCTTAGACACAAGCAGCTAGGGCCTTACCAAGTCGAGGCACAAATCAATCCAGTGGCCTATCAGTTGACGCTCCCGGAGGGCTCCAGAATGCACCCGGTATTTCATAGGTCAGTGCTCACACCCTACAAGGAACCCCACAGGTTTCAGGCGCCAAGAGACGCACCAGACCCACACAGCAAATCGCCAACAGGGGAGGGGTCACCGAGGGCGGCACCACTCAACGAGGTCACGGAGATTTTAGACTCGAGATGGGGGGAAGAGGGAGTTGAATATCTCCTCGCCAGGGAAGGTACCCCGGCCAGCGCCAACAGGTGGGTACCGTACTATGCCGTGGAGGAGCACTACCTCAAAGATGAGTTCCATGCACTCTTCCCACACAGACCTATGCCGGCAGATTTTTTCGACGAATGGCTTTTCACACCCACACTTTCAGCCACCACGTTCCAGGGGTTCTCATCAGCGGAGGAAACGGCACCAGAAACAAGCTCCCCAGAGGGATCACTCTCGGGGTTTGGCACAGACCGCTCTTATTGGTGGGACAATCAACCGGAGGTGGGGTGGAGCAGGGAACTGCCGAGGGGACCCTTACACGCAACATCACCCGAGGAGACAGGGGAAGGGAAGGACATGGACGTGTTGGGGGAGGATCCTGGATTCGAGCACAACTGCAGAGAGATGGAAGCAGAGGAGATCGACGTCGACGAGCCCATTACGGGCTGGCCGGATCCAGCTGGCCGGCTGCATACCAGGGGGAAGGAACGGTATCCCGCACTCACCCCCACAGCACTGGAGCACCCGGAACCCACACCCGAAGAGGGGGAGGGGGGAAGGGGGGCTTCGAGGGGGGGATGGATGTCAGGGGCTCAGGAGCAGAGGCACAGGGGAGAGAGGAAATGGAGAGCGAAGGGGAAGAATCTGAGGGCAGCGGAGGGGAGAATGACAGTGACCCGAGAGATTCCATGAGCCTCTCCAGCGAATCAGAAGATTCCCAGAAGGGGGCGCCGATGGTCAGGGCAAGGGGGGTCCCAGGGGGGACGCACCAGAAGCAAGGGGCCAGCGGGGACTCCCAAAGCAGCAGCGGGAGATCAGGACCAGCTTCCCCACCAGAGCGTAGTGGGGGGGAAGAGTCCCATGTGTCAGGGCCAGCGTCTCCTCCAGCAGGGAGAGAAGATGAGTCAGGGCTGACCACGCCTCTATCGGAGAGTGGGGGAACGGAGGGGAGGTCAGATCCAGCTAGCCTCCCCGAAGGGGGAAGCAGTGACAGGAGCAGTGTAACGGTCAGGAGGAAGGTGACCGGCTGGGCGCGCGCGCCAAGTTCGAATGTACAGGCGCGCGGGACAGCAGAAAACCCGGATTGGGAACCAGGTCCTAAAGCCCGCCGGAGGCAGGGGGAAGACTCAGGGGACTCAGCGTCAGAAGAGTCTAGGAAGGGGAAGACCCCAGCGGACAGGCGGACCCAGAGGAGGAAAGAGCAAAGGAAGAGGTGGAGCAAGGCTAGAGTCTTAAACTGGTGTCTGGGGGGAGGAGACTCAGACGGAGCTTCGGCGGTCTAGAGTTTGAGACGTAGAGCTGCGCGCCGCGGCTGTGAAAGCGAAACTGAGCTTCAATAAAGACTGTTTTATATAACAACGAACTGGCGTTGGTCCTTTGTGAGCTGGGACCTAGGGCAGCTCTGACAACGAGGTACCACTGTAATGTAATGAAAAGTGTAATGGGTGCAGCCGTTCACCATAGCAGCCAGACAGGAGGTGTTTATAATTCATGTTTTGAATCTATAAGCAAGGCTTAGCCAGCAGAGTACCATGATAATTTGATTTTTCTTTTGTGTGTGTGTGTGTTATCTAATCCAAAACCTTCGGTTGGTTACAAAACTCAAAGCTGAACACATTTTTGGAGGAAGAATCTTCTGTATCTTAATTGCACCTCTGTTTTCGTATTTGTAATTTATGTTTTTGTTGGGCTATGGTTTAATGTTCAATTTTTGTGGTTCTAGTGGAACTGCTTGGTTTGAATTTCTGAAGAATGAGGACCTCTTCAGGGACATCCTTTTACAGATAAAAGGAGGAAATCTCATGTCTGCCCAGTACCTCTGGCTAAGGCATCAGGTAAACGGTTTTGGATATTTCCAGTGGTCAGCACCACACTCTGTCCTTGCCACACTCCTCCCCACTGCTGTTTTGTGTTCCTGAAGTATCTATGAGATACCTTGCTACTTGCATTGCCTGATCTTGACTGCAGCTCCTCAAGATCTCTTACGACTCCACCGCACGTCCATTAGATTGGCTTGTATCCCCTTTGTATGATACAATACAAAGGTAGCAGGACTGGCAAAACCCTCTGCCTGGACCTGATAGTCTTTGATTTAAGAAAGCAGCTGCATATAATCACAAGCCATTCACTAACTACCACAATTATTGGTCTGATGGTTGTGAAAATCTCTTTCCTTTTCTCCAGGAAGACTTCAAAAGTGACTTTAATGTGAAAATGCTGGACAAGTTGCTTAATACAATCCCTACAACAGTTTCCCTCAAAGAACTATGCCTGTGGTTTAAGGATGTTATCATTCCTTTTGTAAGGCGTGTTGTACCCAAAGGACAGGTAGGGTCTAATGGGAGACAAGGGGGATCCTTATAAAATATGGGTGAAGAACCCACATCTCAGGAGCCACATGTTGTCCTTGGTCTAATTTCATGTGCTCTGGGTGTGCCTGGCACTGGCAGGCAGTCCCTAAGGGGGGTGGGGAGATTTCTCATCCTCTGTCTTTATAAGATCTCAGTTAGTGAAGATTGGTGAATAGGCAGATGCACTGATTTATTTATTTTTAAGTCCTGGTAATTTTAAGCTCTGGTAAAGGTGGAGATTGCACAACAGGTTGCACAACAGTTGTGATAGAAAACAGCTGCAATAAATTTGTCCAAATACTTCTTAATATTTAAAGGACATTGAAGTAAAGTTAATACCTGCTGGGTTTTTAAAGTACTAAATTTAGCATATAAAATTATGGGGGAAAATGAAAATTGAAAGTGGATTACCGTATTTTTCACTCCATAAGACGCACCAGACCATAAGACGCGCCTAGTTTTGGGAGGAGGAAAACAAGAAAAAATTATTCTGAATCCCAGAAGCCAGAACAGCAAGAGGGATCTGGCTTCTGGGATACCGTGTGGCTGTTCTGGCTTCTGGATAACCGCACCAAGCCTCTTCAGGGCAGCGGGATGAAAGCTCCCCCTGCCTGAAGAGGCTGCGCACGGCTAAGGCAGAAGCCAGGACAGGCGTGTCGCTGAAGGGGCGCTGCGCAGTTCTCCCTCTCTGCGCAGTGCCCCTTCAGCGAAGCTGGAGAAGGAACAGAAGGAGACCTTCTGTTCCTCCTTCGGCTTCCAGGACAGGCGCGTCGCTGAAGGGGCGCTGTGCAGTTCTCCCTCTCTTAGAGAGGGAGAGCTGCGCAGCGCCCCTTCAGCGAAGCGGGAAGCTGAAGGGGTGCTGCGCAGCTCTACCTCTCTGCGCAGCGCCATTCGCTCCATAAGATGCACTCACATTTCCCCTTACTTTTTAGGAGGAAAAAAGTGCGTCTTATGGAGCAAAAAATATGGTACATTTTTTTTTAAATGCCCTAAGTCGAGGCCAGATGTGGATACCCAAATCAAAATACATAATACATTTTTGTTCACCCTGGTGCTAGATGCATTTTTCACAAGACAAAATAGTTTGAAAGCTACGATGGTCATCTGGGCCTGCCCTTCTGTATGCCTTGTTTTTACCTGGTGTGTGAGTGGAAAAGCTACTTCTGTTTTGGTGCTCAGGCAATTGAACTCACGGCTCTGGGTAATCCATCTCTGCTAGGGATAGGGGTTTATTTTGTTCACTATGCATTTTGATGTGAAATTACCTGATTTGCCGTTCTCATACCAGTGCTTTGATTGGAACATAGGTACTGGGAGTTGTCTGCGTATCAATGAATTTCTTACAGCTTATCTAACAGGTTATGACTTGTAAGGTGGTCTGAGGGGCACATTTTTTTCTTAAATCTTTTTACATTTTCAAGCTGCCTATAGCAGCTAGCAAGCACAGCACTGAGTGAAATGCCTTTTTAAATGATCCAGGTAGCAGCTGTACATCGTAATGTGTGACCTGTTGCTAGGGAATTGTATAGAGAAAAGGATGGCTGCCCTATTATACCTAAGCGGGTAACTACCTTTTCTTATACAATGTCCATGGTAGCTAAGTAGGTGTGGCCTGATGACAAGTTCTAGTGCTCTCTCCTGTAAGGGACCATCATGTAAAAGCACTGGATATATATATTTAGTATGTGGACTAGATGACACTCATGGTCTTTCCCAATTCTACAGTTTTATGATATTCTCATTCTCTCTCTCTCTCTGTCACTCTCTCTCATCTGGTTTGATCCTTATCTTCCAGGAAAAAATAGCAAAGTGGCTGGAACAAAGAGCACGAAACCTTGAGTTAATTGACAAGGTAACGTAGTAATTCTCCTGTAAAACCCTGCATATTGCCTCCCTCCAAAAAATGTCACTAATGTTTCATTTTTCAAAACAGGCCAACTGGCCAGAAAATGGACTTGAAATGGCACAGGTGTTTTTTATCAGCAAAGATCCAGGTGAAATTGGATCTGCATCTTCCTGGCAGGGAGTTTCTTTGGTAAGGATTCTGCTTTCATGAAACCCATCTTTGGGAAAGTGTGAGCCTATACATGTGTTTAGAATTTGGGGGAGGGGCAGCATATTCTTAATTTATCCTGTTAAGCAAATTACCCCATTGCATTTATTTTAATTAATGAAAAATTTTGAAAGCACACAATTTTCCAGAATTTAGTAGTTTTCCTTTTTTATTTTTCTGTTAAGTGCAGAAGGATAATTTTGATGCAGGGAAATTTCACTGTTTTGTGTTTCAGGACAATGATGGTGAGGAGGTACGTGGTTTAGCAGAATTAGTCAGTGCTCTGCAGGGCTTGGTGGACCTCTATAAGAAATACAACTGCAGGCTGGCCCTCTGCGACTTCGAAAAGGTACAGTAAATTTGTGACATTAAACCTCTGTGTAGATGCCTGTGTGTGTGTTTTGGTAAAAAGCAAGAATGAAAGATTACTGTTACATTTAATTTATTAATGGGATTCTATGCCACTGAGTCATGATTTACATGTAAGATAATTAAAAACACAAAAACAACAAATAGATACCAAACAAGACTAAAATCCTAACGATCCAGCTGGGGAAACCTATCAGAACAAAAATGTCTTCAGCTGCTTCTGGAAAGTGCAGATAGTGGGTTTTATCTCAACAAAAATGCTATTCTGTGGAACATGGGCAGCTGCACTAAAAGCCTGCTCCAAGTTACTGTGGAGTGCCCAGGCTTCTGAGATCTTTGGAACTTCAGGAGAAACTCTCCCATTAGCTGCAGTGATTTACTGATTGTATAAGGGATAATGAGGTCTCTCAAGTACCAATCCCTTGAATTTGGGTTGGTAGCAGACTGGAAGCCAGTGCAAATTCCCCAAGCAAGGTGTTACATGCTGGCGGTAGTTTGCCCTTGGAAGCAACCTGGCTGTAATGTCCTGCACCAGCTGCAGCCTCCAGAAGAATTATCTCTGAAAAGCCGTTAGAAGAGCCAGTGTGGATATTGGACTCAGATGAAGGAACCGGAATCTGAATCACTGCTTCCCATGAAGAATCATTGCTTCCCATGTGTATCTGAAGAAGTGTGCATGCACACGAAAGCTCATACCAAGAACTACCGTATTTTTCGCACCATAGGACGCACTTTTTCCCTCCTAAAAAGCAAGGGAAAATGTGTGTGCGTCCTATGGAGCGAATGCAGGGGGAGGCAGGCGGGAAAAGCCCCCAAGAGCCGCACACAAGCTCCGTGCGCTCTTGCGGGCTTTTCCACAGGAGGGAGAAGGGACTGACTGGCCGCATCAGTCCCTTCTCCCACCTCCCAGGAAAGCGAGGAGAAGCCGCGATCTCTTTAAAGGAGTTGCGCGGCTTCTGCGGGCTTTTGCGAGAGGTGAGGGAACCCCCCACCTCCCAGGAAAGCCAGAAGAAGCCGTGCAGCCCTTTTACAGTGAGCGCGGCTTCTGCCGGTTTTGCGGGAGGTGGGGGAATTCCCCCACCTCCCAGAAAAGCCAGGAGAAGCCGCGATCTCTTTAAAGGAGTTGGCGGCTTCTGCGGGCTTTTGCGAGAGGTGAGGGAATCCCCCCACCTCCCAGGAAAGCCCTGTGCAGCGTCTCCCGGCAAGGAGAGGCTGCACGGGGCTAAAGGAGAAGCCAAAACAGCGAGCGGGATTCATCCCACCCCCTGCCTTGGCTTGCTCCATAGCTGCGCGCAACCCCTCCGGCAAGGAGAGGCTGCACGGGGCTATGGATTCTTTAGTCCCACGCAGCCTCTCCCGGGAGGGGGAGGCTGCGTGGGGCTAAAGGCGAAGCCTAAACAGCGAGCGGGATTCATCCCGCCCCCTGCCTTGGCTTGCTCCATAGCTGCGCGCAACCCCTCCGGCAAGGAGAGGCTGCAGGGGGCTATGGATTCTTTAGCCCCACGCAGCCTCTCCCGGGAGGGGGAGGCTGCGTGGGGCTAAAGGCGAAGCCTAAACAGCGAGCGGGATCCATCCCGCCCCCTGCCTTGGCTTGCTCCATAGCTGCGCGCAACCCCTCCGGCAAGGAGAGGTTGCAGGGGGCTATGGATTCTTTAGTCCCATGCAGCCTCTCCCGGGAGGGGGAGGCTGCGTGGGGCTAAAGGCGAAGCCAAAACAGTGAGCGGGATCCATCCCGCCCCCTGCCTTGGCTTGCTCCATAGCTGTGCGCAACCCCTCCAGCAAGGAGAGGTTGTGTGCAGCCTGTACGCTGCTCTTTGGGGCTGGGGGGGAAAAGATTTTTTTCTTGATTTCCCCCCCTAAAAACTGGGTGCGCCCTATGGTCCAGTGCGCCCTATGGTGCGAAAAATACGGTAACTTAGTTGGTCTTTAAGGTGCTACTGGAAGGAATTTTTTTGTTTTGACTATGGCAGACCAACACGGCTACCTATCCGTAACTGCTTCCCATGAGATACACACTGGCCGATTTTAAGCCATTCAACCTCAAAGGTTGTTGTGAGGCTATGATCTGATAGTCACATAGGAAGAGCCTGCTGGGTCAGGCCAATGGCCCATCTAGACCAGCAGCCTGTTCTCACAATGGCCAACCAGAAGCATGCAGGAAACTCATAAGCAGGATCCTGGACCAGGTAAAAGGGCTTTCTGCCCTCTTGTGGTTTCTGGCAGCTGGTATTCTAAAGCACCCCTGTCTCTGATGGTGGCGGCAGAGCAGAGCCATAATTGGCTAGGAGCCATTTAGCCCAATCCTCTTTGAAAGCCATCCAAATTGATGGCTCTCCTCCTGTGGGAGCCGATGCATTCCTTGAAAGAAGGGGGGGGGGTGAATGTGAGCAATAAATTGGAACAGATGGAGTGGGCTGCTTTGAATGCATAGTTTGGTTTAAGTAGTCTTGTATTAACGGACAAACTATGGTTGTTTTTATGAATATTTTATTGAATTTTACTTTAGTTTACATCAATACCTCAAGTATAAAAAGGTAAAGGTACCCCTGCCCGTACGGGCCAGTCTTGACAGACTCTAGGGTTGTGCGCCCATCTCACTCAAGAGGCCGGGGGCCAGCGCTGTCCGGAGACACTTCCGGGTCACGTGGCCAGCGTGACGAAGCTGCTCTGGCGAGCCAGTGCAGCACACGGAAACGCCGTTTACCAGCTTGGGAGTCAAAATGGTTTCAGGACGGTCTTCCTGTGCTGCTCCAGACATGTGGTCCACATATCTATGTTTGTGCTTGGTTGGTACAATTATGAACATTTTATAGACCTTCAATTTTTATTACAGTTCCAAGAGCTGCATGGTGAGCGCCGGCCTGCGGGCGGGTGAGCAAGCCACACCGCATAACCACCCAGTGGGAACGCCACCCACGCTCCCACTCGAGAACACAACTGCCTCTGGGGCCAGATTAAACCAACCGGCGGGCCAGATTTGGCCCGGGGGCTGGACTTTGGACATGCCTGAATTAAACGTACTTCTACTTTCCCAGGTGTAAGCCCCATTGAATTCAGTAGGGCTTGCTTGTTGAGTAGACATGCATTTGCTTGCACTCCTTCCTGAAAAACACCCTCCCCATCATTCTCACACAGTACCCAACCTCCCATTTCATCATAAGGCAGCCAGCTAAATCTTCTCCCCTCCACTACCCCCCCAGAAGGGCCCCCCAAACCTTCATCCCACCTGTCTCTCTCTTTTTATCAAAGGGAAGGAGAGAGGGGAAGCAAGCTAAAGATAGTCACATTTGAATTATGTGGGATATGTAGGAAAGCTATTTAGGGGGAACCAACAATAAACACCACCAGAAAATAAAAACTCTTCCCCCTCTTTTTTTCACTGAATGAGGCTTCCTCTTGAAGGCCTTTCCAGTTCTTTGTTTATGTTCTTTTTTGTCCAGCTTTAGAATAACCTGTATTGTTAGCAGGCTCTGCATAATTAGCTGAGCTCTAAGTGGAAAGACGGGGGACGCGGGTCTTTCCACTTAGAAAGAAACTCCCAGGTAAAGGCACCTTCGTAGCTCAGGAAGGCGGCACACAGCAGACAGTCTCCCAACAGTTTCACTTGTCGTTTCTTTAATTCTTCCAAATCATTCATCCACCTGGCCAAAAATGAAGGAAAACAGAGCTCCTCTAGTAGATTAATAATAATTGAATTAATCCAACGAAGACTGCACCATACCAAGATCCCTGTTGCCTTGCCCCTCGCGGTAAGCAGCAGGAACACTTACTGGGAGAGCAACGCAGCCCAACCCACCCTGCCAGCCACTATTGGGTGACACTGCAACCCACAATTCTGGAATGCTTCCTCCACTAGTTTCATGCTGATATTAAAAAGTGTGGGTAAAAACCTCAGCGCCTAGGGCTTGCCGATCGAAAGGTCGGCGGTTCGAATCCCCGCGGCGGGGTGCACTCCCGCTGCTCGGTCCCAGCGCCTGCCAACCTAGCAGTTCGAAAGCACCCCCGGGTGCAAGTAGATAAATAGGGATCGCTTACCAGCGGGAAGGTAAACAGCGTTTCCGTGTGCGGCTCTGGCTCGCCAGATGCAGCTTGTCACGCTGGCCACGTGACCCAGAAGTGTCTCCGGACAGCGCTGGCCCCTGGCCTCTTGAGTGAGATGGGCGCACAACTCCAGAGTCTGTCAAGACTGGCCCGTACGGGCAGGGGTACCTTTACCTTTACCTTTACCTTAAGTGGAAAGACACCAGTGAAGCTGAGAGTTTGCTGGTTCTGTGAGGGCTTATCATCATTTCTTATCAGTTAGGAGGGAGGAGGGAGAGAGCAAACAAAGCTGGAGACACCATGCCTGCAAATTATCTGCAAAGCAGAGCTACCCCTTGGGAAGCTGTTAAGTCTCCACCTTTTGTTCACTGGTATATTGCGTTGTTGAAACACTTATCACAATGTTATTTCAATACCAGTATTCAACTATATGGCAATTTATTGCACAGCCCTCCTCAGGAGCTGTCTGTTACACTGTGACTCAGAGTAGCTCCCTGGTTGTTGTTGTTGTCTATTAGATTCATATGCCTCGCTTTATTCCAAGATATCAGGGCAGTTCACAAGATAAAAATACATGGTGAAAGCATAAATAAATAGTTAAAACAAAAACAACAAAATACCCCCCCCCCCTTTGCACAGACGTATTTAAAAGGCTGTAGTATGTTAATCAGCCAAAGGTGTGATTGAGGAGGAACATTTTTGCCTAAAGATGTAGGCACCAGATGAACCTCCACAAGTAGGGGGCCACTGCAGAAATGGCCCACTCTTGTGTTTGTCACTGTTGTAAATAAAATATACAGTGGTACCCCGCAAGACGAACGCCTCGCAAGACGGAAAACCCGCTAAACGAAAGGGTTTTCCGTTTTGGAGGCGCTTCGCAAGACGAAGTTCCCTATGGGCTTCCTTTGCAAGACGAAAGCCCATAGGGAAATCTCCGGGACAGCGGGGAAGCGCCTCCGCTGTCGCCCGCCAGCATTTTAAAAAGCCCCGGGACAGCGGGGGACTTCTCCGCTGTCCGGGGCGATCTTAAAATGCTGGCGTGCGGGAGCGAAGCCTCCGCTGTCGCCCGCCAGCATTTTAAAAAGCCCCGGGACAGCGGGGAACTTCTCCGCTGTCGGGGCGATCTTAAAATGCTGGCGGGCGGGAGCGAAGCCTCCGCTGTCGCCCGCCAGCATTTTAAAAAGCCCCGGGACAGCGGGGAACTTCTCCGCTGTCGGGGCGATCTTAAAATGCTGGCGTGCGGGAGCGAAGCCTCCGCTGTCGCCCGCCAGCATTTAAAAAAGCCCCAGGACAGCGGGGGACTTCTCCGCTGTTGGGGCGATCTTAAAATGCTGGCGGGCGGGATCGAAGCCTCCGCTGTCGCCCGCCAGCATTTTAAAAAGCCCCGGGACAGCGGGGGACTTCTCCGCTGTCGGGGCGATCTTAAAATGCTGGCGGGAGGGAGCGAAGCCTCCGCTGTCGCCCGCCAGCATTTTAAAAAGCCCTGGGACAGCGGGGGACTTCTCCGCTGTCCGGGGCGATCTTAAAATGCTGGCGGGCGGGAGCGAAGCCTCCGCTGTCGCCCACCAGCATTTTAAAAAGCCCCGGGACAGCGGGGGACTTCTCCGCTGTCGGGGCGATCTTAAAATGCTGGCGGGCGGGAGCGAAGCCTCCGCTGTCGCCCGCCAGCATTTTAAAAAGCCCCGGGACAGCGGGGGACTTCTCCGCTGTTCCGGGGCAATTTAAAAGCCCCGGACCATGCCCCGATGCCGGGCGGCGGACGGGAATGCCTCCCCCCACCGCCCGCCATCGGGACCATGCCCTGATGCCGGTGGACGGGCGGGAACGCTTCCCCCCGCCGCCCGCCATCGGGACCATGCCCCGATGCCGGGGGCGGGGCCGCGAAGCCTGGGCGCGCTGATCTCAGCGCGCCCAGGCTTCGGCATGCCGGCAACTCTCCGCAAGCTGCGGCAGCGCTGCCGCTGCTTGCGGAGAGGTCAGCGAACCCTGGGCGGACATCTTTTGAAGGCAGGGGGGGGAGCAAAGACTTTTGCCCCCCGCCAGCCTTCAGAAGAGGTCCTGGACCTCTTCTGAAGGCCAGCGGGGGGCAAAAGTTTTTGCTCCCCCCTGCCTGCCTTCCCGGGAGAGCGGAGAAACGCAGCACGTTTCTCCGCTGTCCCGGAGGGCTTTTGAATGCAGGCGGGGGGAGCAAAGACTTTCGTCCCCCCCCCAGCCTTCAGAAGAGGTCGGGGGACAGACTGTCCCCGGACCTGGTCTGAAGGCGGTTTCCCTAGGAACGCATTAATTGATTTTCAATGCATTCCTATGGGAAACCGTGCATCGCAAGACGAAAAACTCGCAAGACGAAGAGACTTGCGGAACGAATTAATTTCGTCTTGCGAGGCACCACTGTATGCCCTTTTCCCTTATGGGGTATCCAAGAGCCCATATAGAGTCCTTACATAGGTTCCCTATTGGTAGGAGAAAATAACAGAGGCCAACCAGAGAATATTGAGAAGCAAAGCAGCTAGTAAGCTTGATCTTTATTGATCTGTTGCAACAGGGTGCTCCCTCACACGCAGGAGAGGAGGAGGACCCAGAAAGATGGTGTGCAAGGGCTTATAAAGACTTTTGAAATTCCCATTCTCTAGATCAAGAACACCCCCAGAAACATTATGCATACATCACAGAAGGGGTGTATCCTAAGACCACCCCTCAGATACATCCCACCTGCATCACAGAAATTTAAATGTTGTTTTTCTCCTGTCACAGTTTATCTCCTGTCTGGCAAGTTACTTGATTGGATTGCCTGGGGAGCCTGGCCATTCTTTTGTAGTGGTAAAATACTTATTTCCTGGGCCAGGTCACAGGCTCACACCTTATTCAAACAGACATATCCTTGAGACAGGATTTGTGAGGAAAGAGACAATGGGGAGGCTTTTCCAGTTTAACCTTGCAGAGAAAGGATTTGGTCAGTTTAGGAATCAAAATGGTTCCAGGTTGGTCTTCCTGTGTTGATCTATGTATGTGCAGTTATGAACATTACCATATATCTAAGACCATAAAATTCCTATCACAGTCACCCTCCAGATCTCACATGGAGGAGGCACATGAAGAAAGACCTCAGATGATGAATGGGTAGATTTATATGGGGAGAGGCAGTCCTTGAGGTACTGCTGTCCTGAGCCATATTGCTGGTTGTAGAATACCTTCCCCTTTGAGGTATAGCTTGTGCAGACTCTCTTGTTCCTACATTTGGTTGTTGATACACTTTTGGAAATGTTTAGACCAGTGTTTCCCAACCACTGTTCCGCGGCACATTAGTGTGCCGCGAGATGTTGCCTGGTGTGCCGCGGGAAAAATTAAAAAATTGAAAGATTTTTTTTTTTAAGTCAAATTTTCGATTGGGGCGCCGTCACTAGATGACCCCTGGGGTTCCCTCCCTCCCGCTCTGCGCCTCCCTCCTCCTCCTCCTCCTCCGGGGAGGCCCTTCCTGGCTCTCGGCCAAGGCTTGGCGGCTGCCACTCACTCACTCGCTCGCCCACCCGTCCCTCCATCCCTGCACGGGGTGCGCGAACTACGTTTCCCAGCGTGGCCTGGCGGGCCGGGTGTTTTGTTTGAAGCGCTCTTCTCCCGGCCATGGAATGAGTGCAGCGGCGGCGGCCGGGCGGGCAGGGGCTCTTCCGCGCAGACCCCGCGCAGCCTGCCTGCGCCCCCGCGGAGATCGGGCGGCAGGATGGAGCCCGGGGATCCCCGCGGAGGCGGAGCGGCGGAGGCGGAGGCTGCCCCCCAGGTAGGGCTGCGTCGGGGGGGGTTATTTTTGCAATGCTGCATCCGCACCGGAGGGGACGCATCGGACCGCGGGGAGACCCCTTGGCGGGCGTGCAAGGCAATGCATGCGTGCAGGCGTTGCATGGAGTGCAGTGCAATGCAATGGCAACGCGGCACCCTGCATGCATGCATGCAACTTCCACCGGCGCTCCGGACTTGGCAGGTGATGGGGGTCCCCAGTGGGCGGCAGAGAGAGCCGGGAGGGCGAAGGGGAGCCGGGGGGGAGCAGCGCTGCTCCCCGAGCCGAGCCCGGGGGGAAACTTCGGCGTCGTTGCGCCGGGTGTTGGAAGCGGAGGCTGGCGGGGGCCCCTCACCTGCAAAACCTGATCGCCTCTCATATATTTCGTGCATTGCATTCATCGCCCGCTTTCTCCTCCAAGGAGCTCCCGGGGGCGCGCGTGGTTCTCCCCGTGTTATCCTCGCAACAACAGCCCTGCGAGGTGGGTCAGGCGAGTGGCCCAAGGGAGCACCCAGGGATTGTCCTGGCCAGGTGGGGTGATTTGAACTCTGCTCTCTGCCCGGTCTTCGTCCTCATTTAGCCCCCACATGTGCATGACTGTGCATGACTGAAGTTTTCCCCCCTCGTCTTGGCTATGGTGTGAGTCTGTGCTGTTAATTAATGGGGTTCTGCCTTCGGAGAAGATGAGCCAGCCCTCAAGGAGGTGATTATGTAATTTGCTAGCAATTCATGTCCCTCCCGGCGTGACGCTGCGCGCTGACGTCACAGGGCTGTAATGGTGGTGTGCCTCGAGTTTTTTTCATGAAACAAGTGTGCCTTTGCCCAAAAAAGGTTGGGAAACACTGGTTTAGACATTAAAGATGGCTATTAGCTGGTGTTAAAAGAGAAGATAGTATGTATGTCAGGTGCTACTTGTGAATTTCCCAAGGTGTTTGACTTGTCAGTGTTGGAAGCAATGTACTGACCTAGATGAGCTTTTGGTCTGATACCAGCAAGCCCAGTTTGTTTTTAAAATCAAAATCAAATGGACCTGTTGGTGGATGGAGTTGATGGCTTTTGTGTGATAATGAATCCTCTGAGCAGTTGTTCCTAAACTCCATCCCCTCCCCTCCATATGAACTACAGTGGTACCTCTGGTTATGTCCGCTTCATGTTACTGTTGTAAACAAAAATTGCCCTTTTCCCTTCTTAGGGAAAAGGGCAATTTTTGTTTACAACATTACGTTCTTTCAGGTTATGTCCGGCGGCGACCCTGAAGTACCGGAAAGGGTTATTTCTGGGTTTTGCCGCGTGCACAGACAGATGCACAAAATGACGTCATGCGCAGAAGGGGCAAATTGCGACCCACATGTGCGCAGACGCGCCGCTGCGGGTTGCACTATTTTCATGTTGCCAACGGGCCTCCGGAATGGATTCTGTTCGCAACCACAGGTACCACTGTACTTAAACATTGTTGGTCTCTTGATGGACCACTTAGGGCTGGATTCAGCTTCCCTGTTCTGCTAGAAGCAGCCAATTTTTAGTGCTTCTTTTTTATTCTATTTTATCGTATTACAATTTTCATTCCATAAAATTAAAATTATAGTTCAATAAAAGACAATATAATTAATTAAAAACAATAAAAATGCAATTAAAAATCAATATGAATATTTACTGCGGACACACTGTGGACCATTTGAATGAAGCTCACAGACCACATTTTGGTAACCCTGCTTTAGAGCAGAAGGTGGGTTATTGTATCACAATCAATTATACGTTCTGCTCATCTTGCTACATAGCTAGTTCTTCTATTGTTTTATTTTGTTTGTTTCATAGGAAAATGCAAATAGGACTGTGTTTCGTATGCTTGATAAAGTACTTGCAGCAGAACTCATTCCAGCTACCTTAGAGAAGTATATTGAACCATACATGCACCATCATAATCTGGAGAAAGATGAAATTCTATTGCAGTACATAAAGGTATGCTCTTTTCTCTATTCAAGATCAATACAAAATCTTTTCTGAGTATTAAATAACTAAAGACTTTATTTCCCTCTACAAGGAGCCAGGTGCTTCTTTTCTTAGGTAGAAAAGTATGAATTTACAAAGAACTAGGCTAATTTGCATAATATTTAGCATTTAAATACTTCATTTTTTTCTCACCAGTCTGATGTATTCTAAATTTTCTGTTTGGGACAATGCTGTTTGGATTCAAGGAAGAGTAGCTACTTGGTATGGGCAAGCACTCCAAGACTTCTCTTTAGAGTGCTCTCTAGAGTGATTTATTCCACTTGTGTAGCCCTGGGAGTTCCATGGGTGTAGGTTGATGGGTTGAGACAGTGTGATAATGTGTGTCAGACCTGGAAAAGGATTTGTTGTCTACTCTGGAGTTCACCTGGGCAAGTCTTGCCGAAATACCTGCTTGACTGTGCAGCTTAAAGCAAATGGAGAAAAATATAAAGAGATTAAATGAGATTGCCACAGTGAAGAATCCTCATGGCTTGGTGTGCAGGAGGCAACAGAGTAGTGGCAGAAAGAGGAGGCAGTCCCCTATTTGGAAGCCTCCTTCTGTTGTCAACAAAAATCTGCCCTTTTTCCCCTTATGGGGTATCCAAGAGCCCATATAGAGTCCTTACGTAGGTTTCCTATTGCAGTGTTTCCCAACCTTTTTTGGGCAAAGGCACACTTGTTTCATGAAAAAAATCTCGAGGCACACCACCATTACAGCCCCGTGACGTCAGCGCGCAGCGTCACGCCGGGAGGGACATGAATTGCTAGCAAATTACACAATCACCTCCTTGAGGGCTGGCTCATCTTCTCCGAAGGCAGAACCCCATTAATTAACAGCACAGACTCACACCATAGCCAAGACGAGGGGGGGAAACCTCAGTCATGCACAGTCATGCACATGTGGGGGCTAAATGAGGACGAAGACCGGGCAGAGAGCAGGGTTCAAATCACCCCACCTGGCCAGGACAATCCCTGGGTGCTCCCTTGGGCCACTCGCCTGACCCACCTCGCAGGGCTGTTGTTGCGAGGATAACACGGGGAGAACCACGCGCGCCCCCGGGAGCTCCTTTGAGGAGAAAGCGGGCGATGAATGCAATGCACGAAATATATGAGAGGCGACCAGGTTTTGCAGGTGAGGGGCCCCCGCCAGCCTCCGCTTCCAACACCCGGCGCAATGACGCCGAAGTTTCCCCCCGGGCTCGGCTCGGGGAGCAGCGCTGCTCCCCCCCGGCTCCCCTTCGCCCTCCTGGCTCTCTCTGCCGCCCACTGGGGACCCCCCTCACCTGCCAAGTCCGGAGCGCCGGTGGAAGTTGCATGCATGCATGCAGGGCGCCGCGTTGCCATTGCATTGCACTGCACTCCATGCAACGCCTGCACGCATGCATTGCCTTGCACGCCCGCCAAGGGGTCTCCCCGCGGTCCGATGCGTCCCCTCCGGCGCGGATGCAGCATTGCAAAAATAAAAACCCCCCGACGCAGCCCTACCTGGGGGGCAGCCTCCGCCGCTCCGCCTCCGCGGGGATCCCCGGGCTCCATCCTGCCGCCCGATCTCCGCGGGGGCGCAGGCAGGCTGCGCGGGGTCTGTGCGGAAGAGCCCCTGCCCGCCCGGCCGCCGCCACAGCGCTCATTCCATGGCCGGGAGAAGAGCGCTTCAAACAAAACGCCCGGCCCGCCAGGCCACGCTGGGAAACGTAGTTTGCGCACCCCGCGCGGGCGCGGAGCCCAAGGGCGAGGGGACTACGGATCCTGGCAGCCCCCGCGCCGGGGGCGGAGGGGGAGAGGCCGGGTGCAGGGATGGAGGGACGGGTGGGCGAGCGAGTGAGTGAGTGGCAGCCGCCAAGCCTTGGCCGAGAGCCAGGAAGGGCCTCCCCGGAGGAGGAGGAGGAGGAGGAGGAGGGAGGCGCAGAGCGGGAGGGAGGGAGGGAACCCCAGGGGTCATCTAGTGACGGCGCCCCAATCGAAAATTTGACTTTAAAAAAAAAAAATCTTTCAATTTTTTAATTTTTCCCGCGGCACACCAGGCAACATCTCGCGGCACACTAGTGTGCCGCGGAACAGTGGTTGGGAAACACTGTCCTATTGGTAGGAGAAAATAACAGAGGCCAACCAGAGAATATTGAGAAGCAAAGCAGCTAGTAAGCCTGATCTTTATTGATCTGTTGCAACAGGGTCCTCTCTCACCACACGCAGGAGGGAGGAGGAACCCAGAACAAAAGTGTGCCTGCCCTTATATAGACATTTTAAATTCCCTCCCTGGAGTCCAAGACCACCCCTCCATACAGCATACATACATCACAGAAAGGATGGCCTACAGTAGAAATCTGAGTGCTTTGTTTACCTCCTGTCTGCCAGGTTACCTGTTTAATGGTCACTTGATTGGATTGCCTGGGGAGCCTGGCCGGCCTTTTGTAATGATAAATACTTAGCTTCTGAGCCAGGTCACAGGCTCACACCCTATTCATATCTTAAAGGTGCCCTTAAGACAAGATTTGTGAGGAAAGAGACAATGGGGAGGTTTCCTACTTTGACCTTGCAGAGAAATAATTGAGGTCCATTTGTTCAGGACTTTTTTTCTGTGGGGTTTTCAGACATGTGGTTTATATATTTATGTACGTGTTTGCTTGGTACATTTATGAACATTTATTACATATCTAAGACCTTGAAATTCTTATCACACTACACACCCAGTGAAAGACTGTCTATACAGCCTAACTGTATTGGCTTGTAGCTGTAAATAATTTCCTGTGCAGTCTAGAGCTCTTTCAAGCCTGATTTCATTCTGAGGTTTTGCCCACCTGACATTCTCCCTGCAACAGTTGACAACTGATTTCTCCTTTCTTCCATTTTTATAAATGCCCATTCTTACATACTCAGCTCATCTGTAAGTTCCTTATGCAGACACACTGGTTTCTTTAGGTGCCTCCCACTTTTCTTTCTTGTTGGAATTGTCTGCCTTTGTGCTTTCAATATTTCACCTTTAAGAAGCTTCCATTCACCTTGGAATCCCTTCGCTTTGAGAATTTCTAACCGTGGGACTTCAACCAGTAGTTCCTTAAGCATTTTGAAATTATCCTTCCTAAAGTCCAGAGTGCATGTCTGGCTATACTCAGCTTTCCCTTGCCTTTGTATCATGAAACCCAAGAGGACATGATCACTTCCTCCCAAGATTCCCTGTACTTCTACGTTGTCAATCAGTTCCTCCCTGTGGTGAGGAACAGGTCCAGGAGAGACGACCCCCTTGTTGCTACTTCCATGAAATGAAATTGTCATTTAGGCAATTGAAAAATTTATTGGACCTTACAGTTCCAAGAGATATTGGGGTAGTTTATGTCTCCCATGACTACTATAGCTCTCCTTTTTGAATGTTTGTTAATCTGCTGTAGGAAGGCATCATTCAAGTCCTCAGTCTGGCTTGGAGGTCTGTAGCAGCACCCACAGCAAGGCCACTTGCTGTTTCCCTATTCTACAGTTTTTACCCATATACTCTCAGTCTTCCATGTTCCAAGTCCTGGATCTCTTCACAAGTGTACATTTTTTCCTTCTCCTCCCTTCCTGCTTGATCTATTTCTTTTGAGCAGGTTGTATCCCTCAATTTCTTCCTGTCTTCTTACCAGATTTCAGTAACACCTTTTCCGAGGTAAGTGTGTGTAGGACTCTAGTCTAAAAACTGCATAGGAATTATACTAATGAATGGCATCTATTTTTAAAAAGGTTGATTTGTAATACTTTTGAAATACTTTTGCCACAACATTTTCAAAACTTCTTAAAATACTCTTTAGGACTTACTGGAGCGGTATTGTAAACAGTCGACCTCTGTCTTTGACACTACGTGGGAAGCAAAGGCCATCGCTGTCTTGAGCTGCATGTCCAACATAGATGTGAGTAGGACAAGTGTGCCAATGTTCCAATGATCCCTCTTTTCATATTGAAATGCATGCGGGATAAGAAACGCCCCTGGTTTGGAAAGAAGAGGCCAGTGGGACATAAGTCATAGAAATTTTCTTTTATAGTTGATCTTTGAAGGCGTGCTAGCAGTAACATACAGTGCTGTGGTTCCTTGGAATCCAGGAGTGGAACAGCTGGTTCAACAGTACCTGGACATGGACCATGACAAGTAAGAGAACAAACACATATGTACCTCTTAGCCTTTAAACACAAGGGGTAGCAAACATGATGCCCTCTGCAGCTCCCATCGTCCTTTGGTCTTCACCAAGCTGGATGGGGCTGGTGAGAGTTGTGTAGTCCACAAGATCTGAAGACCACCAAGTTGGCTACTTCTACTCTAACACTTAGGGACTTCAGGAATTGTTCCTTGTTTGTTTGACTTAACTGCTCACTTTTCTCTTTGTTAAAGTTTGAAGACTGTATAACATTAAAATAATGACTTACTGTGGTTGGATAGTCAGTGGGCCAGCATTGATGGTTTGGGCCTCTTGAAGCCTCTCATAGCATTGGACTGCCAGATACCCAACTGGGTCATTATATTAAATTTCACTCAGTGCCCCCTTTGGGTAAACAGTATTATAGTGCTGTTTAAAACACCTGCAAATGCATAAGAATCTTTCACGGATGAGGTGTCTTTTGTGGTGAGAATGGCATTGTGATTGGCTAGCCCTGTGTGTCAAGGGGCCCTACTAATGTACACATGGGGAGTTTCTTAAGGGGATTCCTGGGATCAATCAGGAGGCCCCCCTCATAAGGAGGAGCACTACATTCATACATCAGTAAACAGGCAATATCTTTTTTCTATTGTCAGTCCATTAGTCCATCCAGCTAGTATTGTCTCCACTTACTAGCTGAGTTCTCTCCAAGCCCTTATGCCATTAGGGATACACTAGGGATGCCATGCCCAAATGTGGGGCCTCCTGCGTGCAAAACATGTACTCTGTCACTAAGCTGTGGGCCCTCACTGAATAGCTCACATACTCTTCTTGCTCTCAGCTGCCCAACTGGTTTAGTATCTTCATGCTTGCTCTCCCAGGACTGAACTTTTAATTGGGTGGGGAGGGAATTGAATTTAAATCCTGTCCCTGAATGTTGGTAGAACAGAAGCCATTTGGACTTATTTTTTCCCATGTCTTACACAGCTTAGCTGTGCAAAGACAGGAGTGAGAGGCTGCTAGAGCAGCCTTAGGTTTTAGCTGTAATTCATATGGGTAATTTTGTACCATTATACAGGGGTGTTGAAGTTCAGGACAAGAGAACAAATGTGGTCTACCAGGCCTTGTGGTTCTCTCCAGACTATACACTCACGAACGTTTGCCTAGTGGAAATGAGAGATGACCAGAGGGAGAGTGCAGAAGCCCCCAACTTTTGCATGGCTAGTACATAGCTAATTGTCATTGCAGGCATTTGCTCTGCCCTGGCCCTGCCCATTGGTGGCATATGGTCTCATGAAGTATGCCCATGAGAAATGGTTCCCTGTCCTGGCACTGTTGGGAATCATTTATTTGTGAGAGGTGGAGGGAAGATGGCTTAAGCTGCAAGTGGGACAGAAATATATGGGGTTGGCCCCCTTTGGGGAATGTTCTAGCTGCTTTGGCACAAACTTTTCTTTGTGGTATTTCTGCAACTGAAACAGCTTATTAGATTAGTCTGCCAATTTGTCAGAAGCTGAAATGTAAGTGCAGGCACACTTTATCTGCAGGGTGAAGCTTCTGCAAGAAGGTTATAGGCTAATGGAAATGAAGAAACTTTTGCGGAATTATGGTATAAGAGACACCAATCTTTTAAATGATAAACAAGTGATGATGGTAAGTGGGGCCCTTTTTTTGGTAAAATGTACAGAAATAAGTCCCAATCATTTGAGTTGAAGAATGCTGTCATTGTTTGCAAGATTACAGCCTTTGTTCATATGCCAATTTTGGTTTATGCATATTAAAATTTAACTTTATATGCAAGAGACTATGTTCTGTGATGAATATATTATGTCAGGCTTCCTCAACCTTGGCCCTCCAGATGTTTTTGAAACTACAATTCCTATCATCCCTGACCACTGGTCCCGCTAGCTAGGGATCATGGGAGTTGTAGGCCAAAAGCATCTGGAGGGCCGAGGTTGCGGAAGCCTGTATAATGTATTATAGTGTACTGATTTGTGTCTTTTTCCAGATGCTGGTAAAGTACATTCTACAACAAGACTCAAATACTTCTTTAGAAGATGCTTTGAAAATAGTAAATGCATATATGTTGCCCACTGCAGATGTCTATGTCTGGAGGATTGTGGAACTTATTGATAAAGAAAAGGTGTGAACCATACTCATTCTTTACATTTTTTTTCTTTAAATATCCAAACTGTCCATTAGAAATACTTCAGATTTAATTATATTAGGTTACGTGCTCTACAGCAGCTAGCTGTTCTATTTTTTTTTTATGTTTATAAAATATATTTATTGAAATTTTGAATAAACAAAACAAACTTCGCAATCAACCAAAGAAAAAACACATCATCACGATCACACAAAAACAGAAAAATACAATAGAAAATACAAACAAGGTAAAAAGAAAAAAGATATTAAAAAACATAAAGATCCAATTTTTTACTTATTGTTCTTATAACCTTCTTTTCTGACTTCCTCACACCCCCCTTTTCTGTGTTCCCTTTTACAAACTCATATTCAGCAGTACTTTACCTTCTTTCAAATCTTATTCTGTATTATGCTTTTCAAGCTATTATGTCTCCAATTTTTTCTTTCCTTTTAAATCCATTTTTACCTAATCCTTATAGCTTAATCCCTTTGTGTCATATAGTTTACATTTGACATAATATTATTCAATTTTTCCACCCTTATTTCTTTAAAACATTTTTTACATATTCCTTTCAACTATGTCACTAATGCCATATTATCTTTGCAACTTGTGCATCATTTTAACATTCAAACATTTTGCAATGTCTTTGTAGGTAGTCTTTGAACTTCTTCCAATCCTCTTCTACTAACTCTTCTCCCAGGTCTCGGATTCTGCCAGTCATTTCTGCCAATTCCATGTAGTCTATCACTTGCATCTGCCATTCTTCCAGAGTGGGCAAATCTTGTGTCTTCCAGTATTTTGCGATGAGTATTCTTGCTGCTGTTGTTGCATACATAAAGAAAGTTCTGTCCTTCTTTGGCACCAATTGGCCGACAATGCCCAGAAGGAAGGCCTCTGGTTTCTTGAGGAAGGTATATTTAAATACCTTTTTCAGTTCATTGTAGATCATTTCCCAGAAAGCCTTGACCTTTGGGCACGTCCACCAAAGGTGAAAGAATGTTCCCTCAGATTCTCTACATTTCCAACAAGCAGCTAGCTGTTCTACAACTAGCAACTATTGTAGAAATAATTCACATAATTAACACAATCTTACTTAGTGGTCCATAGCTCAGTGGTAGAGCACAGGTTTGATCCCTGAAATCTCCAAGTAGGATCTAAACCCCCATATTGCCAATCAGTATAGACAGTACTGAACCAGATAGACCAAAGAGCTGACTTAATACAGTGGTGCCCCGCAAGATGAATGCCTCGCAAGACGAAAAACTCGCTAGACGAAAGGGTTTTCCGTTTTTTGAGTCGTTCCGCAAGACGAATTTCCCTATGGGCTTGCTTCGCAAGACGAAATGTCTTGCGAGTTCTTGCGAGTTTGTTTCCTTTTTCTTAAAGCCGCTTAGCCGCTAAGCCGTTAATAGCCGCTAATAGCCGCTAAGCCGCTAATAGCCGTGCTTTGCAAGACGAAAAAACCGCAAGATGAAGAGACTCGCGGAACGAATTAATTTCGTCTTGCGAGGCACCACTGTATAAGGCAGCTGCCAATGTATCTGGATCTAACTTAACTAGAATTTAACTAGTGCCACATTGCCAAAGGGGTCTCCAGATGTGTTTTTTGAACAGTAGATCTCTGTGCCCCACGGCAAGCTGTTTGTGAACTGAACATAGAATTAATACACTTTATGTATGCTTTCAGGGGGATGATATTATAAGTTTATTAAAAACACTGCCTCCTGCTAAAGCTGTGGAAATTGCAGATAAAATGTTGATATGGGGAAGACTGACATTAGAGAAAGAAACAGATGACTCTGAAGAAAAGGTAACTTCCATGAAACTGACTGCTGCTGATAATGTGTAAGTTATCCCCCAAGAGAGAACATGTTCTCTGTTAAAAGGACAATGCTGTTCTCAAATGTTAACAGTAAAATCTTGCTCTTTGAGGTTGATGGGAGTATTCTCACATTTTCTTTTTCCTGTCCCCTTTCCACTGTCAACAGAAAATGCAGCTGTATATTAAAAAAATTCTTGGGGAGATCCTTGAATTCCTACCTGGTTGTTGTCAGAAAGGTAAATCTTGCATTTATTGTGTTTTAGGTTTTGTAATAGACCATCCAATAACCACTCTTATTCACTCCGACCCACTCTTTTTTTTTTTTTGGACAGAAAATATTTTGAAAAAAGAGGAATATGAAACAAACTTTAAATTGTTTAAAACTCTTGCAGCCTTACAGGTAAGGTTCATAAGGCATTGAATTTTTTTAATGTGCTTTCTAGGTTGAGGTGAATGTAATTATTTAGAGGGAAAATGTAATCATGTATGTGTATTTCTTTAAAATACCCACATTCATCATTCACATATATGTGAATTCATCATTTTCATATATATGTATATGATCAGTGCTTTTTTCTAGAAAAATAGGTGCTGATACTCACCATGAAGTTTTTCCAGTAAGTGCCACACTTTTAACAGCCAAAAAAAGAGGTGGTAGTGCTGTGTACCCTTGAGTCCCCCCTTGGGGAAAATCACTGAATATGATTGAACCAAACCTCTTCACTTTCTAACCTGAGGGGTTTGGGGAATGGCATTGCTCCGTAGTAAGATTGCAAGCTTCCATGGACATGGTTCCGGGTTCAACCTCCAGTACTTCACTAAAGCAGGGATGAGGAACCTGTGGCCCTCCAGATGTTGCTGGACTACAGTTCCCATCTTCCCTGACCATTGGACATCTTGGGTGGGACTCCTCATCAAGGAGTCAAAGCATCTCTGATAGCAGGGCTTTGGGGGGGGGGCATACTCGGGGAATCACTGCTAGTTCCATAAGAGTCAGAACTGGATTTGATGGAGCTCTATTCTGCACACTATGAGGTGGCTCATTTATTTTCTCAGTGGAGTGTGTACATTTCATCACCTATGAATGAACTTGAGCGCAAGTATGTGTTTAGCACTGTAAATAAACACAGTTTCTATGGGGGCGAAGCTGGACGTGAAGCTACGCAATTCTATTATTCTATTATTTTCATATTTTTCCTTTCACCCTCTTATTTTATCTTTTTGTTTAGGAGAATTTCAATACCTGTACTTTGGTCGGAGGTCATTGGAATCAATTATTAGTATCTCAGCTCCTTGAGAAAACTGAAAGAAAAGAGTCCAGTTCACAAGATATCAGCATGAAGAAACAGTTGTCCCATGTGAAGCTTGACAAACTGGCTTTGCTTCTGCAGAGGAGCAAGCATGAGATGGCCTTAGAACTGGTTCTGAGAGCATTAGATGCTGGAAAAGTTGAAGAGGCACTAAATATATGCAGGTTTAAAAAATACATTTGGGCTTAGCCATTACCAGTCACTGTGTAATAATAATAATAATAATAATAATAATAATAATAATAATAATAATAATAATTTTATTGTCATTACCCCCTCTCGGGGACAATGAAATTACTTGACTGCTCCATAAAAACATTAATTAAAACAATACAGTATAGTACAGCAAGGAAGATTAGATGACTTTCAAAGTCCAGGCTTCCCATTCAGGGCCGAGATCGCTCTGGAGAAGAAGCTGTTCTTAAGATGGCTCGTTCTTGTCTTCATCGTCCTGTATCTCTGTCCCGACGGCAGGAGCTCGAAGAGACAGTGACCAGGATGCGATGGATCTTTTACTATGTCCAGTGCCTTCCTATGGCACCTTGTGGCATAAATCTGCTCTAAGGTGGAGAGTGGGCAGCCAACAATGCTCTCTGCTGCCTTAACAACTCTGCACAACCCCATCCTGTCCTGGGTAGTACAGCTTCCGTACCACACTCATAAGCCATAAGTGAGCACGCTCTCAATGGCACAGTGATAGAAGGCAAGCAGCAGTTTCTGCGGAAGATGGTTTTTCCTTAGAATTCTCAAAAAGTACAGTCTCTGCTGCACCTTCTTCACAAGCCCCCTTGTGTTGACACTCCAGGACAGATCCTCTTGTAATTCAATGCCCAAAAATCTGAACGTTGTTACCCTCTCCACACAGACCCCATCAATCAAAAGTGGCTGGACATTGCTCTTCTGTCTCCTGAAGTCCACCACAAGCTCCTTTGTCTTCCTTGTATTTATGAGCAAGTTGTTAGCTCTGCACCACTCTGTCAGCTGCTCCACCTCATCTCTATAATCTGTTTCACCCTCCCTTTCAGGGATGAGCCCAATCACGGTTGTGTCATCTGCAAATTTGACAACCCTATTACTAGGGTGGGACGCGGGTGGCGCTGTGGGTAAAAGCCTCAGCGTCTAGGGCTTGCTGATCGAAAGGTCGGCGGTTCGAATCCCCGCGGTGGGGTGTGCTCCCGTTGCTCGGTCCCAGCGCCTGCCAACCTAGCAGTTCGAAAGCACCCCCGGGTGCAAGTAGATAAATAGGGACCGCTTACTAGCGGGAAGGTAAACGGTGTTTCCGTGTGCGGCTCTGGCTCGCCAGAGCAGCTTTGTCACGCTGGCCACGTGACCCGGAAGTGTCTCCGGACAGCGCTGGCCCCCGGCCTCTTGAGTGAGATGGGCGCACAACCCTAGAGTCTGTCAAGACTGGCCCGTACGGGCAGGGGTACCTTTACCTTTACCTTTATTACTAGGGTGAGCAGTGACACAATCGTATGTGTAGAGAATATAAAGGAGTGGACTGAGTACGCATCCCTGTGGTGTTCCTGTGTTAGTCTTAAGCATATTAGAGGTATAAGGGCCCAACCGAACCCTCTGGGGGCGGTCTGACAAAAAGTCCAATATCCACCCACAAAGTGATAACGGAAGCCCCAGATCTTCCAGTTTAGACATCAGACGTTGTGGTAGAATGGTATTAAATGCCGAGCTGAAATCTAGAAAAAGCAGTCTGGCATAACCCCCCCCCCCCCCCCCGCTGCTCCAAATGTGCAAGGACGGCATGGAGGGCAATCTGGAGTTTTGCATGCTATATTAACTAACTATATTTATTTGAGGTTATTTTTTGACATCTTGCGTCTGTTTGTACTCACCTTAATCCTTTCCTTTAAAATTTTGTCCTTAAAGAGATTTTCATGAAGATCATCCTAATGAACAAACAGGACAGTTGCTGTTCTTAGCATGTCAAAAACTTTGTCATATGCTGGGTTCTAGTACTCTGATGGTTATGCCAAAAGGATTAAATCTCCCAGCTGTGGTCAATGAAATGGCATGTCAAGCAGTTACTATTTGCAGTCCAGGTAATGAATAACTTCACATGTTGTTATCTTCTGAAAAAAATATGGTTTCTTCCATTCATTTTTACATTAAATGAGTAAGAGTTCTTAAAAATTGTTTGAGCTCTTGTATTTTTTTTTAAAGGTAAAATATATTTAAAACGTTCACACTCTCTTCACAGATCTGATCATAGATGCATTGGAGCTTTGCAAATATACCTCATTTGCCCGTGAAATTTATGGAAAGTGCCAAATTGAGGACTATGGATTTATATCAAAAGTGGTAATGCAGAATAAAGTATTTGCTGTTCATGGTATCTTGCTCTTCAGTTTAATAATCAAAGTTGTCCCTGTTGTACTAAAATAAGAACAGTAAGGATGCGTTTGGATGCTTTGTATGGCAATATTTGAATACATGACATTTCACACAACTTTTCCCTTTTCTTGCGAGGAATCCTATTCGGAATAAGGGAATTTCCCTTAAGAAAAGGGAAACGTTGACAGCTATGCACAGGACAGGGACTTACCCCCAAGGACTTTCAGTAGAAACAACAGACGCAGGGGTAAACAGGAGGAGAATATGGATTCCCACTTAACAATTTTCAGCTGTGTGTTTGTGTGCTCAGAGCCCCACCCATTTATAACCTTATGAACAAGAGCCGAGCGCAGGTGTTTTCACACACTAGTCTGATTCCTTTTTGTCTGTTCCCCCTTCCACCTTGGGAGGGACAGTTAAGGACCCAGCAAGATATCTGTGCCCTCCCTACTTCATTCATCTTGCTTTTCTTGTGGAGCTTTGACAAAAATGATAGCTAATTCTTTTTGTTTAGACAACCTATTTTGGAGCTGATAAAGACTCTTATGTAGAGTGGATGTTCAATGACTTTTTCACTGAAGATGGAGCACTTCTGGACCTGCCCTCTGTGCTGCCTTCTGCATATGAAATTGCTACATCTCTAGTGACCCAAGCAGGTAACCTTTGGTGGCTTAAACTTATTTCCACAATCTTTTCTCATATGAACTACTGTTTTAGGGAATTCTGGCACTTTATTCCCCCCCCCCCCTTCCCTGTCTCTCCAATGCCTGATCTCACTCTGTGTTATTCTTTTTTTGTGCTAGCTAAATTGGTAATATTCAAACCCTTTAGATCCCTACAGTTCACCTTTACGCTATTCAGGGTTAAAATATTGGACATGTTAGTCAATAGTCGTGACTGAATAGTGACACAAGCATTTGGTTAGTTAACTGGAGGAGATGCTTTGTTGATCTTGTGGAGCTGTGTTCTTTATTTATTGTTGTGGCTTTATTTAGTGTGTGGAGTGCTTGTGTGTCTGTCTATATGTTGCACCCTGCCTCGGTTATGGAGATGGTACACAGTTGCCATTAGTGGTAGCAATTGATGGCCTTGTGATGTGCAAATGCAGAAGCGCTTTCTCTCCCTCCCCACTTGAAGAAAGTAAGAAAAAATAAAACTGGTGGTAATGGAGGAACCATCTGGGAAACCCCCAGGAGTCCAGGGGTTGGTGGTAGGGCAACAATGAGTCGTCAAGTGTGGAAGACTGGGGAAAGGAGGTGTCGGAAGCTGAAGAGGGAACATGGCTTAGTGAGCAGGGAGAGGCTGGCAGAGAGGTTCAGAATTGGAGGCAGAAAATGAAGCAGGGGAGAAGAGACCAAGAGGCAGAGATGAGGCTGGCTGATGACAGGTGTCTTCCCCTCCACCCTTGTCTCCCAGAAGCAGAAGAGGCAGAAAAAGGGTGGAGGTGAGGTTGGCGACACACAGATGTAGTCTCTGATTCCTTGGGGGGGGGGGACCCTGGAGAGGAGGGGACTTCGACAGCTGTGGAGAGGCAGGGATCTTCAATCTCTGCAACTGGTTCATAGGGGCAGGACCTGCCAGAGATGTGTTGCTGTGCTCATTAGGCCCGACACTCTTGTGCACATCTGGTTTTGCTAATAAAGAGTTAACTCCAACTTGCACAATGTGATTTACTGATATTTCTCATCTATTTCCACTCATCCTGTAAATAGTTTCTGTATGAATAAAGCCTTTGAACTCCATAAACTGTAAGTGATGGTTCCAATCTAATTCATCCAAGCTTCAGGGTTTGCTAACATGGTTACAGTGGTACCTTGGTTTGCAAACTGTCTGGTTTCCATACGTTTTGGATTACAAACACATCAAACTCAGAAGTGCGTGTCCTGGTTTGCGATTTTTTTTTGGATTACAACCCATTTTTTTGGATTATGAACTTTTTTTTTGGAGGCCCCATTGACAAAAGTGCGCCTTGGGTTACAACCTGTTTTGGTTTACGAACGAACCTCCGGTAAGGATTATAGTTGTAAACCAACATACCACTGTAGTCAGATCTCGGGTTACAGACGCTTCAGGTTGCGTTTTTTCAGGTTGCGGACCACTGAAACCTGAAAGTACTGGAACGGGTTACTTCCAGGTTTCGGCGGTCGCGCATGCGCAGAAGCACCAAATTGCAACCCACACGTGCGCAGACGCACCGCTGTGGGTTGTGAATGTGCATCCCGCACGGATCACGTTCCCAACCTGAGCGTCCACTGTATTTGGAGAAGGAGGATTATTATCTAAACTGCTGACAGTGTACCAAAGTATTTGGATACAGTTGCTACCTTTCTTTTGCAGACTGGAAGATGTATCCTCTGGACTCAAACAGTTTGGCATATTGTCCATTCAAACAAGGTATTACATGAAAAAATGGTTATATTTTTTTCCTTTTCTGTTGTAAATCCTTGAGTTTTAACTAGTTATTTGACTCACACAATCTGTTCAAGAATAAATGATTAGGTTACTATTCAAATAGTTACTTTAGGGGCTCAGGGGCTTCAATATGACCTGTAGAATTTTTAAACCCCTTTTTAGCACAGATTGCCCTAGCCCCTACAACCTGTTTTAAAGCTGGCAGAGCTTTAGAAAAGTGCTCCTTTCCGCATTATAACAAAATGTCTGTGCAAATGTCATTTCTAAGGCCTTTTCTTATATTTGCCTATAGATTAAAATACAAGTCCAGCGTGCCCTTGCATATGGGGAGATAGTTGCTGGCATGGATCTGTCAGCAGCCTTTGACATGGTCGATCATGAACTCCTGGACCACCGCCTTGCCGACGTGGGGATCCAGGGCACAGTCCTTCAATGGCTGCGCTCGTTTCTCTCTGGTCGGGGACAGAGGGTGGCGCTTGGGGGGGAATTGTCATCGCGCCACTCCTTGGTGTGTGGAGTGCCTCAGGGTGCGATTCTCTCCCCGATGCTTTTTAACATCTTTATGCGCCCCCTCGCCCAGCTTGTCCGGAGTTTTGGGCTGGGTTGCCATCAGTATGCTGATGACACCCAACTCTATCTGTTGATGGATGGCCATCCTGACTCGGCCCCAGACACACTGACCAGATGTCTGGAAGCTGTGGCTGGATGGTTACGTGGGAGCCGGTTGAAGTTAAATCCTGCGAAGACAGAGGTCCTCTGGCTGGGGCGGGACGATATGGGATCGAGGGGGCAACTCCCATCTCTTGCGGGGGTGCAATTGGTGCCAGCACCGTCCGTTAAGAGTCTGGGTGTAATCTTCGATACCTCCCTCTCTATGGAGGCGCAGATTACAGCTATAACTAAGGCGGCATTTTTTCATCTCCGCCAAGCTAAGCAGTTGGCCCCTTATCTCTCTCGCCCTGACCTAGCCACTGTGATCCATGCGACGGTCACCTCCAGACTGGATTATTGTAACTCGCTCTACGTGGGGCTGCCCTTGAGACTGACCCAGAAACTCCAGCGGGTACAGAATGCCGCAGCGAGACTCCTTACGGGGTCCTCGCTGCGAGATCACATTCACCCGGTGCTATACCACCTGCACTGGCTCCCGGTGGAGTATAGGATCAGGTTTAAGGTGCTGGTTTTAACCTTTAAAGCCCTATACGGCCTAGGACCCTCGTACCTACGGGACCGCCTCTCCTGGTATGCCCCACAGAGAAACCTACGATCTGTAAATAAAAACATCCTTAAGGTCCCAGGCCTCAGAGAGGTTAGGCTGGCCTCAACTAGAGCCAGGGCCTTCTCGGCTGCGGCTCCAATCTGGTGGAATGCTCTGTCACAAGAGACTAGGGCCCTGCGGGACCTGACATCTTTCCGCAGGGCCTGCAAGACAGAGTTGTTCCACCAGGCCTTTGGTCAGGGCGCAGCCTGACTCCCTCCTCTGGCAACCTGCACAGTATTTTGGTTGCCATCAATTTGATTTTAATTAATTTTTATAATGAAATATTTTAGAATGTGTGATTATTCAACTATTTGGTTATTTGATTGTTGTTAGCCGCCTTGAGCCCAGCTTCGGCTGGGGAGGGCGGGATATAAATAAAATTTATTATTATTATTATTATTATTACTTGAATCCTGGCATGGATGCTTGTTAGTAGTAGTAGTAGTAGTAGTAGTAGTAGTAGTAGTAGTAGTAGTAATAATTTATTATTTATACCCTGCCCACCTGGCTGGGTTTCCCCAGCCACTCTGGGCGGCTTCCAACAAAATATTAAAAATACAATAAAACACCAGACATTAAAAACGTCCTTAAAAAGGGCTGCCTTCAGATGTCTTTTAAAAGTCAGATAGTTGTTTGTTTCCTTGACATCTGATGGGAGGGTGTTCCACAGGGTGGGTGCCACTACCGAGAAGGCCCTCTGCCTGGTTCCTTGTATCTTCACTTCTCGCAGTGAGGGAACTGCCAGAAGTCCCTCAGAGCTGGACCTCAGTGTCTGGGCTGAACGATGGGGGTGGAGACGCTCCTTCAGGTATACTGGACTGAGGCCGTTTAGGGCTTTAAAGGTCAGCACCAACACTTTGAATTGTGCTCGGAAACATACTGGGCGCCAATTTAGGTGTTTTAATTCTGCTGTTACGTGGTTTCGGCGGCCACTCCCAGTCACCAGTCTAGCTGCCGCATTCTGGATTAGTTGTAGTCACCTTCAAAGGTAGCTCCACGTAGAGCGCATTGAAGTAGTCCAGGTGGGAGTAGCTTTAGGCCACAATCCTACACACACATACCTGTGTGTATGCTCAGCGGGCTGGACCTCTGGGAAGACGTTGATCAGAGTGTGCCTACTGGTTGATTGCTGTTTGCACTTTATTTCCTCTGTCTTGCAGGCCATCTTTTGGTTCTGGTTTCAGATCCACTGAAGTCAATCAGGAGTGTTACCACTGACTGACAACCCCCCCCCCCCCCGTTTTTTCTTCAGTGGGTACCTTGCCAAGTTAGCTCCCTACAGTGTGCCCTACAAATCCATAATTTCCAATATAAGCCCAATTGTCATTCTTACAACATTCTGTAACTTTCCCCTCTAGGAATGGATGTTTGCCTATCATGCAGGAATCCCATCTTTGTTCTGCTCAGCAGCTTACAAGAATTTGGCCAATTAGAGTTGGCTTTGGGGCTAATTGCCTCTGCTTTTGGGTCATTCTTGCAGCATATGACATCAAACAGCATGGAAATTAGTCTGTGTGAAAAGGTATGTGCCGGATCTGCAAGGAACCTACTCTAGCGAGGTCTACTTTAGGCTTGTGCCTAAGGCCAAACTGGATAGGACACCATTTACTCGATTAGCATTTGTGTGAATATACATAGCAGGTGGGGGACGGTGACAGTACTTGGACTCTGCCCCGGCTGTAGTCTTGGATCAAGCACCTGGCAATATCCTGTTTGCATGGGAAGTAAGGTTTGCATTTTGTGCCAGTGGCAGCCATTATATAACTGTGATCCATAAGTGTTCCTTCCCATGCAAATAGCAGACATGGGGCCTTCTATCTGGATCAATACTGCAGAGGAGGCAAAAGATGAAAAGCAGCCACCATGGCCTTGATCTATATCAAGACCCCTTCCCCTACACTTGCTATTTACATCATAGAAATGACATTAATGTAATTGCTGAGTGTGTGAGTGGGGTTATGTCTAGTTTTACTCCTCCTAGTTCCCTGCCTATGAAGGTGTTTGCAGAGTGTGTGAGTGGAGGTCAAGATCTTACTTAAAGCAGCTGGGTGCAGTGATCTGACAGCTGCTGTCCAATTGCACTACAGCTCAGGCTCTGCTCCTAAGAGCCAAACAGCTTTGCCATGTTTGGCTCTTGTTTGTGATGTTTGTAATGTAAAACACATGTTTTCATAGCAACAAAATCGTTCCAGTATATTATTCTCTGTCCATCAGCTGTATGACCAGAAGACACTGGATGATGCCAGAACATTCTTCTTAACACTGATTCAAAGATCTGCTTCACTAATTAAAAGCATCATTATGGGCCTATTGCACAAGGTGAGCATGTAAGCATGTATTGTGAGGACGAAATGGCTTTGCAGGGCACCCGATTTCCTCTCCTTAGCTCTTTTGCGGTTCCCGTTCATTTTGATGCTTGTGCAGAAGAACTTTCTTTGGGGGGTGCCCTTTGTTTGCCAAGTGCCATATCCTTTCCTGATTTACAGAAAATTTAAATTAAGGCAGACTATTTTTAAAAAGAGCTTACTTTAAAGTATTTTTACTCCCAAAGGTTTTCTTTTTCTTTTCTTTTTTTAAAAGTTTTTTATTTATACAGCAAGAAAAACAAACAAACAAAAAACACAAATACCAAATTATACACAAATTACAAAAATAACCATAGACACATAATATTCTTAGCAAACAATAAAACATCTATTGGTCTTAACACTAAAGACCCAACCTCCCGTCTATTCCATACTTCAAATTCATATTACTTATTGCCAATACACATTTTTTTGCATAATTAAACTTATTCTCATTAAATCTAATTTCTTATATCTACCTTACAACTATTACTCGAACGCTGTAACAGAATTTAAACTACTATATTTATTTTTCAGATATTCTTTAAAAACCTCCCATTTAGAAACAAATTCCTGTTTTGATTTATTCTTTATTTTTTCTGATAAACCATCTAATTCAGCATATTCTGTCATCTTTTGGATCCAATCTTGAATAGAGGGGATTTCATTACTCTTCCATTTTGCTGCGATCAAAACTCTTGCTGCCGCCGTCGCATATAAAAAGATACCCTTCCTCCCAAAGGTTTTCAACAGCCACCTGATAGACTACAACCTTGCACTGGGTTACTGCACTTTGTTGTCCAAAGATGATGTATTTAAAAAGCTATGGGACGTCATAAATAACATGTCACAGAATTACAGCAAGATTCTGGTAAGTTGTTTAAAACATTTTTCAGTTAGTTATGCCTTGTTTCTAGGCTTCCCATAAGTGTCTGGTTGGCCACTGTGAGAACAGGATTCCTCTGGCCACATGCAGGAGGTGGTTCTTGTGTTCTTGTGCTTCCCTCCCCTTCTCCAGCACAGTTGCAAAGATGAGATCTGAAGAATCTGCTTCCATTTGTAAATAATGATTTGTTTAGCCAAGATCATAAATGACTGTTTAAATCAGGGTTCCCCTGAGAATGGATGTAAAGAGGAATTCTGGTTAATTTTAATGAACTAGCGTTCCCCAAGTTTAAACGTACTGGGCAACATCACTTCAAAGCGAAAACATATGCTTCTTATCACCACCTAGTGGTCATGCCATGGTTTAGTGGGCTTTGTGTGCTCTGTTGGTGACCAAAAGGCTGGCATCATGACACTGGAAGGAACTTACATCTCCCCCAATTGTTCATTTGTTGGAAGACTTATCTACTCTTGCAGCATATGATACTGCACTACAGATTGATGTGATCTGTTGCAGAGATATATTTTTCCCCTTTTTTGTTTTTATTCATTGATTAGATAGTTAAGGAAAAATAAAAACCAATATAATATGAGAAAAGACTAATTGAATGATAGCATAAGCAATAAGATACAAAAGCATGAGGAGGCTCCTTTTTAAAAATACCTGAAGGGTTTGTGAATGATTGCAAGTATACTTGTGTTTTTCTTCATTACTATTTCTTTCCCCCACAAACAGGCAGTTGGTCTTGTGGGAGTGCAGCTAGCCAGTCACTATGAAGAGACAAACGAGAAACAAGCATTTGAAGAATTAATCACAGATGCTGAATGGGGTATTCAGCTTGGTAAACTTGGTGTGAGTGCTTTTTTGCGTTTGAATTTGGATCAAATGGTTTATTTACATTTCCTGGGGGCGGATTCTTAAATTGGCTCTTTGACCAGAGAATATTTGCACACATATATGATGATAAATATTCCTCCAAACCTTGCTGCTGCACATTTTCTGTTGAAATTTGGTGACTTTTTGTAATCTGCTCATGACGTAAAATGAGTGACTGGACCACCCACTGCTGCACAAACGCCAGAAACATATAAGAACATTTACTTTACCCTTCAGTACACTTACTCTAGAGTTGTTTTGCTTAAGTCCTTGTGCATGCTCCAGAGTAAATGAGTTGCAGCATTTGCTGCTGTTACAATTTTAAATTGGAGAGATAGGGCCACTTAGAACGGAGCCCCCACTTCCAGGTGCCAAATTTGGCTAAAACCCACCTGATTCCTAAGACGCCCCCTGCCTAAAGGCATGTCCATAACAGCATTCCGCTCCAGACAAGGAAGCTTAGATCAATTCTTTGTGCCAAAAGAGAAGTGGATGTGTGAAGCTCAAACAAGTAGTGGAGAAGGAGCTGCTCCAGAGGAAGAACTTGAGGGGAGAGAGATATTCTGTTCTTCATCAGTCAATGGTGTTTCCACCACTTCCATTTTCTTAAATTTGGCATTTTGTTTATAGATCTCTTTCCAGGATTTATTTAGAATGCCCTCAGTAAGGAAGAAAGAGCTTCTAAGAACTTTGGTACAGCATCCAAATGTGGATACAGATCTCATACTAAAATACTGCAGGTAAGAAAGCTAAATATCATTCTTGCTATAAAAACACCATTTTATTCCATAAACGTTAGTTAAAATAATTTAGAAATATCATTTGTAAACTGCTCTGAGGTATGTGTATTTTACAATCAAGTGGTATATAAATTTTATGAAATAAAATAAATAAAATGTCTGCCTAATAGGCCCTCTGAACTGGGTTTTTTTTAAAGAGATGTGTTCTGTAACACATCATTAGCGCAATAATATTTCATGGTAGCTAAGGTTATCAATGGCTCCTGGCCACGGTCGAAGGCAGTCATGCTTCTGAATACCAATTGCTGGATACCACAGAAGGAGAGAGTGCTCAGATTTTCCTTCCCACAGGCATCTGGTTGGCCACAGTGTCTCAGTCAGTTTTATTGCACATAGCCAAAGGCTGCCGCAATGTACACAGAATTATTTGACAGTTAAAAGTAAATATACTGAATTGGTAAAAAAAGGCTTAAAACATTTATATTATTAAAACATTACATACTCTAAACAAAGCTATAAAAGTACCCCAATGTACAAATAAAAACATTAAACAATAAAATTCATAAGCTAAAATCATCACATGGTCACTAATGTTAAAAACAATATCAATTAATACAGTGTGCAATTTATACTCAGAGTTTGGTGACAAAGATAGAGCATAGCCTGAGGTAGATAGATAGGATCAAATAAATTCATCTCCTTTACAGTTAATGGCTACCTTGGCTATATAATTTGCTCTAATTTTCCTGGCAGCAGTTGCAAAAAGTGCTACCCGCCAGGTCACATACTTATCTGAGTCTGCAAGGAGATATAACATCATATCGAGGGGGTTCTGGCCAGGGGACCCTGTCATTATAGGTACCAAAAATCTTTTTCTTGCATCATTATATAACGGACAGTGCAAGATATAATGCATAAGGTCCTCTACTTCAGAACATCCCCTAATGCAAACACGTTCGTTTTTTGGTATGCCTCTATGTCTCCCATCTCTATAAGCAGAGCTTATTGTATTTAGTCGTAGCTCTGTAAAAGCTTTTCGAAGCTGTGCAAAAGTCAATTCATTAAAATAAGATATTTGTTCATTGACCTCTCTAAGTTTAAAATACAATGGGGCGCATGTAGATGTGCACATAGAGTTTAGATCGTTTTTAGTTGCCACTGCCCTTATGGTTCGTTTAAAAATATTTTTCTGTGAATATAAGGGGAGTTCTTTAATCTCAGTCACTGAGAGATCATATTTGCCCATCGGTTGGGCAGCATGATGTACCCAGTTTTTAAGGGGTAATCCATTTGAGAGCTCAATCAGGCATTTTTTTGGTAGCCTAGTGTTGTCCATCTGTTGAACTCTAAACCAGTAACAGAGAATTCTTTTATCTATTTGGCTCTCTATGCTCAACATGCGAGTTTCCAACCTGACCATGGCAGATTACACGTCTTTGGGTAAACCTAAAAGAACTCTTAAAAAATAATTCTGTGGGGGTTCCAGACCGGAGACCTTTGAGGTACCCCAAACCTCTGCGCCATATAAAATCTGGGCCATTGTTTTTGCTTTATACACAGATAGAGCTGGGTTGACCAGATTTCCACCTTTACATGCAGCGAATTTCAGAATGGCTTTTGCTGATTTAAAGGCTTGCAATTTGATATTGGATAGCTGTGTATTCCAAGATGCCGTTTCTGAATAAATCAATCCCAGATATTTAAACGTATTTACTTGGTTTATGATGTGTTCATCCAGGTGCCAAACATGCTTTTTGGAACGCTTCCCAAATACAATGACCTGCGTCTTGTCATAGTTTATAGATAAAGCATTCCTCATGCAATATGAACTTAATTTTGCAAGCAGCCGTCTCAGGCCCACCTGGGTTCTAGATACAAGTACTAGGTCATCAGCATACATTAAAACTGAGAGTTTTTGGTCGAGAATTGTGACAGGGGCAAACTGTAGGCCCTCCAGTTCTTTAACCATGTCATTAATATAAAAATTGAACAGGAAAGGTGCCAAAATGCATCCCTGTTTGACTCCAGTAGTGGTCTTAATTCTAGTGGTGAGATGGCCAGCCAGATCCACCTTTACTTGTATTGATGTGTCAGTATATAATGTTTTGATGAGAAATAATAGACGGAGATCTATATTTGTCTTTTCCAATTTTTGCCACAAAGCGTGTCTTGGGACCGTATCAAAAGCTGACTTTAGATCGATAAAAGCAACATACAATTTTTGCTTCAAGTTATGGATGTATTTACATAGCAGAAAGTTCAGCACAAAGCACTGGTCCAATGTGGATTTCCCTCTTTGGAAACCTGCCTGGACTTCAGATATCACCTTATTTGTATCTGCCCATTCTTCTAGTCTCCCAAGAAGGAGCCTGGCATATAGTTTGGAAGCTACATCTAACAAACTAATGGGTCTATAATTGGCAGGGTTTTTCTTATCACCCTTTTTATATATTGGGGCAATTATGCTCAACTTCCACCCTTCAGGTATACGACCTGAGCTGTTAATGTATGAAAACAATTTTGCAAATATGGGTGACCAGAAATCAGGTCTTATTTTATAGATCTCCATTGGGATCATGTCTTCTCCTGGAGCTTTATTAGCTAGTTGGCTTGCGATTAGCCTCTTAATTTGATTGGGCGTGACGTCTGGCCATTCTGGCAGTTCTGATAACTGGGTATAGTAAACTTGTGGGGATAGGTCAGGGCAGGGGCCATATATTTCTGTAAAATATGTCACCCAATCCTTTCCTTGGACAGATGCTTCCAACGAGTAGCCCAGCGCATTTGTGCCTTGGGCAACCAGATGCCAAAATTTCCGTGAGTCCTTCTGAAGTGCTGCATCTCCCAATTCTTTCCACTGTTGTTCATAATATATTTGTTTCTTGCTTTTAAGTAATAATTTATAGTTGTTTCGTAACTGGGCTACCTCAGCTTGTAGGGCAAGATTGTGCTTATCCTGTTTTAACTTCAATTTTCTAAGTACCCTAGCTAGGCATTTTTTGCTATTCTGACATTCCTTATCAAACCAAGTCTGTCTCTTAAACTTTTTGTTTTTTATCACACTAGCTGTGGTCATCAGTGGGCGCATTTGGTTGATTATGTTCTCATAAAGTCCAATTACGTTTCCTGTTTCTAACAACATTTTCCCCTTTAATAAAGCAAATTCATGGGAATCCAGGATCTGAATCATTTTTTCTTGGACCTGTGCATTCCATTTTAACCTTCTATTTCCAAGTATCAGATATTCTGTTTCATCCAATAATTTAGGAAAGGCAGGAGAAAAGAATAATGTCAGAGATAACTCAAGTGGAAAGTGGTCACTTTCAGCTCTAGGAATTATCCTGAAGGTATCTCGGTTAACTGGCACATTATTAGATGTTAGGATATAATCTATGGTGCTAGTAAATCCTCTGGGGGAGGTAAAAGTAAAATAACCCTCTTGATCCCCTTGACCGTGCCCATTGCATAACAAAAGGTTATGCTTTATTATAAGTTCACAAAGATGTTTCCCAGCACGATTAGAGGTGGTGTCCATTGCTGCCCTCTGACAGATTTCAGGTTCATCCTCCAAGTTTAGACCAGATAATATTGTATTTTGTGGGGAAACAAGGCCGATCCGGGCATTGAAGTCACCTCCCAAGATAATCCGAGGGTTAGGTGACAGAGAGTCAATACTTTCGAGTAGTTGGTCAAGTTTATCCCAATATGATCTCAGTTCCCCACAAGACTTTACTGGAGGTATATACACACATATGCAATAAGTATTTCTCAGGAGACTATCAGAAAGGGACAACACTAAAAAATTTGGGGTGGTCAGCAAGGGACACTGTTGAATTGATACATTAAGAGAGGTTGACACCAGCACCGCCAGCCCCCCACTAGGCCTTCCATACTTTACAGTTTTAAGAGCTGGTTGAGTGTAACTTGTAAAACCCTGTAATTCAACCATAGTGCCCTCTTTTGCCCAGGTTTCTTGAAGAAAGATGATATCATGTGTTTGTAGATAAGAACAGAAGTCACTGTCTTGGATCTTGTTCGTCCACCCTGTTACATTCCATGAGAGAAGTTTAATTGTTTTACAGTGATTTACTCTTAGTCAATTGTTGGCCGATGTGCTCTCGGAGTTTACCAGTTTTTGAGGCAGGTTATTGCTAATGCTAGTGGAATAATCCAAATGTTCGATTATTTCAGTCGTCGTACATAAAGTACTCACATTTGTAATCACTGGGCCTTTTCTTTGCAAATTGTTTGCGAATGGGGATTTCTTGGGTGTATTTCCTGACTCCTCCTCTTCCAAATATCTCATCTTTGTCCAATACTCCGGTGGTTCTATAGTTATCATTCTGTTGTGGCCATTGGGTCGATTATCAGTCTCTGCCTCCGGTTCTTTAATCTCTTTCAATGTCTGGCTCATAAGGTCAAGCCTCTTGATAACTGTTTGTTGCTCTTCCTGAGGGAGATTCTTAAAGGAGCTGAGAAAATCCTCTTCCAAGGGATTTACAGAGTGCTCAGATTCCTGAAGATGATTATCTAGAGGAATCGGCTGTTCCTTTTGGCTCACCTGGTTATTTTGATGTTGGGCATGATGGTTGGCCACAGTGAGAACAGGATGCTGGACTAGATGGACCACTGTCCTGATCCATCTGGGCTATTCTCATGCTCTTGTGTATGTTCATTAGTGCTGGATTTATATTAGACTGTCCACACATCCTTCCATGTTACTACTTGCTCTGCAAAGCTTCCTCAGTGTTACTGTATTATTGTCATCTGGAGGGGCCACTCTTGCACTTTAGCACAACAAAAGCAGCACAACCCCCCCCCATTAAAAAAATGATTTGTTGTTAAAAAAAATGACAGGATTTCAGCAGGAAGTTACAGGTCATGCAGTGATAAATGAAGCAATATGCCCACCCTGAAACTTTTGCAGGCGCAAAAGCTATTGAAAATGGAACTTCATTACTATCATATCCTTTCTCTGGAATTGCTGTACAGTCATACCTCGGGTTAGATGTGCTTCAGGTTGAGCGCTTTTGGGTTGCGCTTCGCAGCAACCCGGAAGTAACGGAACGTGTTACTTTCAGGTTTTGCCGCTCGCGCATACACAGACGGTCAGAATGATGGCATGCGCATGCGCGGAATCGGCGAATCGCGACCCGCACAGACGCGGGCTACGTTCGCTTCAGGATGTGAATGGGGATCCGGATTGGATCCCATTTGTATCCAGAGGTACCACTGTAATGCTGCTTACAAATTAGATGTAGCCTTTTAACCATGAGTTGTATGATGATCTGATATCACCTGAGTTTCTCTTTCAGTTTGACTACTTCACCAGAAACATGATTAAAGTTAAAACAGACTAGTAATTTTTGAAAATGCAAAATTTGGACTGTGCCAATTCTCCATGAGACGCAAGTGGTGCTGTGGTCTAAACCACAGAGCCTAGGACTTGCTGATCAGAAGGTCGGCGGTTTGTATCCCCACGACGGGGTGAGCTCCCGTTGCTCGGTCCCTGCTCCTGCCAACCTAGCAGTTCGAAAGCACGTCAAAGTGCAAGTAGATAAATAGGTATCGCTCCGGCGGGAAGGTAAACAGTGTTTCCATGCGCTGCTCTGGTTCACCAGAAGCGGCTTAGTCATGCTGGCCACATGACCCGGAAGCTGTCTGCAGACAAACGCCAGCTCCCTCGGCCAGTAAAGCAAGATGAGCACTGCAACCCCAGAGTCGGCTGTGCCTGGACTTATCAGTCAGGGGGTCCCTTTACCTTTACCTAATTCTCCATATTAAATACATCGTTGATAAAATGAACTTTAAGGCTAGACACCATCTTCCAGATTGTGTTTTGACTATTGATTCCATTGTTAACATCCTGCCTCCTTTTTTGTAATTAAGCTTAACGTTCCAGAAGTATTTTTTTAGTCAATGGAACATTTCTTTGTTCTGTATGCATTGCACTGGAAGTTAAGATTTAATTTATTAATTTTGGATGTGGTTAAATTAATTTGATTTATGTAAGCTGTTTGTGATTGGCTGTTATTTCTAACTTAATTATTTATATAAGTGAAATTCACTTTATAATAATAAATAAATAGAATTGTGTATAACTGCTCTGATACCAAATCATCATGAATGTACAATAGAAAAGATGTTCAGAAAAATATTCCCAACTCTTACTGTATTCAGAACATACTCCCTGACTGAATCATTGGTTTTATGAATAAAGATACATATTTTTTGTTGTTGTATCCCTCCAGTTCCATGTGCTTTTTTCTTTTCTTTTCAGCACTTTCCAGTTGGATACTGATTCAGCTTTGCAGCTTTGCATTGAAACACACCTCCAGAATGCTAGCATGAGTCATGCTGAAGGGTATTTGGGGGGGCATTCTGGGAAGCATACTCATGCATTGGTAGTGGCCAGAGCTGCAGAAACAATCCCTCTTCTGAAAAGCACTACTGACTTGGTTACAAGCCTCAGTGTAATGTTGCACAAGGTAAAACTTACAGGCTATGTTTATCCCCCAAACCTAAATTCCACAATTTCTATTCCATTGTATGGAATAGGGCAGTATTAATTAGAAGGATGGACTGATTAAGCCTAACAGTTTTTTGCAAAGAATTTTTCATACTAATTAGAAGGAAGAGGCCGAAACTCTGTCTAGTTTCAACCCCACCGCTTTTAAGATGAGGCCACCCACAGACCAACCTGCTCTTAACTAGATTATGACAGCCCGCTAGACCCATCTCAGGAAAGTACCTCCAGAGCAACTAACTTTTATTTAATACTTCATTACAGAAGATAGATGCCCAACATTACAGTCTCCAAGAGTCACAAGTTGTGCTCAATTTACTGTCCCTGCCGCATGTGATCATTGCATGCACTTAATAGCTGCATGTGAATTTGACCTTGGAATGGTTAGTATTTAACTTTGTTCCATCTAAACCAGGGTTTGAATCTGGTTAGCAAACCTTGGTTATGAGAGAACCTGGTTATCACTATCCATGGTTAAGGTCAGCAGGGGAAGGGCAAGGGGCATTCATGTTTGCGACAGCAGAGTCACTGAGTGGAGGGAGCATGAGCTTTGTTTCTGTCCTCAGCAGCCTGACATGTATTTGTTTTTATGAGCTTTATCTTCTGGGATTTATCCATTCCTTTTGGTTTGTTCTGTGTTTTTGTTTCCTGTTTGCTTCTAATCCCTGGAACAGCTTGATCCATATGACTATGAAAGGATTGAAAGTCTTCTGACAATCATAGAAAAGGCTGGTGTGGAAGCAGCAGGCATCTCTCTGAATCAGGTAAGATAATGAACTGAGCCAATTAACTTACGGAATAGCAATCTGGCTTTTAAATGGGGGATCTGTTTGATGAACTATGGATTACTCTAACCCAGTGCTGCATATATAATCCATTTTGAAGAGAACCTCTAGAATCACCTAGAAGTTTCAAGTAATACTTGTTACCAGAAACAAGTTGTACTGCTAGTCCATTTGAAAAGTTTGTACTTTACGGGGACTTCTGGGTTGGTGCCAGCGCCGAATGGCGGACTCCCTCCGAGCTCTGGAGGGAGCGTGCTCGGCAGGGGTCGGGTCGCGCCGGCGACGCGGGGACCCTCAGAAACCATGGGCGCGGATGCCCATGGACCTGGTGACTTGGCGGGCACCATTTGCGCCCCTCCGACCCGTGAAGGAGCCTTTTTAAAGGCTACGGATGGGGGGTGGCGTGGTGCTATGAGTCTTCTGCTTCCCCTGCCGAGCGAAGCCGCATGCCATTCGACGGAGAGCGCTGACTTCTTCTTTTGGAAATTTGGACTAAAAATAACAACCCGTGATTAATCTGGAAATCGGACCTAAAAGGGAAAATGTTTTTTTTTTGGATTCGGTACGAGCAGGGGAGGTGCAAAAAGGAAGTCCGTCTCCCCCCTATTGTAGACAATTTAAAGCAAGGATTTGACAACTAAGGTCGAGAGAAGAGCTTGCTCTTTTTTATTGATAAAAGCTATTAATTTCACGATGGGAAATTACAAGTAACTGTGCTGGAGGAGAAGAGTGGATGAGCTAAAGTGCAACCCCCCTGGGAACCGGGAGAGATCCGGGAGAGAGCCTGGTGAAGAGATATAGAGATTTTGACAACTGTCAAAGTAGCTGTCAAAGTTGGAGAATAAAAAGAGAACTTTGTTATGAGGACTTTGCTGGTTAGATTTGTTACAATTTGGATATAAATTGCCGAAAATAAGGAATAACAAGTTAGCTTGACTTTTGGGTTTGATTTGGAAGGAAACTAAGTTACCATAATCCCCCTAGAGGGGCTTTTGGACATTACAAGAATGACTGTAAGTGGAAAAATATTCATGGAATGGGACTGGACTATTTTATCTCCTGGGAAAGCTGCAAAAACGAAACATTATTTTGTCTACAGAGGTTTCTACACTAAAGGAGACAATAGATTTATCTATTGAAGAATGGAAGGGACTTGACGTAAGTTTTTGTTCCTGAACAAATAACAGCTCTGTAGAGGAACCAGAAGTTTTTGAATTAGTATGTTTTTGCAGCGTAACAGGAAAAGAAATTTGAGGAAAAAGAACAAGGGATCCACGACGATTTGGAAGAGAATGAAGGAGGAGCCATATTATTGTAAAAGATCAAGGAAGGCCAAAAGCCTGTCAGGGAGGACACAAAGGAAAACAAGTATTGGACTAAGCTGGAAGTTAGAACATTTGAGACATTCAGACTTAAAAGGATTAAGAAACAGAATTTGAGTTTTACTCTTAAATATAGAGGTCTGGATGGAAGAAAAATGGACTTTCTTGAGATAGAACTTTTTTAAGATTGGGTGTTTGAAGTTAAAGATTACCAAGAAAATTGGCAAAGTGGAGCTGAGAGAGATTTGGACATGGACGTGAGGCCTCCAGTCTGATAGCAGTTAGACAGATGGACATTGGGGATCGATACCGGGAAAGGGGGGAGGGAGATTTGGAATCCAAAGGGTGTAAAATTATATTTTGAATCTTTTTTTTTACTTCTTTTAAATTTTGTGTGTATTAAAAAAGGGGAATTCGTGGAAGGGAATTGGGGTCGTCCTTAGGGAGAAAAAAAATTTAATGTTGAAAGAAGGTATCTTTAAGGGAAAGTGATTATATAAGATGAATTAAATTGAATATTGGGTTAAATATAATAAGTTTTAAATTTGGGGTAAAAACTTGTGGAACTAATCTAATGGAAATGGAATACAAGAGGGGGAGGGGGGGGGAGTCCTGGAAAGATGTTAATGAAAATAAGGTTTTAAATGCTCTTTTTTTCCTTTTTCCTTTTTTTATTTCTTTATTTCTTTTTTATGTTTTGGATTTTTTGGAAACTTCAATAAATATGATTAAAAAAAGAAGAAGAAAAGTTTGTACTTTACAGGCATTCTTCTTAAATAATTTGTTAAGTAACGACATTTGTTCAGTCGCCCTGCCTGAATCTTAATCCAGGGTGTGTATATTTATCTTTTAAAAGCCAGCTCTGGAATGAGCATTTTGTCTTTGTCCCTCTAGGCCCTGAAGCTCATAAAACTCCTGAAATCCTATAAAAGAACTTCCACTCCTGGAGATCTGGAACATCAGTATGCCTTTGAACAGGCTATTCCTTTATCACCAGCTGCTCAAACCAGGCTGCCTTTCCACTTGATCTTCTTTAGAACATTGCAGTGTTTCTGGAAAATCATTTGTAAGTTTGCAAAAAACACACACAACAAAACACCACTTTTTAAACCTTAAATGAAGAGAGATGCATTTAAAGTATTTTCCCTTCTTTCCTCAGCTGAAAAAAGCTCCCAGAACAGCTGGCAGCAATCATTAACTTAAAAGTAGCTTGCCCTCAGCCTTACAGTCTTACAAGACACAAGAGGAAAAGGGAGTAGGAAGGAATGTGGGGCAGGGAGAAGTGAACTCAAGCACTCTGCTCATGGAACATAAGAAGAGCCTCCTGGATCAGGCCACTGGTCCATCCAGTCCAACATCCTGTTCTCACTGTGGCAAACCCACAAACAGGACCCACGCACAAGATCACTCTCCCTCCTTAGAGTTCCCAGCAACTGGTATTCAGAAGCATTACTGCGTCCAAGTGGGGAGGCAGAGCATGGCCCTCCTGGCTAATGGCCACTGATAGCCTCATCCAACATGAAATTGTCTAGTCGTCTTTTCAAGCCCTCATGCTGGTGGTCCTCGTTGCCTCCTGTGGGAGCAAGTTTCATAGTTTAACTATGCACTGCATGGAAAAGTTCTGAATCTTCAAACATTCAGCTTCATTTGAACATTCACAAGTTCTAGTGTTATGAGAGAGGGAGAAAAACTTTTCTTTATCCACTTTCTCTGTGCCATGCATAATTTTATAACCTATCATGCTACTTCTTATTCTCCTTTTCTGTCAAGTCCCCAGTGCTGCAATCTTTCCTTACAGGAGAGTTGCTCCATCCCCTTGATAATTGTGGTTGCAATTTCCTGTACTTTTTCCAATTCTACTTTTTTAAGGTGAGGCATGCAGAACTGCGCACAGTATGTTTGCAAGTCTTCTTTCTGGCAGGAAAGCAAGCTCCCTGCAGCTGCTCATTCTTAGGCTGATGGTAAAGGTACATTTGCAGGTGTGGACGAGAGGATATTTGATTGACAGGATTACTCCTCCCACTGACTCAGATAGGCAGGGTTCTTTGATGTGTTCTGTCTCCCCCCCCCATGCTCCCCCCCCCCGGGGGTACTCAGGTACGCGGTACTGGCACTCTAGGGGGGTGGTTTAAAATGTGGCACTTCTGTAACAACTTAATGGTGAGTACCAGCACCTTTTTTTCTAGAAAAAAGCACGGCACTGGCAAGCCTATGGGGCCCTGCGGAAAGTTCCCCCAACTCCAGCGGGTGCAGAATGCCGCGGCGAGACTCCTTACGGGGTCCTTGCTGTGAGATCACATTCACCCGGTGCTATACCAGCTGCACTGGCTCCCGGTGGGGTACAGGATCAGGTTTAAGGTGCTGGTTTAAACCTTTAAAGCCCTATACGGCCTAGGACCCTCGTACCTACGGGACCGCCTCTCCTGGTATGTCCCACAGAGGAACTTACGGTCTTCAAATAAAAACATCTTGAAGGTCCCAGGCCACAGAAAGGTTAGGCTGATCTCAACTAGAGCCAGGGCTTTTTCGGCTGTGGCTCCAATCTGGTGGAACGCTCTGTCACAAGAGACTAGGGCCCTGTGGGACTTGACATCTTTCCGCAGGGCCTGCAAGATGGAGCTGTTCTGCCAGGCCTTTGGTCGGGTTTCAGTCTGACTCCCTCTCCCCTTTCATAAGAACTTGCATGAAAGTGGCCTCCCAATTTTTCTCACAGGCCCATATAAGTTCAGCATAAACAGTTGGGCCTGGTGAGCATTTAAGGTCCCCAACCCTAATCTGCAGGTTGCCATCCGATTGGATTTTATTCTGATCCTGATCTGATTTGAGGGTGTATTTTAATTGATTGTCTGATTTTATGTTAATGTATTATACATTTGATGTTAGCCACTCTGAGCCCGGCTTCGGCTGGGGAGGGTGGGATATAAATAAAAATTATTATTATTATACTTTTTTGAATAATTGGCATGGCTCTGTGGTGCTGTGCCATAAAAATGTTGGCGTTGAGGGGTCATCCGTAGCCCTGCCAGTTGATCTGGAGGCAAGATCACTTCTCCCCCTGGTTGGGGAGACGATACGTATGAAAGAGCTCAGCCTGTCTGAGTCAGTGGGAGGAGGAGTCATCCCGTCAATTGAATATCCTTGAGTCTGCTTCTCAAACCTTTTCAAAATTCATGGTAAGAGCCATTTTCTGTTTACTGATAGCATTTGGAAAATCATTTATGGCTTTTCTTTCTGTAGATCCAGAGCTCAGTGAGGAATCATTCCCAAAAATTCTCTTGATCTCCAAACTTTTGAAGGTAATGATGAGCATACTTTTGATCTTGTTTTAACTTGTGGAATTAGCTTGTTGCAAGATGAGATGAACGCAACACAAACTTAGGGGGCATCTTTCTAAAAGCAGATTAGGTAAATTCATGAAAGGCAGGCATATCAGCAGCTTTTAAAGGTGGCTCATAATTGGTAAATGGACCGTCCATGCACAGTGGCAATTTACCTCTAAACACCAGTTGCTGGGGCAGACTTACTCCTTCCCCACAGGAGAGAGTGGCAAGGGCATTCAGGGATGCCATTCAGATGGGGTCTAAACCAATGGTATCCCCAGACACTCAAGCCAGCCCCTTCATCGGTATGGTCTGAGTTTTATTCCTTGGCTACATTAGAATATGACCAAATGGTGAGAGAGTGAGGTGGAAAGTATAGAACTGACATATCTAGAAGATCCTTTTTTCACATCATCTCCCCAATTCAAGGTGTTTAGTATTAGTGCACTAAGCCATAAATCGCTTGGAAGCCGAAGCCTGCAATTTACACTCAATTTACTTAGCACAATTGTAATCTTACGTGCATGTCTGAAAAACAAACAAACAAATAGAAAAGAATGGAAAAAATAGGGGGGAAACAGAAGAAAAATGTCAAAAGGGGGCAGAAGAGCAGGAAAAATTATTGGCAAGCCTATCAGCCATTGCATTCACCCCAGGAGAGTGTTTGAGTGTGGTCAGACAGAGAGTGGGCCGAGCGAGAGCACGGAGAGCAATGGGGAGGTAGTTGGAGAGCACTTGCAGATGGTCAGTGAGCCTGGAGAAGGTGGTTGGAAAGTAAGCAGAGGTTCAGTCTGAGAGCATGGTCCCCAAACATAAGGCAGCTTCCTCCTCAATGGATGGGAAACCTAAACAGCAGAGACGTGTTCCCACACGTGCTGGACTGCTTGAGGGATGGCATGTCTGCCTGCAGTGTGGCATGCAAATATGGCTATAATGAATCCAGCATCTGTGCCATCAAGATCTGAGAGGAGGAAACGCACAGGGCTGTGGCAGCGATGAACCAGGTGTGTGACAAGGCCTTAGTCAAGACTAGAATGGCATTAAACTTGTGGTTGGAAGATGTGAACCAGAAATATGTGCCTGTTGATGGCCAAAAGCAGGGGGGCCAACTTGAATAAAACATTGGGGGGCCCAGGTAAGCCCCTCCCTGCATAATCAATCACAAGATGTGACACCCTCCCCATTTCATAGAATCATAGAGTTGGAATAGACCACAAGGGCCATCAAGTCCAACCCCCTGCCAAGCAGGAAACACCATCAGAGCACTGTCAAGCCTCTGCTTAAAGACCTCCAAAGAAGGAGACTCCACCACACTCCTTGGCAGCAAATTCCACTGTCCAACAGCTCTTACTGTCAGGAAGTTCTTCCTAATGTTTAGGTGGAATCTTCTTTCTTGTAGTTTGGATCCATTGCTCCGTGTCCGCTTCTCTGGAGCAGCAGAGGTCATCAACTAACCAGGTCATCAACATTGGTTAGGGCCAGATCTAAAATGGCTGTTCCTCTTGTTGCTTCTCCCACTTTCTGGACAATGAAGTTGTCTGCAAGGCCAGTGAGGAATCTGTTTGACCTTATGTTCTTGGCTGAGTTTGACATCCAACAAATATCCGGGCAATTGAAGTCCCCCATTACTACTATCTCCCTTCCTTTTGCATGCTTGGCCATCTGTTCCAGGAAGGCATCATCTATGTTCTCCGTTTTGTCATTTGAATGACAATGCCTATTAACTTTGGAGGGGGGCAGCCCCCTCAAATATTTTATTGGGGGGAACTGAAGGGACTCCAGCCCCTAGGAGTTGGCTGCTATGGCCAAAAGGCTTTTACCCTCTGCAGACTTGAAACCTTCCGCAGGATGCACAACCAACCTGTGAAGGAATTCAAAGGCAGCGCTTGTTGGCTTCACAGGTTTAGGAGCCATTTCAACCTCAAATATGTGCACATGACTGGGGAGGCTGTAACTGTGGACAGAGAGGCAGCAAAACTATTCCCTTGGCAATTAAAAGAGCTGCTTGGTTGGCATTAACCTGTGAGAGGGTCTTCTCGGTGGTCCCCTGTTTGTGGTCTACCCTCCCTGTTGTCTGCTCCCTTCTTTATAACTTTTTAGAGGAATTTTAAAATGTTCCCATTTCTATTCCTGGTAATCTTGTGATTGTTCTTAGATATGTTTTATTTTTGTTGTATTGTTTTAAGGCTGGTGTGTTTGCCACCCTGGACTCCTTTAGGAGGAAGGGTGGGATAGATAATTATTTTTATTATTTGTAGCCAGCATCTGCTTGTAAGAGTTTGGGAGGTATCTGCATATTTGGAGGGGGGCCCAAGACTCGCAGTAGGTAGGTAGGTAGATAAATGGAGGAATACCAAAACAGCCAAAGGAGGACTGGGGGTGTTCAGTAGCTGTGAAATGCTAGCTGACAGGGGGAGGGAGAAGTCGAAAAGGGGACAGGGAGAATGGAATGTAGTGTTGGAAATCTGAGCAAGGGAACCCCACACTTAAGCATTTTGTTGCACATCCCTCTTGTAATACCCTTAAGTTTGTTGGGTAGAAAGATCTCACACTGCCCTGTCAGTTTTTGTGCTCTTTTTTCAAGGTTTCACTGGATACCCTCTACACATCCGCAGCTAACCACCTGTTTCAAGAAAAACTGAAGCCGAAAATGCTGGAACTGGCAAGAAGAGGATATTTGCTGACATCTAACAAGGAAATTGCCAAGACCATGCAGACCATTCAGTCTTACTTGTTGTCTATAGCTAATCCAGAATGGGCTACAGCGCTCGCCTACAAGATCTTGCAAGAACTTCCAGCAGGTTAGCGGGGAGTATAGTCTTTTTAAAAGGGCATTTTGGACATCAGTTACAGTGGTACCTTGGGTTACAAACACTTCAGGTTACAGACTCCGCTAACCCAGAAGTAGTACCTTGGGTTAAGAACTTTGCCCCAGGATGAGAACAGAAATTGCACGCTGGCGGCAGCAGGAGGCCCCGTTAGCTAAAGTGGTACCTCAGGTTAAGAATGGTTTCAGGTTAAGAACGGACCTCCGGAACAAATTAAGTTTGTAACCAGAGGTACCACTGTACTTGAATTGATGCCCATATGGATAAAGGAAGCTGCCTTATTGTGGACCATATGAAGAAGAAGAAGAGTTTGGATTTGATATCCCGCCTTTCACTCCCTTTAAGGAGTCTCAAAGCGGCTAACCTTCTCCTTTCCCTTCCTCCCCCACAACAAACACTCTGTGAGGTGAGTGGGGCTGAGAGACTTCAAAGAAGTGTGACTGGCCCAAGGTCACCCAGCAGCTCCATGTTGAGGACCGGAGACGCGAACCCGGTTCCCCAGATTACGAGACTACCGCTCTTAACCACTACACCACACTGGCTCTCGAGTTGTCTAGCCTAGCATTGTCTACTCTGACAGCAGTTCTCCAGGATCCCAGGCAGATGAGGCTGTTTTGCTCTGCAAGAAGATGCTGGGGGTTGAAACTGGGACCTTCTACATGCAAAGGAGATGGTGTTCCTCTCAGATATGCCACTTCCCAATATGCCTTCTAGTTCTGATTTATTCAGAATGTGAAATGCACTCCGTATTTTCTTTAAGGGAGCCTGTTGATTATTTATTCACTGGCAGACGAGTGATTCCTACACTCCCGCCTCTTCAAACCCCCACCTGTTTGCCCTTCTGGAGTGAATATTGTTTCCTGTAAGTTCATGACACTCTTGCATGGCTCCAGTCCTTGCTCTTTTTGAACTGTGGGGACTCCATTGGTTGCTAAGGGTTGTATCCAATGTGTTACTTAGTGGTACACTGTTTTCTGCTGGAAAAATGTTTTGCGCCTACTGAACTTTGTTGCACAACAGATTCCACAATCTGCTGTACGGTGGCACCTCGGGTTAAGAACTTAATTCGTTCTGGAGGTTTGTTCTTAACCTGAAACTGTTCTTAACCTGAAGCACCACTTTAGCTATTGGGGCCTCCTGCTGCTGCTGCACTGCCAGAGCATGATTTCTGTTCTCATCCTGAAGCAAAGTTCTTAACCCAAGGTAATATTTCTGGGTTAGCGGAGTCTGTAACCTAAAGCATGTGTAACCCGAGGTACCACTGTACAACTTTTGCAATGGATTCTTTGTTGCACAGCGTTAAAACTCGCCCATCCACTTGCGCAAAAGTCTTTGCACTATTGGATAGAGCAGTGTTTCCCAACCTTTTTTGGGCAAAGGCACACTTGTTTCATGAAAAAAATCTCGAGGCACACCACCATGCCAGATGGGGAAAGGTCACTTTTTACTTATGTAAAAAAAAATAAAAAAATAGTAACAGCATAGAAGGTAATGGTTAGGCTAGCATCCCTCTTCCAAATATGCTAGGTTTTTATTTGCAGGGACTGTTCTACATGGGAAAGCATTCAGCACTGTCATTCTCCCATCTGCCATCTGAATTGGTACTATTCTGGGTCAACTTACTCTGCTGCATGTGTAGATGAAAATGGCACCAAGTGTGGGGGAGGGGGCAGAACAGGTTTCAGATACAGGATATTAAGCATACACGTACTTCAGATTGAACTGGTTGCTTGCTTTGCAAGTTTCCATTTCCCAAATGACTGCCTTGGCAAGCGCAATACCTACCAGGCTCAACGCCGGTCTCGCGCTGCTGCTTCCCGCGCTCTCAAGGACCCGGGAGGAGGAAGGCGTGAAGGGAATCCCGAAGGCGCGAAAACCTCGCGCATGCGCAGGCCTTCCGCCTGCGACAGCCCAGTAGGCCGGCCGAAATGAGCGGCGATGGGATGTGGGAGGGAGCTCGCTCGCCGCCCCGCGTGTGCCTATGTGGGGCACGTTACAGCCCCGTGACGTCAGCGCCACGCAGGCAGCCAGGCAGGCAGACGGCGAGAGCCCCGCGCTGGGCGGCCTCTCCTCGCCGCCGCCGTCCCGCCTCTCGCCGCCCGACTCGCCCGCCTCCCTCCAGGCAACATCTCGCGGCACACCAGGCAACGTCTCGCGGCACACTAGTGTGCCGCGGAACACCGGTTGGGAAACACTGGGATAGAGAACAGGTCTTATACAGGAATATGGTGGAGCAGGCCAGGCCTCTTGTCTTGAGTGACTTCTTTATCTCATGGTCCCTTGTTACTTTCCACATTCCAGAGTTAAGCTTTGCCATTGCAACCAGACTTTTGCTGATGAATGGCATCTCAAACAGTTTTGAGATCTAAGCAGGGAGGAAGGGGAAAGTGACTGAGAGAGTGCTTTAATGTCTTCTTTCTTTTCTTTTTTCCCTTCAGGATCCACCAAGGCCCAGACTTTGAAATTCTGTTGCAGTTTAGCTGAAATGTGGCTGAAGAATACAAATGTGACGGTATTAACTCTTGCACCACAAGCCTGTTATCAATATTTAGAGAACAAGTTTGAATTACACACATGTGCGTGTATAAGTAAAATAACATGCCATTTCTCAGATTCTGCTCCACTGGTGAGACCAGGAAACAGAACCAGGGGCTGTGGCTATGCAGATAAGAGGAGGCTTGATTCCAAGTGGTTGGGATCACTGGAGACAGGGAGTGCACTTTACTTTCTCTCCCCATTTGTTCCTATGGTCAGAAGTCGAGTACGGTACTGGTGGGTATTGGTGCCATAGGGCACAAACCCTTCCCTTCATTACTGACACTGAGTTGCCTTATCCACACTGACAGGGACTTTGCAGAGATGTACAGTCTGTCTTCCAGCAGAGTATGCATGTGTCTCTTCACACAAATGCTGCCTTTCATAACATAATGACAGACACTATGCTAGCTTTTTGGTTTGTTTGTTTGTTTGGTTTCCCCCCCTTACAAAGCACATAAAGCTGTGTGCTGTACAACCATTTTTTAAGTGTTATAATTTATTAAAATCTTCAATAAAAATGATATTAAAACATTTAGAAAGAACCCCACAGAGCAGCCCACACCCACAGATGTGATACAAAGGAAAAAGGTACCTGGAGGGGAAAGAGAGATGGAGAAAGTTCCAGGAGAAGAGAAGCCATGGGGTATTTTGGCCCAGCTGAGGCAGTGAAGTGGGGTTGTGCCTTCTTGCCTCTGCAGCATTCAGGGAGTTCAGGAAGAGAAGAACATATGTAATAACCTGAAATAAGCTGTCACAGTAAGATGCAAGCTTTGCACGCAGCAGTTGAACTTAAAGGTTTTACTGGCAATCCATCCTTATTAGCTTATTGTTTTCGTTTTTCCATTTGTTTGTTGATGTTAGCTCTGCTTGTAAATGAAATGTTCTGTCTTCCGATAAAGGATGACTCTCGTGAAAAGGCCCGAGTGCATCTGAAGAAGCTGCAGATGCAACGCCAGAGATCTGCTACTGAGGCTGTACTTGCAGAGCACAAGCTGCACTCTGAGAGCCACCAGAAGCTCATTGGAAAACCTGCAAATCTGGTGGTTTTGCTTTATCAGCACAGCAGCATCTCCGAAAGATTTCAGAATCCATCTGGCAGAAATTACCCAGGTTAGGTCACACCTCTCTTGCCTTCTGTGAGAGCCCGCATTTGCCTGGGACCCTTATAAAAGCAGCGCTCCTGCCGACCAGACACTACTGTTCCCATTCGGCTACCAAAAAAGGCTAGAGGCAACACAAAGGATTCTCTGTTTGCACACCTTTCTTCACAATTAATTGGCTTGACTAAGGTCCTTTGTCAGAAAGGTGGCCTGTTAATATTGTCATTAATAAATGAAATAATAGTGTTTTGTTTGTAGCCACCACCCCCACCGACTAAAGCTTTTACTACTGGCTCCCTGACAAACTAGTGGTACCTGGGCAGAGCAATGGCTTAAAAACTGTGCCTGGAAACTTGACTCCCCCCCCCCTTTATTAAATTTCTATACTGCCCTTCATCAGAGGATCACAGGGCAGTTTGCAATATAAAAACACAACAATACGTAACAGTAACAAACAAAAACAATAACTGCCCCCACCCAGTTTAAAAGGCCATAGACTGTTAAATCAGCCAAAGGCCTGGGAGAAGTCCTCAGCATCTTATCAGGCAAAGCAGCTTCCTTGAAATATGGCTTGCCTGCAACTGCCAATTATCCTCTGCGATGCCTGTTGATAGGAAGGTGTAAGGCACTTTCTCATTTTATTTATGTTTGGCACTGGTGCATTCTGAACAGTGTGTATACAAGCTGGAATGAGGATTTTGTCATAAAAATACTCTCTCTCTCTGTGTGTGTAGATATCCATGCAATGGCTAAAGAAATAGCTGAAATTAACAACTTGGATATGGAGAAAATACGGAATATGCTATTAGAAAAATGGCTATGTCCAAGTGTGCCACCAACAGATGTAAGTGTGCCCTTTAGAAAGAGGACTCAGTCATATTGTATCTTCTGTATTGGTAGCAATCTTCTTAAAGTGCATAGTGCACGTTCAACTACACTCAGCTTCCCCTTGTCTGTGTATAACGAAGCCTAAGAGGACATGATAACTTCCTCCCAAATTTCCCAGCGCTTGCATTTTGTTGATCAGTTCCTAACTCTTGGTGGGGACCAGATCTAAGATAGATGACCCCCATGTTGCTTCTACCACCTTCCTTTTCTCTAAACTAAAAGCCCCCAGATGCTTTAGCCTTTCCTCACAGAGAAGTATGACTGGTGCCCAGATCAGTGTGAATGCCATTTTTTGCATTTTTTCCTAGTTTTTAATTATCTTTTTTTTAAAAAAAATCAGTTGATATGTTCACACCAACACCCTTGGAAAGAGCTCAGTCTTACAAATTGTTGTATTACTGGACCAATGAGGTGGAGAGATGGGGACAAGGGGCACACACTGCAACTAGATTCTTAGAAACTGCCTAGATCTCATAAAATCATAGAATCTTAAAGTTGGAGGGACCCAAAGGTCATCTAGTCCAACCCCCTGCAGTGTAGAAATCTTAGCTAAAGCATCCATGACAGATGGACAGTATTCCAGGTGTGGTCTGACCAAGGCAGAATACAGTAGGACTATTACTTCCCTTGATCTGGACACTACACTTCTGTTGATGCAGCCTAGAATAGCGCTAGCTTTCCCCCCTGCTGCATCACACTGTTGACTCATGTTAAGCTTGTGGTCCACCCAGACCCCCAGATCCTCTTCACATGTACTGCTGGTAAGCTAGGTGTCCCCCATCTTATATTTGTGCATCTGGTTCTTCCTGCCAGAGTGCAGAACCTTACATTTGTCCCTGTTGAAATTCATTTTGTTAGCTTGGACACAGTTCTCCAATCTGTTAAGGTCATTTTGAATTCTGATTCTGTCTTCTGCAGCATTAGCTACCCCTCTGTTTGGTGTCATCTACAAATTTGATAAGCACCCCCTCCGCTCCATCATCCAAGTCATTTATAAAGATGTTGAACGACAATGGGCACAGGAGTTTGTTCGTTTTAAGTTTTATAAATCTCTTTTTAGGATGCCTATCCTCACATGGCAGCTTCCATACAGTATTAAAATACAGAAACCCAAATATTACAAAATCTTTAAACCATATTTAAAACAAAACCAGAAACCAGCACAATAGCATTTAAGAGCCAACCTAGCAGTTCAAAAGCACGTCAAAGTGCAAGTAAATAGGTACCGCTCCGGTGGGAAGGTAAACAGCGTTTCCGTGCGCTGCTCTGGTTCGCCAGAAGTGGCTTAGTCATGCTGGCCACATGACCCGGAAGCTGTACGCCGGCTCCCTCGGTCAATAAAGCGAGATGAGCGCCGCAACCCCAGAGTCAGCCACGACTGGACCTAATGGTCAGGGGTCCCTTTACCTTTAAGCTTTAAAAACCATATAGTCAATTATATGCAGTTGCAAGCCCTTTGAGTAAACTGCCCAGGTGTGGTCATGATGTCTTTGAGCTGTGGAAAATGCAAGACATTTGGATTGGAATACTCCTGAATAACTGTACACACTTTCCAGGATTATTTGGAAGTTTCCTCTTTCTTTGGTGGAAAGAGCCACAGCTCAGTGGTAGAGTGTCTGCTTTGTAAGCAGAGGTTCCAGGTAGGCCTAGGAAAGACTTTATTCTTGAAAGCCTGGCGAGCAGCAGCCAGACAGTAGACAAGACCAGAGGTCTGACTCAGGAAACTTAGAAAGTCGCCTTTGAGGATTAGGATGTCAAGATTTGGGATTCTCTGTTCTTAGATCAGTTCCAGAGTTCTGTGTTCAGGAGAGTAATCTGCAAATCACAACCCAGTCGTAGCCGTGCGAATTTCTAGTTTTAACACAACACAGTCAGTTGGGGAATAATCTGCATCTGCAAGTGCAAATGTGTGTTTGGGGTGGGATATACTCAGCTCAAGTGCACACAGCATTTGGAAGTTGCCAGAAAGGCAGAGCCCCAGTTAAAACGCAGCAAAATACCTCACCTGCTAAGCAGGTTCTCTTCCCCACCCCCATTGGGCATTGTCCGGACCGAACAGCTCAGTCTTGTCACTGAAAGCTAGTTTTCCCAAACCACCCTCTTCTACTTTCCATTTACTTTCCCATATCTTTTTAAAAGGTTTTTGAAAATATCCAAGATGAAGACTTTAAGAGGTAGGACTTTGTTCTGATGCAACCCTCTGGTTGGTTGGTTGGTTGGTTGGTTGGTTGGTTGGTTGGTTGGTTCTTGGTTCATTCTACCTTGGGCTTCAGGCTTGGGGGAGCCCTTGGGGAATATATCCTAATGTGAGTAGGGGCTTGCCAAGGAAGTGTAACCCCCACTCACTGGACCTCTTCTTCTGTGCCCAATCTGCACAACTTCCCAGAGGGAGTTGCTGCTATGTCTCCCTCACTCTTGCATGTTGGAGGGGGCAGGTGAACAGCAAGGAAATGGATCTGCAGGACCAGGAGGCCTCAGAGGTTGGGAGTGGGCCCTCTGTAGTGCTGTGGGCTTCAGCAAGCACCCCTGGCACTGACTACAGTTTTCTTTTAAAGACTTGTTCTTCAGTAAGTTATTGATTTCATCATGTACGATGGAATTAAAATGTCAGCTTTACACACAGTAAAACAAACCACTTTAGTGCAATCTGGAGTTGCCATTAAATTTTTAATTTTTTTCCAGAGTTCTCTATCTCTTACAGCATGGCCCAGTGGATAACCACTTGAGAATCCTTTATGAATGTACAGTATCCACAACTTCAGTAAGTTATTTGTGTGTGTATTATAGATGCAGTGGCTGGACATTTTATGCTGCGCAAATTCTCTACTTCAGAACTAATTGATGGGGTGGCGGCACTGGAGTCCCAAGTCTGAGCTAGAATTTGAACACAGTGGCCGGGATCCAAAGAGCTACTGTTAAGCACATCTATGGCCTAAAATAATTCATGACTTCCTCTCTCAGAACCTACAGAACCTACTACCCCTTGTCATGCTCTTGAAACCTCCTTCAAAAAAGGTTTGCCATGCAGCATGGCAGGCTGTTGTTTGAGAAACGTAAGCCCTAAATCCCCTTCAGTGCATGGAATTAAAACTATTCTTGGCCCATAACTTCTGGATTCTAGCTTTGAAATATATCTTCAGCTAGAGCATCAGAAGAGACTGCCGGATCAAGCCAATGGCCCATCAAGCCTAGCAACCTGTTCTCAAATTAGCCAAGCAGATTCCTGTGGGAAACCTGCAAGCAGAACCTGAACACAAGAGCACTCGCCTCCTGCATTTTCCAGTAACTTGCCAAGAAAGAATATAGACTGCTGCCTTTTACCTGGTCATACTCAGCTCTGACTGGCCGGAGCTTTCGGGGACTGAGCCCAGGACCTTAAGTTTACAAAGCCACGGATGGGGAATCCAGCCCTTCAGCTCACATCACCCCTGACCGTTGGCAGGGCTGACTGGGGCAAATAGATGTTGGAGTTCAACAGCAGCGGGAAGACCAAATTGTTCCTATCCTTTTACTAAGCTGTGGTCTGGTGCGAAAAACAAATGCTGCTGGCTCCATAACTTTGCAAATTTATCAATCCCTAAGTTGTTTTGTTTCAATTATTTTATTTATTTTGGAAAATTTTAATACTGTTAGCTTTGGGAGTGAACACTGAAAGTGTATGAAAGAAAATTTAAAACAATTTCACAAAATAACATACAAGTTTAGACATTATTTTGATGGTTTTAAACTAGCTGCAGCAGCAGCAACTGAAGGTGGTAGAGTAGGTTGAATGAATGTAATTTCTAAAAGCACAATGGAGATAAATGGGCATCCTTCAGAAGATCATTTCAGGGCCATGGCGGAAAAGGTCCTGCATCCTGTAGCTGGCAGCCTGGCCTCTCTAAATCTTGGAACTTGAATCAAGTCCTCGTCTGCTGTGTAATTTGGGGGAGGCATACATGGGCAAAGGCCTCAGCTGGCACCTTGAATTGAACTCTGAAACCAGTTGGTAGGCAAGTTGCTGGATAGGTCAATGCCAGTTTGGGTCTGTGAATCAGGAGCTGGGGCTCTAGCCCACTTGGTATCCTAAACTGTCTTCAGTGGCATCAATGTGGCAGTTTACTTCAACTGTAATATCCTCTCATTCAGTGAGCAGGTTCTTGCAGGGCTAGTTTCAGCAATATTTTCACTCGGCAGCTGTCCTTTGGAAGAATGGAACTTTTTTTGCAAATAGTCAGGAATAGCATCTCCCTCCACCCCCAGCACCATTATATAAAAATAAACTGGGGAAAAGATACTGTATAGTTTATTAATAGTTTAGTGCTTTAAAAATAATAATGCTGTATTATTTTAATCCCCCTCCCTATTTTAGCCTATTGGAGTAAACAAGTTGACCTTTGCTCACAGAAGCCGGGCTCTCAAGTGTCTGCTCTTCCTGGCGGACCCTTGTGCTGTTGAGACCCTCTTCAAAAAGCCCCTAGAGGAAGTGAGGTAAGCAGAGTCTTGTTTTCCTTCAGACATACCAAATGCCAACCAGTGATGAAGTTTCATTCAATTTCCCCAAACACCTTGTTGGCTCCCATCCACAGCATGTGCAGCGCTGACAGTGCTGCAGACATGAAAGCCTCCCCCCCCCCTTCTCCCAAGGAACTCAAGGTGGAATGTGTTGTGAGATGGCAGGCAGATCAATCACCCAAGGCTGAGCAGGAATTTAAACCAGAGCCACCACATCACACTGGCAGATTTAAGAAGCTAAGATCCAGCCAGTGCATGGACGAAAGCCGGGTCCTGAATTCCATGCAACAACTCAGTGAAATTCTAGCATTTGAAAAAGGGCCCTGCATGCACAGTTTTGGATCAGGGAAGGAAAACACACCGTTCCTCATCTAGCTCAGTTTGGCTGCACAGACTGTTTGCACACAGCTGTCTTTATTAGAAGTTTGTAGCATTTTGGTTTCCCTGTTGTGAACCTCTACAATAAAGCACATTTCTTTTTAATAGGAATTTCCTGAAATGCTTAATTTTCCTTGCTCAGTTTGAAATTCTGAATATCCCATACACCTACTCAACGTTTCATAGCACTCCCAAGGAAGGAATGATCAAAGGCTTGTGGAAGAACCATAGCCACGAACCCATGGTAATATGGCAGGGGGTTGGAGATTGGAGGGGACAAAACACATATCTTTTCCCTCATGTTGTATCTTTTTTAATGCACATTCAGGACATTATCAGGTACACAGAGAAGAGTAAGAAGTGTTTAACTCCTACGTTACTGATGAACAGCAAAAGTTTTCTCTGCTTTGGAATGATTCACAGTAACATGGTTTCAATAATTTACTTATTGGTTTCAGGCAGTGAAACTTGTGGCAGAGCTTAGCTTGGAATATAAAGTGCACGATCCTTTACTCTGGAATGGTTTGCTTCAGAAGCTAATTAGTTTCAACAAGGTAAGACTTCTTTGGAGAGGGAAAGGTCCCTCTATGTTTTGGTGTCCTGCGAGAAAAGCTTCCTAGTGCTAGTGCAGGTTTGGGTTCTAGTTAGTTAAATTTTATAGATTCAGGTACGTAGCCGTGTGTCAGGACTGGTCGTTGTCCTCTTCAGATCACCACACAAACGCTTCTTGTTCTTTTATAACTTTTTATTGTGTATTAACAAAACAATCTTATAAACGGTTCTTAACGGTTCTTATTATTCCTCAGAGTCCCTTCTTTCAGCTACCTTCTGAGCTCTGCTTCTCCGTGACCAGCCACTCTCAAAATGCCAAAGGTGTCCTTCCTTTCACTTTCCCGCTCTTTTTCCTACCCTCCTGGCTAGAGCTGTATCTCCCCTCCTCCCAATCTGAGCTAGAACTGAGCCCTTGCCTTTCCTTGTCTTGTCCTTCCCCCCTTGGGGAATGCTTTCTCCCTCTGAGAAACTGGAAACTTCTAACTCTTCCCTGACACCGTGTTGGTCTGACGCAGTTTATATATAACTCAACTCAATATAGTCCAGGAGCACCTTAGAGACCAACTAATTTTGTTCTTGGTATAAGCTTTTGTGTGCATGCACACAAAGTAGTATCTGAAGAAGTGTGCCTGCACATGAAAGCTCATTCCAAGAACAAACTTAGTTGGTCTCTAAGGTGCTACTGGACAAGTTTTTTATTTTTTTATTTTTTTTATTTTCAGAAGGGGCTGTCTTCATCATTTAATTAACCAACTCATGATGTGGTGATGGTCACCAAATTGGGATGGCTTTGCAAGAGGATTAGACAGATTTACAGAGGATGAGGCTCCCATTAGCTGCTAATCATGATGGCTGTGTGCTGCCTCCAGAATCAGCAGCTGTGTGGCTCTCAATAACTCTTGCCAAAGCCCATGAGTTGGGAGAGGCCTGTTGTGCTTGTGTTCCACCTATGGGCATCCCAGCATCATCTGGTCGGAATTGTTGTTGCTGTTTTATGTTATAAGACACCTTGTATGTATTAGGAAAGGTGGGATAATTTAAAAAACAATAATGATAAAAACAAATCTATTCACTATTCATCCTTTTTTTCTATTTAGGTTATTCTCATTTGCCTCATTTCATTTCTCATTTGGTTATTTGTCTCATTCTCAGACCAATTAATGGGGGAAGATTGCATTGGGGGACATCTTGAATTCCATGTCAATGTTTGTTTATTAACTTTTGGGTTTTCATAGACAAGCTAGAAAACTCAAGGGTGCATGTTATCCTCTATTGTCTGATATAGATGGGAGAGAATTAAACAACGCCATGCCCTCCATTAAAGTTGCATCTTAACAGTATCCTCTTGCTGTGCTTATACAATCCTTGAAAATGCCTTGTGTATTTCAGGTTCATTATCTGAAGAAGGTTTTGACAGAGGTTACTGGGATCTGTTCCTTATGGCAGGTGCGTGAATTCTCACTCCCTCTCAAGCTGGAATATTTGCCCAACTTTAAAAAGGAATGAGTGTAGTAATTTGTTTAGTTGCAGACAATTTAATATTTAATTTAATATTAAAAGGTCACGGATGTTACCGATTGCCTCCCAAGGCCTGAGTGCCTTTCTACCACCTGTGGTCCTGCCTGGCCTTAGTAATCTATGTGCCTGGACTATGTGTGGGGTTGCCTTTTTAAAACTCTTCAGAAATTGCAGCTCCAAAGTTGTTCCAGTTGGGAGTTAAGGTCACATTGCACTTAATGGTTTACCCTCTAAAATGGCTCCAAGTTCAATTTCCGGTTCAATTCAATGTCCTCATTTTTAAGGTGTAAAACATTTCATTACTGGGACTGTAGTACCTGAAGGGCCACTTTTCTCCACATGTGTCCCCCTAGACTCTTCAGACCTTCAGCAGAGGCCCTGCCTGAATGCCCTTGCCCTCGGAGGTGCAGCAAAGAGCCCGACTTGGCAGTGGCAGCATAACTGGGTTGCACTTTGCAGGGAGACTTACTGGGGCAGTTAACTCGAAATAATTTGTGCACAAGGCAAAAATACTTTAATTTCCCCCCAAGCTTTTTAATCCACTCTTCATTGCTTTCCTGCAGCTTGATGTTTATTTTTTTATTTCACTGACTGCAGATGGGGTCCCCTGCCCACTGCTGCTAATCAGGGCACATTCATGGCACCCTGTGAGCCTAGTACCGCTTTGTGAGACTTGCAAAAATGGCACTGGGCTTGCGGGGCGCTGTGAGCTGTTGTGTCCCTCTCAGCTGCCCTCCAGCTTGAGGGTGCTGAGAAGGATGCAACAGCTTACAACGTGGCAAGGCGCCATGATGCGCCCCTCTGCCAAACCATGCCAATGCCAACGGCCCCTCAGCACCACCCACCCCATGCTACACCGCTGAGTGGTGGCAGGTGACTCCCTACTTAAGGGGACAGAGCCGCAGTGGGTGGAGGTAACAGGATGTCCCAGGAGGTGTGCTGTCTTCCAGGTGCAAAGATTTACTGTGTAACAGAGGTTGCCATGTCTTATAAAACCCATTGACCACAACCCCTTCCTTCTGATTCATGTGGGTACAAACAATACTGACACACACAGCCTTTAATGTATAGAAAAGGACTCTGAGCAGGACGTTGAAGGGCCTTGGGGCATAGGTGGTTTTTTCATCACTCTTTCCTGTTGAAGGTCATGGTCCAGCAACAGAGAGGAAAACACTGGAAGTAAACCACTGGCTGCACAGTTGTTTTTGTTAGGGAAGATTTGACTTCTTCCTTGAGGAAGGACTTCTGGCAAGAGTTGGGTTGCACATCACAGCAGTTGGCAAGAATGTTTGCTAAGAGTCTCACAAATCTGATCAGGAAAGCGTTAACCTACCGTATTTTTTGCACCATAACACTCACTTTTTTCCTCCTAAAAAGTAAGGGGAAATGTCTGTGCGTGTTATAGAGGGAATGCCTACGGGTGGCATGCCTACGGATTTTCCTCCTCTAAAAACTACGTGCGTGTTATGGTCGGGTGCGTGTTATAGAGCGAAAAATGCGGTATATTCTTGACAGGATCCACTAACCAATAAGTAGGGCATTCTCTCAGGCATTTGAAGGTTTGTTTTAACTTTCCGCAGATTCCAAACTTCATCCTAGCTTGGCAGAATGTCATCCTGGCACCGTGCCTTTCAGGTGAGCTCTGTTTCTTTGCTCTTGAATCGTGCCACCAAATCATCACTCGATGCTTTTGTGCATTTTAGGTAGAGCAAGTAAAGTGAAGGAAAAGCCATCAAAATTTGGAGGGTGGGTGTGGAATTCAGCATCTTGGTAACCTCAGGTTTCATTTCAACAAAAGGATTCTAGCCTCTTTGGTAGCAAAAGAAGAGCCTTCAAAGTGTGTGCAAAATAACTGATGAAATCTCAGGCACCAGAAAGTGGGTCAGTGGGATTCCCAGCAACCATGGGGAGGGGCTCATAGAAACATAGAACTGTAGAGTTGGAAGGGGCCCCTGCAGTGCAGGATTCGCAACTGAAGCATCCATATAGAATCAACAGTTCAGTGCATTTCCCCTTGACCAACAAAAGCAGAATATGGCTGTAGTCTTATATACATTCCTAGGCAAGTCCTACTAAACTTAAGTTTTACTCCTGAATAAACATGCATTGCAAATCATGTGCATTCTTAACTTATAGAGAAGTTTTTTAAATGTACAATTTGGATTGGAATGAGTGGGCAGCAGAATAGGACAAAGTGTTTATTCGTGCAGTGCATAATGAATGTATGGTATTAAAAAGCCACAGGATGTGCTCATGGTCACTGGCTTATAGGGGAATCAGACAAAATCATGGAGGAGTGGTCTGTCCAAAGGAGAAGTGATAGATCCTTGTTCAAAGGCAGTATGTCTCTGAATTCTAGTTGCTGGGGAGCAACAATTGGGGAGGGCTGTTGTTGGCTTTCCTGGAGGCATCTGATTGGCTACTGGAGGAAGGAATATTGGCTCTTGGTCTGACCCAGCAGAATGTTTCTTAGTTTCTTATAGCACATAATTTTTAATTCACATTTGCATATCCCCCACCCCCAATTTAGCCTTATTCACTTATTTGGTCTTCTGTTCTTGCTTAAATACTATGTGGTATCTGGCCATCCTACTAGAATAGTCACACATTACAAAGATCACTAGTTTTCTATACTGTGTATAGAGAGATTTATTTATTTGAAGCATTTGTATCTCACTCTTCAGCCAGCAAGACGACTTATATACCATCAAAGCAAGATGGTCCCTACCCACAGGCAAAGGGGCAGGGAGGGAAGAGGAATATCAAATCTCAGTCACAAATCTTTAAACAGTTGTTCCTATACAGACCAGCTGGCACAGTTCAGGGGCAGGAGGTGCCTGAAGGAGCTGGGCCTCCAGCAAAGCTCTCCCACTGATGGCTGCCCCAGACGACACTTGTGGGGAGAGGAGGCCTGATGGGGCTGACCTGTCACAGCAGAGCCAGTGGAGGGAGCTCTGCTTCACAGCTCTCACGGAGGTAGTTTGGATACTATGAGCTCATCTGCAGAGCTGAAAGCAATCGCTCTGTAAATCAAAAATCCTTTCACTATGTGTCTGTTTTGTTTTTAAAGCTTCACAGCCACCGAGTGCTAATCAGCTTGAAGCATGCTATGAGTCTTTCAGAACATTATTGAGGTAAATAAACATCTCATGTGGGAGAAAGAGACACAATGTTTCCTTAAGAATTAAAAATGCCAGCACTCTCCATGTGGAGCAGAATGAGGTGGCCAAATGGACCATACGACCTCAAGCTACAGGAGGGGAATAACACTTCTCCTATGTGTAAAAACAAAAAGCTAGCACATCATGGAGAAAGTACTTGCCAATTAAAAAAGCTAGCCTTTCCCCTGCTTTGCTGGCTTCATAGTTGCAGGGAATTTTAGTGTGTGAAAGCAATTTTCCATTGCTGCTCTTGCAGTTTATTTGACAGCTTCAGATGGCTTTGTGTGTGTACCAGGTCTGTGATAAGCAGTGCTTTTTTCAGGGGGTCCTCAAGAGTGTTGGCACCTCTTCTGTTGTTAAAAAGTGCAGCACTTACTGTAACAACCTCATGGGGAGAACCAGCACCTATTTTTCTAGGGGGAAAAGCACTGGTGATAAGAGCATGAAAGGAACAACTAAATCATGAAGAAGTTGAATGATTAAAATATGGAATTGGTGTGTACACTTATGCATCAAGCTGTTAGGCCACTGAAGTAAGGTTGTTAATTTATAAAATAACTGTAGCTGCTTCCTGTTTACTCCACTTAATGGCTACTTCCCAAAGGTGTCCTCTCGTGGCTGATCTAGATCTGACTGGGATTGCAAAGCAGTATGCCCAATTAGACCTGCCAGCTTTGGCCTTGGGGTGTCTGTTGCTGATTCCACAACCTGAGAAAAGAGCTCAGCAGATTCAGGTGAGTGAAAATAGACACAAATAGTTTGTGTACTTCACAATCAGTTGCTGAAGCCCCCAAGTTAAAATTCTACAGTATCAATCTAGACTAAAGGTGGATTGGGGGACCTGTGACCCTCCATAAGTTTAGACTACAACTCCTGTCATCCTTGGCAACTGGCCAGGCTAGCTGGGGCTGGTGGGATCATGCGAGGGAGAGTCCAACACATGGAGGGCCCAGCACAAATTCCTACCACAGGCCTTATGTGTTCCACTTGAAGCGTTTATACAATCCTTCGTGCTTTTTTTAAAAAATCACCAGTAGCTCTGGGTTGGGAGTAGGTCGCATCCACCCTGAGTAGATTTTGTATTTACAGTGGTGCCTCCGGTTGCACACAGGATCCGTTCCGGAGCTCCAGTCGATCCCAAGGTGTGCGTATCCGGAGGTGCCGCTTCTGCGCATGCGCGCAGCACAGTTTAGCACTTCTGACGTGCGCATGGCAAAACCCGGAAAAATACTTCCGGGTTTGCCACATATGTATCCCAAAGGATACATAACCGGAGGTGAACCTAAGTAGAGGAGGTACCACTGTATTTGTGTTCTGTACACAAATGAAACACTTACTCTTCTATTTTCTTTGACTTTGGCCTACTTCTGTTAAAAAAAAAAAGTTGCACTCCTTTCTTCCTCTAGTTTTATTTTGTGCCTATCAATTTAGGATAGCACTCTTGTGACGAAGATGATGTCACGAATCATAGAATCTTGGAAGGGACTCCAAGGATCATCTAGTCCAACCCCTGCAATGCAGGAATCTCAGCTAAAGCATCCCTGGCAGATGGCCACCCAACCTCCAGGGAAGGAGAGGCCACAACCTCCTGAGGGGGAGACTGTTCCACTGTCAAAACAACTTTTACTGTCAGAAAGTTTTTCCAAATGTTTAGTCAGAATCTCTTTTAATGTAACTTGAAGCCACTGGTTCAAGTCCTGCCTCCCAAAGCTGGAGGGGGAAAAACACATGTTCCCTCTTCCATGTGACAGCCCTTCAGATATTTGAAGATGGCTATCATATCTCCTTTCAGTCTCCTCTTTTCCAGGCTAAACATACTCAGCTCCTTCAACCGTTCCTCATAAGGCTTGGTTTCCACACCCTTGATCATCTTGGTTGTCCTCTGTCCTCCTCTGTACATGTTCCAGCTTGTCAACATCCTACTTAAATTGTGGTGCCCAGAATTGGACACAGTATTCCAGGTGTGGTCTGACAAAAGCAGAATATAGTGGGACTATTACTTCCCTTGATCTGGACACTGTACTTCTGTTGATGCAGCCTAGAGTGTTAGCTTTTTTCCCTGCTGCATCACACTGTTGACTCATCTTAAGCTTGTGGTCCACAGACCCCTAGATCCTCTTCACATGTACTGCTAGTAAACCGGGTGTCTCCCATCTTATATTTATGCATCTGTTTTTTCCTGCCTAAGTCCAGAGCCTTATATTTTGTCCCTATTGAATTTCATTTTGTTAGCTTGCGCCCAGTTCTTCAATCGGTTACGGTCATTTTGAATTCTGATTCTGTCTTCTGCAGCATTAGCTTCTCCTCCCAGTTTGGTGTCATCTGCGAATTTGATGAGCATCTTAATTCCTTTGTCCATATCATTTATAAAGACATTGAGCAACAATGGGCCCAGGACAGAACCATGCAGCACCCCACTTGTAACATTTTTCCAGGATGACGAGGAACCATTAATGGGTTCTCTTTGGGTTTGGTTAGTCAACCAGCTACAAATCCACCTAACAGTTACCTCGTTCAACCCCCATTTTACCAGCTTCCTCACAAGAATATCATGGGGGACTTTGTCAAAAGCCTTACTGAAATTAAGATGCAATATGTCTACAGCATTTCCCTGATCCACCAAGTTTGTGATAGCATTTTTAAAAAATGCCTCTTCTGCATGAAAGCTTCTACTGCAAAGAATGTCGACCTTAAGACCCTGCAAAACTTTTTGCTGCAATATTCAGTACAGCTCCTATATAGGATTTCATAGTTTGTGAAGCTATTATCCTTTGCAACCTCTTTGAACAAAAGTGCTGTAAGAATCAAGAATATTTCTGTAATGTTTGTTTGTTCTCAGATGCTTTAAAAGATTTGATCCTGTTTTTCCCCACCAGGGCTTCCTATCCTTATGTCAGCTTGGGACTGTGTTACTGCAAGCAGAGGAGCACATGAACCAGGGTATAGTAGCTGGCTTTGCCATACAGGTACCCCAATTTCAACCCTTTGGGACAAAATAGACAAAGACACAGTTGATTCTTTCTCGTAAGCCGTGGACCTAACTGTGGAATAACTCTTCTACTGCTTTGCAGATTAGATGTCTGATTTTAGACTACATCATAAATGAGAAGTGTGAAGAGTTTCTAACCTCAGAATACATTCCATTCTTGAAGTTGCAGGAGATTCACCCTGGGAAACTTAAAAGCTTGGTAGAAAAACTTGTAGAAAAGAATAGGTAAGTGAGTGCAGAATTCTCAAGTTTCATTTTTCTTTGTGCTAGGAGGGCCTAATCCTACTCTTCTCCACAACTGTGCCAAAGGATGTTCCCAAGCCTTTGCTTATACATGGAAGGGAGAGGTCTTGTTCATTTACAGTACCAGTGAGCCACGTGTGCATCAAATGTAAACAAGACACTGTAGCTCCTTTGTCGCTTCCTGGGCAAAGCAAGGGAGCAGCAGGCACACAGTGGAGGAGGAGGAAGCTGGTGGGCAGCTTGAGCACTCTTTCTCCCGAGGCAGATGATGGTGTGGAGAAGGCCAGGGGCGAAAATAAGCAGAGAGTGTATGCAATGCAGGAGGAGAAGGAGCCAGCAATGGCAGAGACAGCAGTGGGTGGATCCACCGCCCCTCCAGAGGTCCAGATCCGCTGCCCCGCCCCCCTGGCATGCTATGCTTCATGCAGTGGTTTGCCATGTGCGACATATGCAACAAACGCTGCATTGGATTGTTGTCTAAATGAATACACACCTCTTCCCGCACTCCCACTGCAAAAAAACCCCTACAGGTATTGTGATTTTAGAAAACACTTGCCTCTCTTCTCTCAGTATGCACTTTTTCTTTTTTGCATAGTTCAAAAATATTGATTTGTTTTCTGCTAACGACTGCGTGTATATGTTTTATGCAGGATGGATGATGCAGCAGCCCTAATAAAAGGGTATCTTAAAACATCTAGAACTCCTCTTCCAGAGGACAGGACATCTTCAGATGTTGTGAAGGTAATGAAACTTTTGTTAAAAAAAAGTCAACCCACCATTAGTTCTCCTGAAACGCTTTCTATCTATTGAGTTTTAAATTTGTATCCTGACCTTTGTTTCAAAGGAGCCAAGAGCATCAACCAAAATGATTGAACAAAGTCTGAGAGCATCTTAGCTGAAACACGTTAGGCCATATTTTGTGTGCATCTGCAGGAAACAAAACTGCCAGTCTGAAAATTAAGATTCAGTAACTAATGAATTCTCAACATTTTTATTATTATATCTATTTATAGCCTGCATTTTCTCCAGACCTGGCACAGAAGGTGGTTTACACAAATTAAAAGAACACAGATAAAAATGCAAAAAGCTAAAAATAGTCAAAAAGCAATTAAACAAATGTCTTTTATAATCTTTTATATGCTTTATCTTTTTGTATTTTATCTGTGTTGTTTTATGTAAGCCGCCTAACAGATGCAAATGTCTAATAGACATAGAATAACATACATACTTAGTACACATTCTGTTTCTTATAGAAAACTGAGTGGCTGGTAATTTCTTTTTCTTCCTTCAGATGTACTTCAACAAGCTGGCGTAGAAGTCTTGTCATTCATATATATGCAGAAAGCCGTTTATGAGGTCTCATTATCCTGTATAGCTATGCTTTTTGTATTTTACTTGGCTCTGTATTTAATTTGCACCAAAAATTCACTAAAAATAACTGTTACAAATCTTGTTTGAGATTTCTCTGCTTATGAAGAGAGAAACTTTGCCTAAAATCAAGGCAGCCCTAAGTTTCAGGGAATTACTGCATCCTTGTTGCACTTTGAAATTATTTGCAAATCCTATGATACTTTGATATCAAGACTGTTTTTAAACTGCTTTTATTTCAGTGCAGATAAATCTGACATTAAACCCCAACATGGCAACCAGAGTGTTTTGTCACGAGCCTGACACAAGCTAAGGGGTATTTCACCCACCCAAGTAATTCCACTGTCATTTCAAGATGGCAGTCAACTTTCCCCCAAGCCCTACCCCCCGGCCACTGCTCAACATATCACCAGACATCTCTGCAGCAGCAGTTCCAAGCTTCAGGCTGTTGTTTGGTGCAGCAACAGTGCACAAGGCCTTGCGCTGGATGGAATTACAATATGGACTTGTACTTTTTCAGGTTTTGTGAGGCTTCTCCCTTAGCTATTGAAAAAATATAGTCACCTCTCTTTTCTCCTGGTTTTCAATCCATTGGCTTAAGGAACCACTGAAATACAGTGGTACCTCGGGTTACTTATGCTTCAGGTTACATCCACTTCAGGTTACAGACTCCGCTAACCCAGAAATAGTACCTTGGGTTAAGAACTTTGCTTCAGGATGAGAACAGAAATTGTGCGGTGGCAGCAGCAGGAGGTCCCATTAGCTAAAGTGGTATCTCAGGTTAAGAACAGTTTCAGATTAAGAACGGACCTCCAGAACAAATTAAGTACGTAACCAGAGGTACCACTGTACACTCAGTAGAATTTAATTTTCTGTCTAATATGTGAGACTTGGTTATTTCCTGCACATGAGGGTAGATTTGCAGTGGATTTAAGAGCACCTCCACCTTGCTTGGAAAAAGCCTTGCACTTCAAGGACGGCAAGCAAACGAGATGCGCTCTCCACTGCTACAAGACACTATGACATATGTGGTCAGGCCTCAGATTTTCAGCTCTTCTAAGGCCCCCTTGCTTGGCCAGATCAGCCTGGAAACTTTCAGGCTCAGGTGACGTTTATCCCAATATTGCTTTCTACCTGTCCTGTACATTCGTCCCCCAGTATCATGGTTTCTTCAACTAGGATAGAGAGCCACATACGTTAATCTCAGCAAAGGAATCCCAGCCCAAAACAGCCCCAACCTCAAGGAAGAAGACAGAAACAGAAAGCTTAAGTGTGACCAATTCTTATGTTCTTATATTGCTGGACAATGAGCCCATTTGGATGGGGTGAGAGAGAGGTCACTTCCAACATCTCTCTGTTCCACACTGAATAAATTTATGTTGCCATTTCTATGCTATTTAACATAATTCTTTCTCTCTTGGAGGGAGACTCACGGCCAAGAATAGACTCCAAAATGGCCACATGGCTGAGGTCCCCCCCCCCCCGTGCAATTCAGCATCTGGAAGATTCGAGAAATTCGTAACATGACTAGCTCCCTTTCTGGTGCATTCATCCACTGAGTGTAAAAGAAGAGAGGATGGAGACCTCTTTCAAGTTAATGTCACGAGTCCTGCTTCTAGCAGCAATCAGACATGGAGCTGCAGTGACATCAGAGGATAAGCTGGTTCAGGGCTCAGACCTGCTGCTGGACGTAGGGTGACCCCCCCCCCACCTGAGCTGTTGGACAGGAGCCTCCCAGACTACCAGGGTCTATAAGGACCAGAGCCCCTCCCGCCACCCATGACCAGTCTGGCAATGCCGGGCTTTTTCAGAAGGGAGGCTGCAGTGTGCCTGCCTTCAGGCCAGAGGTTGGCTGCCCTTCAAGGCTGAAGGCTCTCAAAGCAGGGGAGCCTGGTGCCAGAGGCATCCAAGGTGCCTGCCTGCCTGCCTTTCTGCTCCCTCAGTGCTCCCCTCAGCCCAGCAACCTTTGACCAGACGTGCCTCTTTTTCTGTGGGATCCCAGTCTCGGATCAGAACATGACAAAAACTGTATTTCAGATGTATTTCAAGTTAGACAATAAAACTGTATTGAAGGGAGGGGGGTTAAACAGACATTTGTACACTTTTGTTACAAAACTGTAGAGCTACAATTTGTTGTAAAATCACTTTTTGGTCGGCAAACATTGCAAAATCTTTGTGTGCAATTACTGTGTATTTACAGGCTTCCTGTTAGTGATTTTCAATTATTATTATTATTATTATTATTATTATTATTATTTAGACAATAACATCACACACTCAACATAGGACATGGCTTAAGATAAATATATTAGTAAATAAATATTCTGAGAACATCTTTCCATAAATGAAATGTGCTGCTATACATATACAGAATGTACACAAATTGTTTCATAGCCTTAGAAACATTAAAAATAGTAATGGAGAAAGAGCCCTTTAACCATATTACAAATCTTTACAGTACATTTTATACAAAACTGTTTTAAGTGCTACAGAAGTTTCATTTTCTTAAAAAAGTTTTTTTTTTAAATAGTGCCTCATGAGCCCATCAAATTGGCAACAATTAATTAAATAGGAAGGCATTTTGGATTAAAAACATCTATTGTACTGACCATTACAAAACCTTTGTCATGAAGCTCTAGGACGAGGAAATGAAGACATGCAGCAGCCAGAAACTGGAAGCACCCTTGTTACTGGGGGTGAGGAGCAAGCGAGGAGAGAGACTTTCTAACCCAGCTCTTCAGGTCCAACTGCAAAGTGTCCAAGGCACGCAAACTCCACAGAGGAGCCTGTTCCTGCCTTGATCCTGAGACTGACCTCAGGGCTGGGAAACCTGCTGTTGGGATTACACCCTCTCCTCGTCCCTGACCTCTGGCTGTCCTGGCTGGGGATGATGGAAGAAGCAGGAGACCCAACAACATCAGCAGGAGGCCACAAGTGCCCCATAACCAGGGTGCTTACCTGTTGCCACTTTCTGAGTGATTCCCCGCATTGTCACACTCAGGTGGGATCTTCACCTGTGCAGAAAGCATTTGGGAAGGGCTTAGAAGAGCTTGCAGCCCCTGCACTCAAGCAGGGAAGCTCCATGGCCACTGCACACCTCCGGCCTCTCCTGCCATTCCTTGGAGCAAGCCGCAGCCCCGATATAAGAGCCTGGCCTTCATTCAACAGGGAAGGAAAGTGGGTACAGAGGTGCATAGATGGCCACTCCAAAGAGTTCTGGTTCCTCCCGGAATGAAACTTGGCTGGTTCTGCGGCCTAGTCTCAGGGGTGAGTTCAGAGAGGGTGCGTCCTGTGAAGGGCACATCATATCTGTAGGCAGGCATCCTGAGAGGAGATGATGCCCCTGTCACGCAAGTCAGGCGATGAGGCCCTTAGGGAGAGGCTCCACAGACACTAGGTATTGCCATCAACCAGTACCCAAGTGAAGGCTATAAAGAGAAGGTCGGATTCTGGAGTGAGTCCTGAAGATTGATCTAAAATGAGGATCAACATAGAATGTTCCAGAAAGGAAAAGGCCACTCCCGATAAACACCAAGGCAAGACATCAGACCAACTAATCATTGCTCAAGTGGGGCAGGCAAGCTCACTGGACTTTGTAGCATGTCTTTTGCCCAATGAGGGTTAGCTTTCAGTTACCTAAAGTTGCCAATGTAGACTTCCCCCACAGAAAAGCAAATCTCAATTACCGGTAGAACATGAGAGACTTAATCTCATGGTCATGTGTTAGAGGCCCACATTAGGCAAAACATTCCTGCATTGCAGGAGGTTGGACTAGATGAAGAGCAAAAAGTAATCAACTCCCAGGCTCTGGAGGATCTGAAATTGGCCTGAATACCCCAGGGGTGTTTTCAAGTTTGTCTCTGAAATGCAAAGAAGTGTACTGACCATCAAGGTGGTCCAAACAATCCTGGAAGGGCTTAAACATGCTCAGGTTGGACACTGAGCAGAAAAGATCTGTTCGTTGTCTGGTGCTTTGAGCCTTAATTCTGTGTATCCTTCATAGCTTGGGAGCTGAAACACTGCTAGAAGACAGATGCCAGATTGTCAGACCTCATGGACAAGATTCTAAGAAAGTGCTAGTGATAGAAATCAGTGCAAGACAGAAAAGTGGGTAACAACCACTGAACCTGTTTAAGGGTAGTAGAAGGCACTCAAAATGGATCTACCCAATGACTGCTAAGGATCAGAGGCAGTGCCTGAGCATTGCTAGCAAACAAAGGGAAGTGTGAAAAATGGAGGGTAGAGTTTGGCATCAGATGCTGACACCCAGTTTTGTGTCCAGTTCTGGGCACCACAGTTCAAGAAGGACACTGACAAACTGGAACGTGTCCAGAGGAGGGCAACCAAAATGGTCAAAGGCCTGGAAACGATGCCTTATGAAGAACGGCTAAGGGAGCTGGGCATGTTTAGCCTGGAGAAGAGGAGGTTAAGGGGTGATATGATAGCCATGTTCAAATATATAAAAGGATGTCACATAGAGGAGGGAGAAAGGTTGTTTTCTGCTGCTCCAGAGAAGTGGACACGGAGCAATGGATCCAAACTACAAGAAAGAAGATTCCACCTAAACATTAGGAAGAACTTCCTGACAGTAAGAGCTGTTCGACAGTGGAATTTGCTGCCAAGGAGTGTGGTGGAGTCTCCTTCTTTGGAGGTCTTTAAGCAGAGGCTTGACAACCATATGTCAGGAGTGCTCTGATGGTGTTTCCTGCTTGGCAGGGGGTTGGACTCGATGGCCCTTGTGGTCTCTTCCAACTCTATGATTCTATGATTCTATAGCACATCATTAGCATGCAGACTGTTAAAACTTCTGGTACTAAGCTGCCAGCTGGGTAGTGTGTTATGGTTAACACTCCAGGAGCGTTCTTATCAACTGGGTGCATTGCCCACATGACCCAGGTATTTTCCTTTGATCTGTGCTCTGTGGGGGCTGAGCTCTCTCTGGAGAGCAGTCTGTCTGAGAATGTGAGCAAGGTAGTTTTGTTTTTGTTAGAGGCAGAAGCTGCAAGCATGCAGCTAGATTCTGCAGGTTTTTCTTTGCTGTTTGTTATGCTTCTAAATAGTGTTAGAATAGAAGTACTGGTGCCGAGCTGAGTTATCGAAGACACCACGTCGACACAGACAAGCCATTTTACACTGCGAATGAACTCCGCTATTATCCGGCAACTGAGGAGAGTGGCAGCGCGCGAGTGGAAGCGTGTGGGTGCCACTGGAGTTTGTCGTAGTGGCAATAAATCACATTTATTGCAGGGCCGTTGCAGCAGGCTCAGTGGGTCAAAGGATTAACGACCCACAAACTTTAACATAGTGAAATGAATTCACCCCTCTTCTAATATCTAATATCTTCTTCTAATATCTTCATAGATATTAATCATTCAGAAATGACCCAGGTACCAAGACTGCAGAATTCATTTAAGTTCTAGAGCAGGGACCAGATCTGCTGCTGTTTGCAGAAGTCCACAAGATTATCTACACAGGTGTGCTGGGTTCCAAGGCCCAGGCTAGATCATTCCCACAAACCAGTAATGTTTGCTAGAAACTGCCCTTATGCAAGATGCATCTGTATGGTTCCTGGTATGCATTGAGATGCCATCTATAAAGGTACAAGATCCAGACAATGTCCTTTGTGTTAAAGCATCTATACTGCATGTGCTGTGTGTCCAGGCACCCAGGGGGTTAGTATACCAAGACCACAAGCAACCTGTGGTGGGAATAAATCTGTATCTCTGCCTGGTACGAAGACTTGGATGAAATGCCAGGACTCCGTTATCATCCATTCAGAGAGACAAGAAGGTGCCTGCATTTAAACCACATGCCTCAAGTACAAAGAGGAAACCAGAGTGTCCTAGGTACCAAGATTGTCTGTACTGAGGATGCTCGTTACTGAGGATTGATCAGTGTGAGGCTGGCTGCACACGTTTTTCAGCACCAAGCTGAGGAGGGTGAACTGTGGAGTCATCGTGGATATGGAAGTCTCAGTCATCACTGGAAATGATGACACACTGGCTCTAGGCTGCCCAAAGCACGAGTTGTGAATGGAGGTGTCTGAGCATCCCAAAAAAACAGATTGCTGGGCCGACTGAGGAAGGCAAAAACTGAGGTTGGAACCGATCATTGTGCAGTTTTGGGGATATGACAGTTCTTGCTATCAGCCTTGTGCCATTTTGAGCTCAAACACTGTTGGCCCCAGTCGGTATCATCACAAAACTTGGGGATTGACAAACCTGGCAGCACTTGGATGGGATACAAACAGGAGTTGAGGCAACAGCCTTCAGCAAGATGGTCACCCAACATAGAGAACTGTGGCTGGGCAGGGGCCACAACAGGGTTCAGCCCCATGTTCCCTTCTGAAAAACCTTCCTGAGATGGACCTCAGCGGAGCACATTTCTGCCAGGCACAGGGGGTGTTCCCACTTGAAAGTGGCACCCTGTAAAGTGCAGAAGCCACAATTTTGGACATTAAAAAAATGAAGGCAAAACCATGGATTCCTGCATTGCAAGGGGGTTGGACTAGATGACCCTGAGGGTCATTTCCAACTCTATAATTCTATGAAAGCAGATAGAAACTGAGGTACTCAAAAAGGAAAGTTTCCAAATTCAGTTCCTTCTCTCCTTTCTCGCTTTGGATGACACACATATATTCAATGACAGGAAATAAAGTGAAATGAAATATATTTTGAGGATAAATATTTGTAAAGAGAGAGAGAGGGAGAGAGTCTTGCTTGAAAAGAAACTGAGGAGAAAGTGGAGCCCCCTGACTTGAGGAAGTCAGCTGGCACAGGGGTCCCCCCACTCTGGAACAGGGCTGCAAGCTCTTCTAAGCTCCAGAACCTTCTGGAATGCTGCTGTGTGGTTGCAGATCCTGCCTACGTCACAGCAGAGATCATAAGAGCATGAGGCGAGGAGTCCCATGGGCCAGGCCCTCACCTTGGCTTTGATCTCATATGCAGAAATCAAAACAGAACCCATTTTCCTTCCCTGTGCTCCCCTTGCACACACAAACACACGGCTGAGAGGGACTGCAGCTCACCAGGGAACTTCACTTGGTGAACGTGTACAATGCTGAGTTAATAATTACTGATGGGTAAAACACTAGGGTCTGTTCGTTTAACCTAGAACAGGTTAAGAGCTCTTTGAAATTTATACTATTCAAGCTTTATTTTTATTTTCATGAGCTGGGCACAAATGGAGAGGTTAGGTACCTTTCTGAATCACACAGTGCCATTGGTTTTAGTAAATTAAACTGAGGCTGGGGCAGGGAGAGAGTTCTAGGCACATTCCATTAAGAAAACATTAAACACCCTCCTCCCACAATCCACATTTTGGACACAGTTTAGCAAAATGTCCATCACAGACATCACAGAGAAGATAGAAGCAGCCCGCATACAGCATGCATCCACAGACCCCAAACAGTGGCATTCCCTGAGGTCCTGCCCACGCAGACCAGGTGCCCTTTGGAATCATGCCTATGGGAGACAGAAGCCATTGTTTCCACAGGAAACGATTAACAATTGGAAGCAAGTGACAACATGCATCAACAGAAAAAGAGGGAGGGATCTCTGCCTGCCGGGGCATGAGCGCAGGCAGGCACAAGGCACGGGCCTCAGAGCAGTGGCAGCAACCATCTCTGCAGCAGCGGACACAAGGCAGGGCTTAGGTCCAGCCTTAACCAACACACCCCTCGGAAGAGCAGCACCAGGCTCCCGCATCATCCCCCAAAGCCCTTTCCTGTTTCAGAAGACCCCTGAGATTACTGCGGCAGGTGTGCTCCTTGGAAACATTCATTGGTCCCCCGACCCCTCATCTTCTGGGGGCAGGTGAAGCTATCCTGGAAGGTGCTATGCTCCAGAACGCTCCTGACTGCTGCCCCCAACTCCTTGACTGGTGCTGGACTGGCTGTGAGGAGGAAGGGGCACTCCGCAGCCAGCCTGCTTTCCCTGCCCCCTCGCAGCCATCCTCATTGCTGCCACTCCTTTGGACTTCTTTTGCTTCAAGGTGCCGTTTGCTTTCTAAGGCAGGCCCAGATGATCTCTGCAGGCAGCGGGGCTTGATGGCCCTCTCTGGGCTCCTGCCCAGCTGCAGGAGGTGGCAGAAGTGGCACGGTGGCTTGTTACAAACACTTTGTGGCATAGAGGCTGCAATGCACACTGCGGAAGGTGCCTTCTCCAGTTGACCACTTCAATGGGTGAGCAAAAGCTAAAGACAATTTTGAAGTCCAGCAGAGATTGCGAGGCACAAAGACAGGCTCCTGCTCTCATTAGTCACCAACCTGGCCTGGGCCTGGAGGATCACAGCCTGAAAAGACAAAGGAAGTGCCTCGAGTAGGCAGCCAGAGGGGAGGGCTTCCACAGCAACTACAAGCGGCTGAAATGTAGCAACCCACAGTTTAGCCAAATCTGCTTCCCTGGAAGCCCCACACCCTGTGCAGTAGCGTCCGTTCCTTCTTTCTGCTTGGGACCTTGCCATGGGTTGTGTGCTCCTGCATGCACAAAGGCAGGTGTCAAAGTGACACGCCACCCCACCCCACCGCCCCACCGCCAGCACACTGCCAGCAGGGCCAGGTAAGAGCCTGGCAGGCTGCTCTGCCCAACGTCCAGCAGGAACACATTTCAGAGTTCGCCATCCCTCATGAAGCATCTATGCAGATTAAAGAGCTGGTGTCCCACCTGCAACACCTTTCCTGCACACCTGCTGGAGCTGCTGACTTACCCCCCATCTGGGTGCCTCCTGCTGCTGCCGCCTCAGGACAGCTCAGGAGGGGGCTGGGAAAGAGCCCCAGGGCTTCTCCTTGCAGTAAGTCCCCCGGCTGATCCTGCAACAGCTCTCTGTGGGCCTCCCCTGGACCCAGGCAGAGTTGGTTTGCGGCTGCTGTTCCACGTGGCTCCTCCCAAGAGCGGCTGCTGCCTCGGTGGCAATCCGTGTGAGGCAGGGGCAGCTCACAGTCCCGGTCCTCGGGAATTATGGAGATGCGCTGACCCAGGTCACATCCCCCCACGTAGCAGCCTGGCAAGGCAGAGGAGTCCTCTGGGCACGGCGTGTACTGCACGTTGACAGCATAGTCCTCGGCGGCATAGCAGCCAGGCTGAGTCAGGCAGCTGTTGCTGGCCACCTGCTTCTCTTCATAGAAGCAACAGGGCACAGCCTCGCATGTCCCCCCCTCTGTCCTAATACTGTACAGATCTTGGCTTCTTCCTGCCTGCGGCTCTCGCCCAGAGCCACACCCTGCCCAAAGAGGCGGCCCAAGAAGCAGCATGCTGCACTCAGCTGCCCTGCCCAGCGACTCCCGGGGTGCAGGAGGGGCCTCAAAGCAGCAGGCGCAAGCTGGCTCCCGGAGTCCTCTGCAGGTCCGGCTGGCTCCCCCCGCCAGGCCCTCTAGCCCTCCCCCCTCGGGGATGGTGCCTGGAGGCTCCCGGTGCTCTAGCGAGGAGTTGCTGCTGTAGTTCATCTCCAGGCTGCAGTTGGAGAGCTGGTCCCCTGCAGAAGTGGCCAGCACAGGCAGGCAGTCGCCATCCACCACGTTTGGAGCAGGGGGCCCTTCCAGAAGAACCATGGTCCCTCTGCTTGCCCCACCCACCTCACCCCCCCGACAGGGACTTTTGCTGCGGTAGATGTACGGGTCATAGTCACTGCTCAGGGAGCTGCGGAAGGTGGAGCAGCTCCCATAGACTCCCTGGTTGCTGACCTCGGTGCAGTCCACCACGGAGTCGCTGGAGGAGCAATGGCAGGGGCCCGAGCTGCTGCCGCTGCTGCTGCTGCTATCGCTCCCAGGGCCGTCGGCCAGGTAGCCGCTGCAGACGGAGCGGTGGCCGTGGTAGCAGCTGAAACTGGAGGTGCTGCCGCTCTCCAGGCGGGAGGAAGGCGCAACGTGGACCACAGGGGCGAAGAGCCTGCCGCTGCCGCCCCCACCGCCCACAGGCTGGAAGGCATGCGAGGGGCCCTTGGCAGCGACGCCCAGGGGCAGCTGTCCATTCTGCTCTGGGTAGCTAAGGCCTTGGAAATAGTAGTGCTGGAACATGGTCTCGTACTGGGAGAAGCAAGCTGGCTTGGAGAAGTGGTGGCTGCTGAACTTGGGCCTTCGGAAGGTGTGAATGGCTGGGTAGGCCCTGTGCTCCACCCCGCACTGGTGCGCGTTCAGAGCATGGTCCAAGTGGATGGGCTGGTAGCTCCGGAGGAAGGCCGGGGCCTCCCCGTGCCGGTCCACTGTCAGGACGGTAATAGGGTTCCCGTGGGGGTCCATGCTGGTTCGTGTGGGGTAAGTGGTGACCTGGCTGGCTCTGTGCACTCGGCCCGGGTAATGGACGGGCAGGATCATGCGCTGCTGGTGCTGACGGCTGCGCATCTGATTGGCAAGGTCGTCGCACACCTGGCCGGTGGCACCCTTCTTTTGCTCTGTGCAGAAAGATGAAAGACGAGTCAGAGAAGGCTCTTGCAGCAAGGGCACGGGGCACCTGCCCACCAGACGCCCCTGCAGACCACCCAAAGAACTCCAGGGGGGGAGAGGCTTCAACAAAGATGTCCTACCATGCTGGAAGGTGCATTTCCCCTCCCGTTCCAGCTCTACTCCCAAGTATTTGTCCATTTAGCCTTCCAGGGAGATGAGAGCAAGAGCCATCTCCCTTGGTGGGCAGGAATGGACCTCATCTTCCTCTTCCCCTGGAACACGTGCAGTGCTACAGAACACAGCAAGTGCCTGGACTCACCAATGATGTTGTGGCGGCAATGCGGGCAGGTGTGGTGCTGCAAAAGCCACGGGTCCACACACTTCCTGTGGAACCGATGAGCGCAGGGAATGACACGCAGCTCCTGTGGAAGCAAACGGGAGCTGAAGGGGTGGAAGCAGCCATGGACGGGGCCTTTGTCTAGCTGGCTTTTGGCTCATTCAGAAAAGCTCAGAGATTGGGCTGGATGCGGCTTCTCAAACCAGGACGACCAGGCGCACATCCTGGCAAGCTCAGGTGACAGGGAGATGCTCAGCCAGGTGCCCCCTCAAAGGGCAGCAAATGGTATGAATAGGGCCCAAAGCCCCTTTTCCTTGCAGAACAGGGCCCCCCCCCCTCCGCCATGCAGCCAGGAAGACTCTTGTGTTGCAAGCAGATGCCAGAGGCTCTCTTGTCACAGCACACTCAAGACACCCACCAACAGCAACAGGGAGGCCAGCTGCCTTGCTAGAAGCTTCTGATGAAAAGCAGCGCAGAAAGTGTTAACACCCTAGATCAGGGGTAGGCAAACTAAGATCCGGGGGCCGAATCCGGCCCAATCGCCTTCTCAATCTGGCCCACGTACGGTCCGGGAATCAGCGTGTTTTTACATAAGTAGAACGTGTCCTTTTATTTTAAATGCATCCCTGGGTTATTTGTGGGGCCTGCCTGGTGTTTTCGCATGAGTAGAACGTGTGCTTTTTCTATGGCAAAGAAAGGCCACCTGCTCTCTTTCTTACCTCCCCATCCAGGTACTTCTCGAGGCAAATGGCGCAGTCAGAGGTGGAGCTGCTGCTCAGCGTGTCCAGGGCCCCGCAGCTGCCTTCGCTGGGCCCTTTCAGCTTAGACTTGAACTTCCGTGTCTCCATCTTCTCAAGGGCCTGCACAGCAAGCCTGTTCATGGAATTCTGCAACAGGGGAAAGACAAGGGCATTCCTGGGATGCAGAAGCAGGGCAGCCCCATAGTGGCAGCCCCCATTCACTCAACCCCTGCATGACATTCTCAGCGCCAGGGTCAGGCCCAGGGGTAAAGCAATGGCTGGGCATGACACATGCCGTGAAGGGGGTGGGAGTGGACTTATCTCCTCCTTTCCACTGGGCCACAGTATGGACTTCCTCCAGATGTTAACGGAATCACAGAATGGTACAGATGGAAGGCACCCCCCAAGGGCCATCGCAACTAATCTCACGCTGCTGAGCCCCAGCTCCCCTCAGCAGCAGCTCATATGGCCAACGACCAAAGACAATGGGGATCTGAGGCCAACATCGGGGGGGGGGGCTGGAGCTGTTCCCCACCTCAAAGTAGTGCAATGCAGGGCCTGTTGCCTGCAGAGAGCCCATCCTGAAGCATGGAGGATCTGGGCAACACCCCTCCGGCACCGTGAGCCCCCACTGGTTGCATTTGCACTTGGGGCAAGCCTCCCTCCCTCCCCATTTAGGATGGCACTGACTGGCACTGACTGAGGATCCACATGCCATGAGGCTGTCCCTGCCAGCAACTCAGGCATGGCTGCCAATGGGACCCTCCAGGAAATGCAAGAGCAAGAGCAATCGACATTAGCACGTCAGGAAGGCTTTGAAATTACTACAAATGCATTTGCCAACAATGCCATAAACCTGCCTGTGCTAATTCAACCAACTCCCAAAACATAACCGAGGACATTTCCAAACTACATTGACCAGTCAAACGAAAGCAGAGGTGATCCTTTGAGGCCGCCTTCAGTTCCCAAGCCAGAAGAGGAGCCACTTTTCTTTTCACCCAGAGACTGTTTACCCCAGGGATCTTGACCAACCCTGCGTGTTTCTACCCGCTGCCTCCAGAAGGTGCCTTTTCCCCTCTTCCCTTTGAAATCCCTCGCCTTCTCCAGTTCTTTTTGTCTCCTTGCAGCCTGCTTTCCCACTGCAGGAGCCTCCATCAGGACAGGACTGGTGCTTCGGGCTTTGTTGAAATGGCAAGGAGGAAGCCAAGACTCCCGCCTGGCCCATTAAATTGGCCAGCCCTGGGCAGACTCTAGGCCCACCTCACAAAGCCAGAGGCAGCAGTAGGGCAGGTCTGCCCAGAAGGTCCCTCACACCCCAAGGCCAGCGGAGGCCAAAGCATTTCTTGCCAGGAAGCTGCCTGCTGCCACCTTTCCAGAGCAGCCTCTCTACTCCAGAGGAAGTGATTCACCTTCCCAGCCAGGCAGCTCTTACTTACCTGGCTCCGGCGCTGCTTCAGTTTGATCTTGACCAGAAGAACAAGGCACACGAGAGAGACCACCACGAAAAAGGCCAAGAAAATCCCCATGTCGAAGTATTCGGTAGGTTGCTTAGAAGAAAAATCAGGGAGAGGAGGAGGCAAGAGATGGACAAAGATCAGCAAGGTTAGCTTTTTTCCAGCTCAATGACATATGCCTTTTGGTTACATTCAAAGCAGGCAGAGATTTTTCAGCTGGCAGCAGCAGCTAACATGTAGAACTAAACTGGAACGGTTAAAGTTTGAGGTACGCCACACCCAAAAGACTCCAAAAGGAATCCCGAGGTTTCAGAGTTTGCTGAAAGCTTTCATAAGAAATTCTCCAGGGCTTGTGCATGCACAGAACCTGTTTCCTATTCCTCTGACAAGTGTGTCTGTTTGCAAAGATTTGTCCCTGGCTGGAAGTGAGCTGAATGCCAGGTGAAACCCCACCTCAGAGACCTGGTTCACAATCCTTGCCTCCTACGTGCCTTGGGCACAAAAGGTCTGGGTTCAATTCCTGACAACTTCAGGTAGCACTGGGAAAGATCTGTGGCTTGAAGAATCGCAGAGAAGCTCACTGCTCGGCAGCGTCAATGATACTAAACTAGATAGACCAAAGGTCTGACTCTGCATAAAATAGTTCTCTGTGCTCTCACTCTGTGAAAGGGAATTCTACATCCCAAAGCCTGGTGCTAATTCAGTCCATTTCTCTTCTGTGATGCATCAAGAGTTGAAATCAGCACCCTTCCCCATTACTAAAATCTCTGAGCAAACATTTTCATGACTGAATCAAGCCAGCTTTAGAAGAGGGCTTTCACATATGAAAGCCTCAACTTTTCATTGGGAAGTGATTTGCTCCTGTGAGATTAGTTTTCATGGAAAGGCGCTTTCAAAGACCCCACCCCACCCCCAATACAAGGACTTTGCCCATTCACTCGTGCCTTTTTGAGCAACCATCACCCACCTGCCCACCAAGACCCAATCCCCCTGCCCGGCCTCCTACTAGGAATTGCTATGTCCAGCTCCACAAGCCTCTGTCTGGGCTGGCGACTCTTTCTTCCACCAGCTACTGGCTTCAGGGCATCCACTGATAACTGTGGCCCTCTTCATTTGGAGGTGACAAGACTTCTTTCCCATGCAGCTGTTAACTGCAAGAGCCATTTCTAGAGCATGCCACTAGAAATGCAATTGCGTTGGATTTCATTAGGCTCTTCTGAAGGCAGGGGAGGGGGAGGGTGGCTGCTTTTAACTGTCTAGTACTAAGAGGTGAAAGGCCCTGAAGAATGTTTCTGGAAGCGTCGGCCAGCCGGAAGTGATATCTGTATGCTCAGCCTTCCCTGGAGCGAGGCAAGAGTGCCACTGGGGTCAAAATCTTACAGCTCAGCTTTGCCAAGATTTCCCTAAAAATGACCTTGACAAACTACACACTTCAGCTCCATTTGCAAAAAAGAGGAAGTGAGAAAAGAGGCAGAATTCTAACTTCAGAAGACCAGCCCTCCACCGATGCCATGAGGTCAGTCCAGTGGTGCGTCCTTGGGGGACCCTGGTCAGCACCTGAGCCAAACAACCAGAAAAGGGAGGAGGGAGAAAGGAAAATGGAGGAGGTGTTCTGGAGCATGTTGCAGTCTATTCAACTGGGGGGGAGGAATTATATTTTAATCTGAAGATTAATTTCCTAAACATTTCTATTATTTTTTGTTAACTTAAGGTTAAATACTAAGATCCCAGCTAGGCTTGCGGGGCTCTGCCCACCAGTTAGCAAGCTGCAATAAAGAAGGGGAGCAGCCCACAGAAAGCCCCTGACAGGGGCCTGCCGGGTCGCCTTACCGGTGGAGGCCGGTGCTGAATCCTGGCACGGGCAACCTTCTGCTTGTTGACAATGTTCATCAATTTGACAGCATCTGCTCCTTTCACATACACAATGGGCCTTTTCAGGGGGTCTTCCAAGCCCTGGTTCAACCTAGAACAAAATGGCGAAAGGTTAAGCTACTCCCCACAAATCAACCTTTTTCTGGCAAAGAAGCAGATTGCAGGGCTCACCAGGAAACAACAGTCCCCCATCAGCAGAGGACCAACAACTGTACAAACGAATGATGAGCACCCTCCCTTTCACAAGACACTTGATACTGCATACCTGGTCAATTGCATCTGGGTTCTCAGATACGTCAAAGATGACAGCTGTGGCCCCTCTTTGAACTGCCCGCTTGGCCTACAGGAAGTGGAGAGGGAAAGATGGAGGGAGAGACAGAAAGAGAATCAACTCCAGCCCCGCTTGCCTTCCCAGCCTGTCAACAGCAGCTCAAGGAGGAGGAAAAAATCCCCTCCCAAGAAACGCAGCTCCTTGCACTGGCCACAGAGGTCAGCCATGAGCTGGACAAACCTTCACTTGATGCCCCAAAGCGCTTTGGGCAGATCATCTCCAGTGGCAGGAACTGCCCCTCAAATCCCATGTCATCCGACACAAAGGCCACAAAGGCCGCTGCTCTTCAAAGGAAAACTCAACCCTCTGCAGTGTTGCATGAAGTCTTTCCCTTCCTCTCCGGCCTTTTGTGTAGTTTTGACCACACAAACTGTGCCCAACAACCTCATCCTTGTCCACCCCTCCTGAAAGGGCACAGTAGCCTAACCTACTTGGAGGGGGGGTGCAAAAAGGAGATCTCAAAGCACATCATTCTCAGAGCCACCCCGCCCCTGCCCATAAAACAACCCTGCCCGCCCCCCCATCTTCAACTCTTTGGGTCTGCTGCCGGAATAGTCCAGGGCAGTTATGCCAAGGCTGATGCCACCCCGACGATAGCTCCTCTGTTGAGTAAGGATGACACCCACACACACACCCCTACGCCTTTGCCCGGCTTGAGAGCCCCCAGCCCAGAGCGAGAGATTTGGGTGGCTTGCCCAGGCGGGGAGGCTCCACTCCTGCATTCCAGTGTGCTCCGCGCTCCACAGCTTCGCTGCAACTTGGCCTGACCTTCCAGGTTTCCCTGGCAGGAGATCAAAGCAGAGAAGCCACAAACACACCACAGAATGCAGAGTCCTCCTCCCTCCCTCCCTCTTCCATTTCCTCCTCTGCTCTGCTCTCAGGCAAGCTTGGAAGCCACAGGAGCAGCAGCAGCAGCATGGAGCAGGCTGGAGCCTCAGCCCCCCTCCATGCAACTTGGCGCAGGAGGAGGGATCTCTGCCAGCCCACCACCTGCTTGGGGGGGGGGGGGTGACGGGACTACACAGGTGGCTGCCTGCCTGCCTGCCCCACCGCAAGAAGGAAGAATAGGAAGAGGTGAAGGCCTTGCCCCTCCCCTCCCTGGCAGGGTAACTGAAGTGCAAAGAGGCCTTTGATAGCCCCCCCAGCAGCAGAGCCCAGATGAGATGTGGGGAAGAAGCTGAATCCCTGACTGAGATAGGCAAGTGGTGGTCCTTCACCTTCCATCCCTGGAGGGGGGCTGCTCTCCTCTGCCTGCAGCCCAGGTCTCCCTGTGGGTGGGCTATAGGTGAACCCCCCTTTAAAGAGGAGCTGGGTTGGCCAGCCTTCAAACAGAGGTGCTTGGAAAACTGCCTTCCCCAGGCCTTTTGACACTTGGCTCAAAGTATCCTGGACCCCAAATAAGTGAGAGCAGAGGAGGGGGGGGGGCTTGCGGCCCTCACACAGCCAGCTCCCCAGGGCTACTGACTCATGGTCAGGGTTCCCTTTCTGCTTTTATACCAGGGGCAGCAGCAGTTCTTAGGGCAGCATTTCCAGAGTTTTCCCATTGAAGGCAGCCTCAGCTCGCATTAGATACCTGCCACCTGGTACAAGACACAGAGCCTTGGAAGGAATGCCATCCATTTGTGCTGCTGCTTCAGGCGAAGGAGATTCCCTGGCAACCTCCAGAGCAGCACGGGGGGGGGGGGGCAGCTTGGCAGGTTTTTGCTCCAGGTCCAAAAAAGGAAAGGGGGGCAGTTGCACCCTGGGCTGCCCGCCATGCGCATGGATGGGCTGGACAAAAGCGGTGCCCTCTTTTCAAAGGCAGAATCTGGTCCCCCAAATGCTGCACGGACAAGGAG